>NC_138183.1:40826344-41426344 GCF_964194105.1 Spermophilus citellus | reverse complement strand
CTTGACCATTACAAAAAGGCATGAAAGTAAGGATTGGGAGGGAAAGGGTGTTGTATTTCTAAAATACATTTAATGTTGAACACTCCAATCCTCAATCAGTACTCAGTTTTAGTTCAAAATGCCCAGTAGTAAAAATGACAATAGGAATCAGAGACCTAAAATGTCACAAAAAGTATGGATTTTGCTCTGATTTTCATTGTGAGATGGGTAGAGCATTCAGATGGATTGAAACTTGGTGTGATAGAGGAAAACTAAAATAAAATCACACAGGTGTATACAACAAATATATAAAAATTCATACTTTTCATGTTACCAGTTACAAAAATATTTGACACTTAAGAATCAACAGAGATTGGTTATCTGCTTTCATGACTTAAAGGACTCTTGGATTATATAACTACAACCGGGCTTTATTTTCTCAAAGCTCCATACCCCACACCCAAACACCCAAAGCACCTCTTATGCAGTTTTCTAGCAGTTGCCAGAATTACTCCTCTGCGCTTTGTGTTTTTCCAATGGTAGCTCAACTACGGATAGGTTGCCTGAACTGAGTCTGGAAAATTCCTCCTGGATATTTAATCCAGGTGTGCACATTGCATGAAAGCTAGAGAAGGAGGGACAAAATCATCTTTTCCTATAAATGGTTTAATCTAAAAAGAGAAAAAAAACAGTTTTATATTTGCAGATGCTATTTTTCAATATGACTAAACAAATCAATGTAACTGCTTCTAATTACATAAGATGGAGAGGGGGATCAAAAACATAATTCTAACACTTTTTTTCCTCTGATAAAAAAATAACTCCTGCAATAACTATATTTCTTTGAGATTAAGTTAATAATATACTTCCTCAATTTTATCCAAATTTTATCTATATACTTTATGATTCTTTTAAAAAAATGTAAAGGGTGAACTTGCCAACATCTCACCTTACAGATTCCACTTCTATAGCTTTAAAAATGTGCCTTTTCATCTTTTAACTTTCTGGGCTCTCTGCACCCTTAAAAATTCAAAATCATGCTAAAAACCATTGTATTACAAGCTCATCAAAAATAGAGATGAATGCTGTCCAATGACTTCAGTACACATAGCCACCTCTAGGACCTTCACCTCCATTAAAAAATAAAATCTCTGTATTCTCTTTGCCTCAGAGTCTGAAATAAATATAAAGAGGAATAAAATTTAATTCCATTACTCTTCTACAGTATTCTAATATCTACCACCAGGATTTTAGAAATATGTCAAAATATATACTCATTATCTACATCACATGTATAAATTGGCACCTGTTCATAATTTATTCCCTGGCCTGCAATCTAAATAGTAAACCTTAGAGATAATTATGAATTTTTAAAGCAGCACTATACTCTCTTTAAGTCTGTGCTACTCTTAGGCCAATGTCAATAATTAAATCTCAAACAGATTTAGGTACAAAGGTGCAAATATATTATATCAGTTAAAAATGAGTGATATGCAAATGAAGAATAGTTCAGTGGAAATGGTTTTATCTTGTTAAATAAAAGCTTGAGTTTCTGTGTCCTTCATTAGTGGCTACACTTGAAAAACATATTTATAGATATAGATATAGATATCTCCAGTCTACTCTGGTTGCCAAATGTAAATTCCTTTCTATTTTTCATTTTTTCCCAGACAGGATATTATTTCTGTTGGGTAATTAATCACACCCTCTTATCCATTGAGATTGCTCCTACTAATAGAAGAAAAAAAAACACATAAAAAACACAGAATTATAAAGAGGTAAATAAACATATCAGCTTAAATATTAATTTAATTAAACTGATGTTAACAAATTAAATTAAATCTGTGGCCACAATTGGGTCTCCTAATGTTGCTTTATTCTTTGTGGAAGGTGTTTCAGTATAACAACTGAATAGTGATATATATCTGCCTATCTAAAGTGAAATAGCATCCTGTGATCACTAAGCTCTAATAATCATTAATATAGAGACAGACATGAGCACAGAACAGATAATTTTATCATGTGTACTCAATAAAGGAAAGGAAATTTCACACATTTTGGGTTTAGCCAGGATGGTACAGAAAAAAAAAAGTGCCTAGATCAGGCAGACAGGAGCTCTCTATCATATTATACCAATTAGATAAGACCATGTCATTGTTTTAAAGGAAGAGGACAATTAAAAATATGGGTCCAAAGTATTGATTCAATGAAACAATCTCCCCACAACAGTGAAAACATGAGGGCAATTTGTGTATTTGATTTTTACTAAGTGTGAAGAAGCAAAGACATGAAAGTCTGAACTTCAACTTCCTTTGCTATGTCTTACAAGGTACTTATAAGCAAACTCAAGGGATAGCATCTCCAGAAATAGTAGAGTAGGGACCTCCACGGCTTTTCCTCTTCTCAAAAAAAAAAAAAAAAAAAAAAAACATGAGCTGGCAAAAAAAAAAAAAAAAAAAAAAAACCCTGAAAATAATTCAAATTTTATGCAATTCTGGAATCAACCCCAAACCTAACAATCTCGGGAAGACTGGGTACGAAGAAAAACTCTTTCTTTGTGATAAGAGAGTGCCATGACAATTTAAATTGCCCTCTTGCCATCCCACAGTCCTCACATTGTCAGTGGCATCCGTGTGGTAAACTGCACTCCTGGTGTTCCTCAACTACCAGAGGGAAACTCAGGCCTTACTCTGAAAATCTTTGGTTGTCTCTTTTGACCTGTCTAATGGCCACCTGAAGAACTGGTAAGAGGACTTGCTCCTCTTTACCCCATCTCACAGTTTTCTCGTGTATGATGAAGCCTTCTGGGTAGTATTTGCTAGAAGTGTTAAAGGAATTAGTACTGACCAAAGAAGCCTGGAACAAAGAACAAAAGTTGGTACAAGTAATAAACATATTGTAGCAAGAAATCTGAAGTATGTTCAGAAAAGAGATTTAATTGATAAAACAAATTGGTCTTATTGGGTATATTTTGTACTCTGTTTTGTTGTAATCTCAAATGTGGTTGTTTGAAGAATTTACTGAAGAATGAATCCATGCACGGATGGATGGGCGTGTGGATGAAATGGGAATGGTCTGAATTCACTATTTCTTATTTATCTTAATTTTACTTATTTTTTCATATTTCTATACTAAATCACATTTCTACAACAGAACCATGAGGCAAATATTTTTTTTGTCTATAAAGTTTATGATTTCATACTGTTTTCCATTTTTCTAAATAGCTTAAGTCATAAAAATGTGCATTTGAATATCTACTATTACTAAGAAATGGGTTAATTATTACAAACATGATTTTATTATATCCTAAAAGTGTCTTATAATGTATGAATCTGTTAGACATATGCTAAAAATAAAAGAGCAGAAATTCAGAAAGTATTTCTAAAAATACAATGAAACAACAAGAACAAAAAAAGGTATTTTTATCAAAATTTAAAGCCAGGTAAAGTCTGAACATTTTAGAGGTGTTAAGGACATTTAACATTTTTCCTCTTCACAAAAGAAAACAATGAACTGGCAAAACTGGAATAAAAGTCAGGTTCCTCTCTGCATACAGCAAATGGTAAAGAAAGTTGAAAAAAATATAGTATTGGTATTTTTGCTTGATGTTTAAGTCAAACATCTTTAATTATGTTTGATTTTCATGCCAGTTATATTCATATACAAGATTTATAGATTAACAAAAAGTAGAAAAAATCATTTGACATAAAAATACTAATTCATTTGGGAATATTAAATTTCTCATATATCAAAGTAAAGTAAATGACACTTAACTGTAAAAAATAAAGCTAATGAAGTATTTTCAATTTTTCAAAAGTTATTTACTATGCTTTTTAACATATTTCATTTTATTATTTTAGATGTAATTTTGGGAAATAGAGATATTCTAACTCATAAATGACAAAATTATAACTTAGAGAATATTAACTGAGAGGCATAGTGTTAGTTCATCCTTAGAACTAACACATTCAAGTCAGTATTCTTTTCTTATGTAATACTAAATTCTGAATCTTCTCCAACTATTATACAAACATGTTGTTAAATAACACATTAATGACAACTTCAAAAAAGTCCACTGTTGCATGTAAATATAAAGAAAAATTAGCCCAAGAGAGAAGGTGTTAAAGATTTTATTAAATAATATTTTCCAATGGAAACAAAACTATTTCTTCTCATGTTGATTAATCATTATCTGTTTAATATCATAGGCTTCATTTTTTAAGTATGCAACATTTTTAACATGTCATTATTATTCCTAATGAATTTGAGCATGCTTGGACTCCAAATATAAATGTATGTAACCCAGAAGGGGAAGAAAAGGCTAATAACATACATATGAATAGGTGGATCCTAGAAATATCATCTAATTTTATCTTCATTATAACCCCATGATATGAGCTTATTTAATTAGATTTAACTGAAAATCACTTATAATAGAGAAATAGAGAATTCATATACCTACTGG
Organism: Spermophilus citellus; assembly: GCF_964194105.1. Classification (NCBI taxonomy): domain Eukaryota; kingdom Metazoa; phylum Chordata; class Mammalia; order Rodentia; family Sciuridae; genus Spermophilus; species Spermophilus citellus. The sequence goes on along the minus strand of NC_138183.1, from coordinate 41,421,900 downwards.
TATTCATCACATTTTTATAAGGTGCTTTCCCCTCTCTCTCTCTCTCTCTCTCTCTCTCTCTCTCTCTCTCTCTCTCTCTCTCATACACACACACACAAATACCATCAAGAATGGCACTTTCCCTGAGTAGTTCCTATGGTCAAAATTACAGTGCTATTAGCTGAGTCAGAGAGGATTGAGACATTTTAGAAGTAGGTGCACTTGATTGAGATCCTACAGGAGAGCTATCATGTAATGAATGGCAGAGAAGTGAGCCCTGGCTGCAGGAGAACAAGAAGGCAAAACAATTTTTAGTTTTATGATAAGAGATACAATGTGTTTTTAATCTGTTGCTAATTACCAAGAGAAAAATATTTGCAATTCAGGTACAACAGAAGAAAAGTAGAGAAGCAAAATATTAGTATCTCCCTAAATTATTAAAGATTACTTTAAAATTTACTTAAAGTTACTAAGATTTAATGATGTTTCACTGTATAGGAACAACATAAATCTGGCCAAAAATAAACATATTAGGTATATCAATGTAGTAAGTGTTTTATTTAGAGTTTTTCACAGAAGCTCTGTATCTATCTATATCTATATCTATATCTATATCTATATCTATATATCTATCAATCTATATATATAAACACGTTGCCCAACAATAAGAGTAAATTTAAAAAATAATGACCTTCATTTAGTTTTCCTCTGGCATATAACAGCTGGTATATATATATATATATATATATATATATATATATATATATATATATTAGAATAATGATTTAAAACTTTCATAATAAAAGACCTCTTAACCTTATCATTATTTGTTTGACAATTGAATAATTTTGGTGAGAAGAAAATTAACAGCCCTAATAAGCTTAATGGGATGCTATATTAATCAGAAGTAATTATAATACCCAATTCAGAAACTTTAATTTTGAAAGATCTATGGAGACACATAAAAGGGGAAAAAAAGTGTAGAGAATTTTAAGAGCAAAGACACCAAAGAGGAAAAATCACAAACTGGGATTATCTCAGACTACTTGGGATTGCCACAATTTATTCTGTTGCAGTGCTATTTCAAAATGAATAGATAAGCAACAAAGGAGTAAATGAAATTGTTTTAGAAATGATCAATTGTTTTAGAAAATGAAAAAACATAAAACAGATTCAGTTTTCAGAGAATCAACATAAATAAAGACCAAAACATGGGAGCCCTATCTGAAGGTCTGTTGGTGAAGTCACCAGATGTAGGCTCTAGTGTTCTTTCAGGGCACATCCAAGTCCCCTTACTTGATCCATGTGACAGCATGCTGCACCTCCAGGAAGCACAACATGGTTCCATGGTTCTATTTTTATTTATTTAGTCTTCATTCTTTCTTAGAAAATTGTATGATATTTTTGAGAAACGATATTTTCTTTGTTCCTATAATCATGAATGAAATGTGTGAATAAAATAAATAAGATTTTAAATGTTCCCTGACTTAAAAGTAAATAACACTAGAAAAAACTGTACTTGAATTCAAATTTTTGGACACCTTTTTCTCCCTGTAGACATTCTCCTTAAGTAATTTGATCTTTTTTTCCACATGGTCAATTATATCTATACATAGATGAATCCTGAATCTTTATGTAATTTCTCTACTTAATTTCAGACTCATGTATCTGAGAAGCTACAGGAATTTTTCATTAAGACACTTCATAAGTACCTCAATTTCAAACCTATCCAAACTCAAATTCATCACCTTTCTCCACATACCTAATCATTCTTGATGGTCATCTCAGTGTTTTGAAAGGCCATTCAGTCTTTAGCTGGATCCATTAACCTGGTTATAACCCTTGATACCTCTTTCCCATCACTTTCCAGCTTTTCAGAGATGCTTCTATTCAGAATATTATAATGCATCATCCAGATAGCTTTTGGGGGCTGAAGAAGTGCTGTCAGCTCTCCTCACAGACTGTTTCAAACTGGAAACCTCCACAAGCTCACTTCCCCTTATTGGGATGCCCTTCAACAATGACTACTTCATATAGGAATATAAAGGCCAGAAACTTTGACTCCAGCCCCAAACAACTCTGAATGGCCAACTTTGTCACAGCTAAATCCATTTTTTTTTAGATCAGCACTGCAGCCTAACTTTACCACCATTATTATTTTTTCTCAACAGTACTCCCTAATTACCTTCTAAATGTTCCTTGTCATCTCAAAATCAGTTTCCTACAAAAGTCAGTATGCAAAATCTACAGGCTCAGTTTCCCAACTAAATTTCAAGTATATCCAGTTTTCTCCAAATCTACTTCTCTTGTATAGATAACATAATCTCTCATCAAGTTCTCGGTTTTCTACCTATTAGAAGGAAAAAATAAAAAACCTTTCAAAAGTTAAATTTAACAATTTAATTGAGCAAAGCAATTTACAAATCAGGAGCCACATAGAACCACTACAAGTTCTAGAAACTCCACCCTGAAGAGTGTTTAAGCAGCATTTATGAACAGAAAATTAAAGTGAGGTACATAGATTACTGGTTACAGCTTAGTGTTTTGCCATTTTTTTAATTATACCACCTCTGGATCAGAACTTGTGGGTTTCCATTGTGTTTAAAATGATGCCCAATCACTCTAACATGACTCTTCATAATCTGGTATCTGGTTGGATAACCTTTCAAGACTATTTTGAATCTTCTCTTTACTACATTGACCCTCCTCTCTTCCTATTACCACCTGCTTGGTTCCAGAAATTATTAACTGTTGGGAGCCATGTATTAACTATGGATATTTTGAGCCATTAAGCAGAGAAGTTGCTTTTCTGGGAACTCCTGGGTGAAATTCCCCAGTTAGAGAAAGCCCAGATCAAGCTGGCTCCCTGCCTTAGCTCACAACCCCAGATTCAAACAGCCTTCAGGAGATGGGCATAACCTGCCAAGCACCAAACAACCTGTTTTTCCCCACTTTTATCCTATTTTCCCTGAAAGGAGCTCCATACTGATACCTTTGGTCTGTACTACTATAGATAAACCAAGCAGGGTTTTTTTCTCTTTGTTGAATCAGTCCTATCAAGTTTGATCAACCCATCCTTGTCCTCAGTTTTAATATATAGAATACTGGTCTTCTGTGTTTATTTTGTAATACTACTTTCATAGATTTTATTTTGCCAGCCACACCTCTGATGGTTACCTCCCTATGCAAGATGCAGCAGAAGTTAACTTTAGTTCTTTTATAAAATGACATAATATCACAACACAATACTATGGAATATAATGGCTAAGACTTTTATTCCGAGAAGTATTATATCTGGGATTCATACTAAACTAAACTTAAACTGCATGACTTCCAACAAGTTATTTGCCTCCCTTGTTACATGATCTGTATTTCTAAAATAAAAATAAAAATTACTTTTCTGAGCAGTTAAATGAGTAAATGTAATCAGACAGATGAATTGAAAAGCATAGTATTAGACCTAATATCAGTGAAAATGCATAACAAACTGCCAAAAAAATCCAATGATCAACATGTGTTAACTTTCTTCACCATCATCTCCAACCATTGACTTTTCCACCTCAGAAAATCTTTTGAAGAATTCTTAGATCTGTTAAACCTCAGGGAACATTTGGTTGATTCATGTAGGTTATTTAGAGTTATAGAACACGATCACATTTTATATTTTCATTTTGTTAATATTTAATATTGCTTATTATATTATTTCTGTGCTTTTGTTTTCTCTGTATAAAAGGGCCTCGTATCACATCTGTAGTTGATACCTCAGAAATATTCCTTGCCATGACTAAATGATAGAAACATCGCTTTATTCCATATGCATTTTCTTTCCAAAGACTTTTTCTTTGGCAGATGCCTGTTTTAGCCGCTGCTGCCCCAGATGCCGCTGCAGTGCCAGGAGTTCTCTTCTCTGGGCACCGCCTCAGTTACCTTGGAGGAGAATTCCATGCCTAGCTTTATGGTGGCTGTGCTGAAGCGAAAGTCTCCTGTCAACCAAGGCCTGCACTGCTACCCCCATTGCTGCTGCCTCTGATTCTGCTGCTGCCAGCCTGAGATGCCTGAAGTTCTTTCTGGATGCTACTGCCACAGAAAAAAACACTGCCTTAGAACCAACTGAAGCTGAAACTGCTGCTGACCCCTGGAGATCACCTAAAGACAATGCCCCAACTACAGTTGTAGTGCATATGCAGCTGCCGCTACTGCTGACCCATTGCCTGCTGCCAACAACCACAGCCACTACTGGTGCTACCAAAGCTAGAGGACTCCTTCAGGAGAGACTCTAGGCTTGGTTGCACGTGGCTATACCCATTTTGCGTCACCACCCAGAGCCAGGGGCCTGGGTGCCAGCAGGTGTACCACCACAAGAGCCTCTCTCTGGGGATTCCAGCTGGGACCTGCAGCTCCAGTGTAGGGGTGCCTGCAGGTTAGGAGGAGCCTGGGGTCTTCCTGCTGAGCGTTCTGGTGGCCATTGTCTTCCTGCTGCTGCATCTTGGGTTTGCTCCTTTGCATGAGTATATCCCTGGTGGTGTCTCTGCAAGTAGGAGCAGCATTGAGATCTTGGGACTATAGTGTGGGTGATCCTGAGGTATCTGAAGCCCAGATAGGTGGGATAGAGACTGGGTTTGCAAGGACTGATCTGGGTTTGGTGATCACAAGAGATGTCAGAGACAGGGCTGAGGAACTGTTGGACACTGACAGAGACGGTTCGACTTTTCAGCAAGTCTTATTTTATTTTACGCTATTTTTTGATTAAGAATGTTTTTTATTCATCAGTCTGTGGAGGACAATGATATATAATTGGTGTTTTGCATTATTGTTGTATTCTTGAGTCTTTAATTTTTTCTCTTTGTTCACATTCTTCCTGTCTCTTGTCTATTTTCTTGGATTTTCTTTCCAACTTTTCTTCAAACAACAGAATCTCTGACGGCTATTCTTCCACTCTTCCTGTGAAGTTTTACTTCTAGCTTCTATCTTCCTTCCTCACAAATATTGCATACTACTTTACCTCTGTTCTCTCATCCACCATTTTAAATAACAAATATTCTGTTTATACTATACATAGTTATTGAACTCATCATTTTGTTTCAATGTGAGAAAGCAGTAGATGCCTTAGTGTGAGTTTTAGGTTTAAGGATATATATTGTGTTCATTGGGTGCTGTTGATACTGGTCTTACCAGTAAGGCAAAGTGCTGGAAACCTTCAGGGACACTATAGGTCTACAGGATAGAATTTATCCTGACTTAGATTCATATTTTTAGATGGGAAAACACATTAGCAACATGAAAAAACAAGGGAATAAGTGCCCCGAACAACCCAAGATGCCTCAACAGCTGATAATACAGTAGAAAAAATGTCCAGGAATGAGTTCAGTTTGTATATAGTTAAACTGATATGTGAAGTAAAGGATAATATGAGGAGTGAAATCAAAGAAAAAATACAGGAAGTGAAAGACCACTTCAATAAAAAGTCAGAGATCCTAAAAAAAAAAAAAGCAAAAATCCTCAAAATGAAGGAATCAGTAAACCAAATTATAAATTCAATAGAAACATTACCAACAGATTAGACCACTTGGAACAGAACCTTAGACAATAAAGACAAAATATATAACCTTGAAAGTAGAGTTGAACATGCAGAGAAGATGTTAAGAAACCATGAACAGAACATCCAAGAAATATGGGATAACATGAAAAGACCAAATTTAAGAGTTATTGGAATAGATAAGAGCAGAGATGCAAACCAAAAGAATGCAAAATCTTTTCAACAATATAATAGCAGAAAATTTCCCAAAGCTAAAGAATGAAATGGAAAATCAAATACAAGAGGCTTACAGAACCCCCAAAGTACAAAATTACAGCAGACCCACACCAAGACACATTATAATGAGAATGACTAACATATGGAATAAAGATAAAATCTTAAAGGCTGTGAGAGAAAAAAATCAATTTACATATGGGGGAAACAAATTTGGATCTCAATGATTTCTCAGTCCAAACCCTCAAAGCCAGGAGGTCCTGGAATACACATTTCAAGCTCTGAAATAAAAGGATGCCAACCAAGAATTTTATATGCAGCAAAATTAAGTTTCTGATTTGAAAATGAAATTAAAACATTCCATTATAAACAAAAATTAAAAGAATTCACAACTACAAAGCCTACACTACAGAACATTTTCAACAAAATATTCTATGAAGATGAAGTGAAAATAAAAACTTAAAACCAGCAAAGAAAGGATCTACACTAAAGGGTCATTCAACCAAATGAGAAACTAAGACAATTCAGAAACCAGAAATAAATCACAATGACAGGGAATACAAATCGTATCTCAATAAGAACCTTGAATATTAATGGCCTAAACTCAACAATCAAAAGACATAGACTGGGAGATTGGATTAAAAAGCAAGACCCAATAATATGCTGTCTTCAAGAGACACTATGGGCAAAGACAACCACAGGCTGAAGGTGAAAGGATGGGAAAAAAAAATTATCACTCATATGGATTGCATAAATAGGCAGGGGTTTCCATCATCGTTTCAGATAAAGAAGTCTTCAAACCAAACTTAACCAGAAGGTCATTTCATGCTTCTTAAGGAAAAAAATATATAAGCAGGTGATAACAATTACAGATATTTATGCCCCAAACAATTGAGCATAAATGTACATCAAACAAACCCTTCTCAATTTCAAGAGTCAAATAGACCAAAATACAATAATACTGAGTGACTTTAACACACCTCCCTCACTACTGGACAGATCTCCCAAACAACAACTAAATAAGGAAACTATAGAACTAAATATTACAATCAATAATCTAGACATATATACGATATTTCATCCATCAAAAGCAAATATACTTTCTTCTCAGCAGCACATGGCTCCTTCTGTAAAATAAACCATATCTTATGCCACAAAACAACTCTTAGTAAATACAAAAGAGTAGAGATAATACTCTGCATTCTATCAGACCACAATGGAATGAAATTAGAAATCACCAATAAAACAAAACATAGAAGCTACTGTAACAAATGGAGACTAAATAATACACAATTGAATGATGAATAAATAGTAGAAGAAATCAAGGATGAAATAAAAAAATTGTAGAGGTAAATGAGAACACTGATACAACATATCAAAATCTCTGGGACACTATGAAGACAGTAGTAAGAGAAAAGTTTATTGCATTGAGGGCATTCATTAAAAGAATAAAAATTCAACAAATAAATGGCTTATAAAATAAATGACACTACATCTCAAAGCCTAGGGAAAAAAAATCAACACCAAAAGCAGTAGAAGACAGGAAACAATTAAAATTAGAGCTGAAATCAATAAAATCAAAACAGAAGAAACAATTGAAAAAAAATGACAAAAAGGTTGGTTCTTTGAAAAAACCTGGTCATGCTAATGAAGAGAAAACTCAAATTACTAAAATACAAGATGAAGAAGGAAATACCACAATAGATATTTCTAAGATACAGAAGATAGTTAGAAACTATTTTGAATATTTATACTCTAATAAAATAGAAAATATCAAAGATATTGAAAAATTTCTAGAGACACATGACCTACCCAAATTAAATGAGGGGGTCAAACATAATTTAAATAGATCAATTTCAAGTCATGTAATAGAAAATGCCATCAAAAGCCTACCAACTAAGAAAAGTCCATGATCAGATAGATTCTCAGCAGAGGTCTACAAGACTTTCAAAGAAGAATTAACACCAATATTCCTCAAAGTATTCTATAAAATAGGGAACCCTATTAAACTCATTCTATGAGACTAATATCACCCTGATACCAAAACCAGACAAAGACTCAGCAAAAGAAGACTTCAGAGCAATACCCCTGATGAACATAGATGCAAAAAAATCTCAATAAAATTCTGGAAAACTGCATACAAAAACATATTTAAAAGATTGTGCGCCATGATCAAGTGGGATTCATCCCAGGGATGCAGGATTGGTTCAACATGTGGAAATCAATAAACATAATAACTAATATTAATAAACTTAAAAGCAAAAATCATATGATCATCTCAATAGATGCAACTAAAGCCTTAGACAAAATACAGGACATCTTCATGTTCAAAATGGGAATGGGACCACTATTTGACCCAGCTCTCCCACTCCTTGGTTTATACACGAAGGACTTAAAATCATCATACTATAGTGAAACAGCCACATCAATGTTTATATCAGCTCAATTCGAAATAGCTAGACTATGGAACCAACCTTAGTGTCCCTCAATAGATGAATGGATAAAGAAAACATGGTATATTTACTCAATGGAATATTATCTTTAAATAAGAATAAAATTATGGAATTTGCCAATAAATGGTTGGATTTGAAAAATATCATGCTAAGCAAAATACTCCAATCTCACAAAACCAAAGGCCAAATGTTTTCTCTAATATGCAGATGCTAATTCACAATAAAGCAGGGAGGAATAGTGTTACCTCAGATTAGGTAGAGGGAAGTGATGGAAGGGGACGAGAGGGGATGTGGGGATAGGAAAGATAGTAGAATGAAACAGAGATTATTTCTGTATGTATATATGTGATATATGTAACTGTATGACCAATGTGTTTCTGCAACATATACACTCAGAAAAATGAGAGAGTAGATCCTATCTATGTGTGCTATATCAAAGTGCATAAGTGCATTCTACTGTCATGTATAACTAATTAAAACAAATTCAAAAAAATTTTAAAAGCCTTTTTGAATTTGAATCCAATAGTATGTTGAGTGTTTCAAACTAAATATCATTTAATGAAAAAAATTCTTTTGCAGGAAAAAATATGGCTGTAATACCATTCATAGTACAGAGTAAATGATATTCATCATAAAATTACTGTGCTAACATTTATATTAAAAATAAAACAGAAGGAAAAAGAACACATTATCTATTGAGTTAGACAAGCAAATTAAAATCTAGATCACTAAGATAGTGGTTTTCAACTGGGACTGGGGGAGGGAGTTCTATAGCCAGAGGACATCTGATGATTCCTGGAGATATTTGTGGTTGCCATAAGTTTGGCTGAGAATAGATGCTGCTTTGATCCAGAAACAAGAGGCCAGGGATGCTCTTCAGTAATGCACAGTACAGCCTTCTACAGTGAAGAATTATCCCGAACATAAAATCAATAGTACAAAGATCCAACAAGTGTGCACTATGGTAACAAAGCATGCACTTTAAGACAGGATGAAAAATTTAAATATCCAGAGTATGTTGTAGAGTAATAGATTTTTGAATGCAATTTTTAAAAATAATACACCAGTGACCCTCTTTCTGAGTAGTCAGCTGAGAAGGTATGTTCTCTGAAGTGATGAAATGACTTATTAACCTTGGAAAAGGCATTCCAATATTCAACTTCAAAATTAAGTTAAATGTGAAAGTTAATGTATATGCAAAGAGAAAAGAGTAAAAAAAAACAATGAATAAAATCACTAAGTATAGCTGTCATTGAAAATGAGTAATTGAGACCATATGCATAGTTTGTATTTTTGAAAACAAGACACACATCTCATACTGGAAGATTAAATCAAATTTGCCACAAAAACATCTGGGAGAATGTCCTGCAAAGTAATACAGCCACAGAACAGTTCTCTCAATAGAATAAAAATAGCAATTTTTTAAAGGTAAAGTTTTGGATTAGGTTAACTTTTTAAAAAGCAATTTAATAAAACTGACTATGACCAGATTGAACAAATGTCTGCGTAGGTGGACAGCTGACATGAAATCATATATTAGGTAAGAGAAACACTGTTTCAGGACTAAAATATTTCTCACTCATTTTAATGAATAATTCACATAAAACTCTTTTCTGATAATTGACAGCTAATATAGCTTAGCTAAATCCAGATGAAATGCAGAGTTAATGAAAAGATAGAACCATGTGCAAACTGAGCTAAGTCAAATGTTCCCTATCAAAGCAAAGTGGAAATTTGAGGCAATTACAGAAATTTCCAAATTTAAATATATCTACAAGTATGCACTGTATAACAATATTTTGATCAAGGAAAGATGGCATATACAACAGTAGTGATATAATCAAATGGGACTACTTACACATTGTGTAAGAACAGTTTACTATGTTCTCACAAGGATGTCACTGCTTAATGATCCATTTCTCTGAATCTATCCCTTTTGTTAAATAACATGTCAGTGTGTGTGTGTGTGTATATATATATATACATTGCTTCACCTTTCATTCGTATGTCTTCAACTTCCAGGTTGTTTAATATTTAAATATCTTATCGAATTTAAAAATATAAATATTAGTATATTCTTTAATTATTGATTAGTTTTGGTTTAATATATACTCAATACTTTATAATGCTGTAAGTGCTCAATAAATTTAAAACACAATCATAATGGAACATTCTCATATACTTAAAATGAAAGGCTGGCAATTCAATTTGCTCACATTCAAGTAACAACCATGATTTTATAAATTACAAGCAATGCTCAATGTCTAATCAAGATAAAAATATGAATACTTCTTTTAGAAAATAGTGAATTGATAATTTCCAGTGGGTTATATAGAAATTTTTTGCCATACCCTTCAGCAAAACCATCTAAGTAATTTGATTTTATTTCTGAAACTTCTGAAGTGTGAAGTGTAAACACAATAATTTTCAATTAAATATATTAATAAGATCATTGTATTAATTTTACATTAAAAGATTATCACTGATGAAGAGAATTATACTTTGGGGAAGAGCTAGAATCAGTATAATATGGAAGCTATGCCAAAGGGACTTTTTCACATTCTCATGAAGTATATATACCAGAGTCTTCAGTGTTGTATATGCTCTCTCCACCCTAATTCACTCCCTCAGTTGAGCTTTGTTTGTTCTGATTGCCACGTACTGCCACATTCCCTAGATACCATTGCTGCATCAATTGGTCACCTGTGTCACCTCTACCGTATCCCATGGTTATTGGAAAACACAGACCCTTCTGCTAGGTGCCATTACTGCTTCACCTCCATTCAGCTTATCCACTTGTCTCATTGATCACACTCAGTCAAGTTACATCCTAAACAATACCCTCTCACCCAGGTCACTTGGCCTAGTATCTCTCCTGTTATTGTCTCCTTGAACTTAACGTCTGACAATAATTCCCTGCAAACTCTGCAATCCTATGGTTCTGCTGTGTATTATAATGAAGTGGAAGAAGTAACTTTTTCTCTCCCTACCACTGTTTTAATTTTGTTTTACTTCCTACCAGGGAATAACATAACAGAACTGCCAAACACCCACAAGTAATGAAACTACATTTCCTATATATTGACAAATAAATCCTTCCAGCCCTAGCTGTTTCTCAAGACAGAGACATGAGTTCATTGGGAGTTAAATAAGAGGCAAGGCAGTGTTGAATGTCTATCTCCTAAACCTGTGTCATCAAGTTTACACAATAAGTGCACATAAAGGCAAAGCACCCTCTATTGCCCATATATCAGGAACATTGGCCAGTTAGACCTTTCTGCTGATTTGTTCTTGCTCATACCTTCAGAAATAAGTCACATGAAATTTCTGATTAAAAAAAATCATACTTGCTTTATGCAAATGTTATGGTTGGGATTTGAGATGATCCCCAAAGCTCCTGTGTTAATGCAGGAATATTCAGAAATGAAATGATTGGATTAGAGAGCTGCAGCCTGAACAGTCCATTCTGGGTTAAATGGATTAACTGGGAAGCAGGTGGGGTGTAGCTGGAGGGGTGGGGGTTACTGGAAGCATACTCTGGAAAGGTGCATCTTCTCTGAGGTGCCTTCTCTTTCCCTCTCTGCTCTCTGGCTGCCAGGAGTTGAGCAGCTTTTCTAAGCTGTGATATGCCTCAGCCCTTATTTCTGCCTCACTTAGGCCCAAAATGATGGAGTCAGATGACCATGAGCTGAACCTCTGAAACCATGAGCCCCAAATAAAAGTTTTCTCTTCTAAGTTGTTCTTGTCAGGTAATTTGGTCACAGCAATCAAAAGTTGACTAACCCAGCAAATAATGCTAAAGCTGATATAAAGAAAGACAACAGGGCTTGACTCTGAAATGTTCAATATTCAAATTAAAAAAAAAATGTATGTTTGATTTACTTTCTGGACTAGTTTATGTGACTAAGTTCTTTTCTTCTAGTAATTACAGATAGGAAATAGAATCAGAATTCTGTCTGGACTTAGTTATCCTGATATTTATCCTGTCACTTTCCTAATATGTTATTATTGGGAGGATAAACAATTAGACCCCTAGGATTTTGACATTTAATACATCTGCTGGTAAATCAGAGTCTTAAAGAGAGTTGATCTCTGTAATGTAATTTAAGGTCTGGTATAGTGATTGCTTTAGCTATTCTGGGTCTCTTATTTTTCTAGATGAATTTCATGATTATTTTTTTTTATTTCTATGAAGAATGCCATTGGGATTTTGATTGGAATTGCATTAAATTTGTATTGTGCTTTTGGTAGTATGGTCATTTGATAATATTAATTCTGCCTATCCAAGAGCAAGGTAGATGTTTCCATCTTCTAAGGTCTTTGATTTCTCTCTTTAGTATTCTGTAGTTTTCATTGTATAGATCTTTCACCTCTTTTGTTAAGTTGATTCCCAAGGTTTTTTTTTTTTTTGAGGTTATTGTAAATGGGGTAGTTTTACTCATTTCCTTCTCAGATTTGTCACTGATATACAGAAATGCCTTTGATTTATGGGTACTGATTTTATATCCTGCTACTTTGATGAATTATTTTACTAGTTCTAGATGTTTTCTGGTGGAGATTTTTGGGTCTCCTAGTGAAAAACCAGCCTCTACCTCCGAGAAAAGCCTGTCCAAGAAAGGGACGTGACCTTTGTCCTTGGAAAAACCCACAGAGCACTCCAAGGCACATTCCCACCCTGCTAAGTTGTTTATCTACAAATAACAGGAGAGATCTGCTGCCCCAGGTGTCCCTGACTCAGTCAGGCTAGGTGGAGATCCATAGCAACCCCCTAGCAGCCACCAATCAGCATGAGACAGGGAAATACCTGGGATGCCAGATGACCCTCCCAGTAGTTTATGGTGGTTGATAACATATTGGGAAACCATGTAGTTCAGCACGTACACCCCTCTTGGCTCAAACCAATCAGTTCAAACCAATACCCCTTTTGTTCTGACCAATACAAAATCACCCCTACCCAACTTGTTCCCGCCAGTGAATGTGCTAATCATGTTTTAGAGTTGTTATTTGATTTTCCCTCGGTGTGTGATGATTTGCTAAGAGATGCTATGATGTATGTGAAGTCCCTGCCTTCTCCAAAGAATGTATAAAATTGCTGCAAACCCTGGGCTCAGGGCCTCTCAGCGTCACCAGTTGCTGTGTATGTGTGCGGAGGACCCAGCTAGCTCGAAATAAACACCTCTTTGCTGCTTACATGGATCTTGGGTCTCTGGTGGTCTTTGGGGGTCCTGAATTCGAGCATAACACTAGGTATATAATCATATCGACAGAAAATAGTGCTAATTTAAGTTCTTCTTTTCCTATACATATCTCTTTAATTTCTTTCATCTAATTGCTCTGGCCAGTGTTTCAAGAACTATATTGAATACAAGTGGTGAAAGAGGACATCCCTGTCTTGTTCCAATTTTCAGAGAGAATGCCTTTAATTTTTCTCCATTTAACAAAGGTACCAAAAACATGCATTGGAGAAAAGATAGCATCTTCAAAAAATGATGCTGGGAAAACTGAAAATTCATATACTACAAAATAAAATTAAAGCCCCATCTCTCACCATGCACAAAACTCAATTCAAAATGGATCAAGGACCTAGAAATTAAAACAGAGACTTTGTGTCTAATAGAAGAAAAAGTGGGCCCTAATATTTATTATGTGAGATTAGGCCCCAACTTCCTTAATAAGACTCTTATAGCAAAGAATTAAAAACAAGAATCAATAAATGGGATAGAATCAAACTAAAAAGTTTCTTCTCAGCAAAAGAAACAATCTGTGAGGTGAACAGAGAGCCTACATCCTGGGAGGAAATTTTTACTCTTCACACATCAGATAGAGCACATAATCTCTCTCTAGGGTATATAAGGAACTCAAAAAGCTAAGCACAAAAAAAAAAAAAAAAACCCAATCAACAAATTGGGCCAAGGACCTGAACATACACTTCTCAGAAGAGGATATACAATCAATCAACAAAAATGTTCATCATCACTAGCAATTAGAGAAATGCAAATCAAAACTACTCCATGACATCATCTCACTCCAGTAAGAATGGCAGCCATTATGAAGACCAACAACAATAATGTTGGTGAGGATGTGGGGGAAAAGGTACACTCATACATTGCTGGTGGGACTGCAAATTGGTGGATCCAATATGGAAAGCAGTATGGAGATTCCTTGGAAAACTGGGAATGGAACCACCATTTGACCCAGCTGTCCCTCTCCTTGATTTATACCCCAAAGACTTAAAAACAGCATACTACAGGGACACAGCAATCAATGTTTATAGCAGCACAATTCACAATAGCTAAACCATGGAGCCAACCTAGATGTCCTTCAGTGAATGAATGGATAAAAAAAAAAATGTGGCATATATACACAATGGAATTTTACTCAGCAATAAAAGAGAATAAAATCATGGCATTTGCAGGTAAATGGATGGCATTGGAGAAGACAATGCTAAGTGAAGTTAGCCAATCCCCAAAAAACAAATGCCTAATGTTTTCTCTGATATAAGGAGGCTGACTCATAGTGGAGTAGGGAGGGGGAGCATAGGAGGAATAGATAAATTCTAGATAGCTCAGAGGGGTGGGAGAAAAAGGGAGGGGTAGGGGATTAGCAAGCATGATGGAATGTGATAGACATCATCATCCAAAATACGTGTTTGAAGAAACAAATTGCTGTCAACATTCTTTATATACAACCATAGATATGAAAAATTGTGCTGTATACATGTAATAATAATTGAAGTACATCCTGCTGTCATTTATTTTTTTAAATTAATTTTTAAAAAGCAGCAAAAAAGAGAAAGAGAGAGATAGATCTGATCCCCATCTTTTATTGACCTACTAAAAAGCTTATGTCCCTCCCAGGAGCAGAGTATGGTTACTAGGCCAAATTTATTAATTCACTCTTCATTTAGGGTACTTTTTCTTCTAGTTTCTTTAGATTGTTTTTTTTTTTTTTAATTCAGGCCTATTAAAGCTGAAAACTTCTTTGGCCATTTTTCCATTTAACTAAAATGTGTATTTGGTCTAGTGTTTTAATATTTTCTTCCATAAATTTATAGTATAAAAGAAGAAAAAATAAAAATCACAAAGAAATGTAATTCTGAGCTTTTCAAATTGGTTATAATATGGAATTTTCAGCATGACTTCTTACCTCTGTAGCATACCAAGGTAGAGAAGAAGACCCTAGAAGAGCTGAAATGTCAATTCAATTGTGCAAGGTGATGGAGAACAATAATCGTGGTGAGATTAAGCATATTTTCAAATAGAAAAACTAAGCTTCAGGATATCATATACTGTTCTTATTTAAAATTTATAGCAACCTAGAGAAACTTATGCATTTTTAACGTGACTTTAATTGGCTCATTTCATACCAGGAAGTCAATGTTTGTTAAATTATTAAGAAAAGACATCATATAATGATATGGGTCAAGTTCTATTATAAAGTGTCTTTACAATGAAAATTTCACTGCAATGATTATATTTTCAAGGCACAAAGTTTAATGAACTATGGTGCTTTGGGGGCATCCTAAAATAATAAAATCAAGAAAGAGCTAATTCTGGGTGAAAAATACTTTAACAGACTGCTAAAAATTCTCATCATATTTCATTTTCAATCTCTCCTTTATTAACCTTTGTTCAAATATAAAAGTAATGTGTAGGAAATGGAACTTAACTGGAACATGCTTACTTTTATGGAAAATTATACTAATGACATTATCTTATTGTCCAATTAAGTAAATCATATTTTCTGATAGCAATACAATGACTTTATGACCTCTTTAATATCTTAAGGAGCAAAATCTACAGCTGGAGCACTTCCTTCAAACAAAGAAACATGAGCCTGATCTCTGACATGTGTATCTGAGTCTATCTCTGGTGCTCTATAAATAAGTTTCAGAAAAATCAAATTTAAAATGTGGGGTTTTTGTTTGTTTGTTTATTTGTTTGGTTTTGGTACTGGCAATTGAACCCAGGAGCACTTAACAACTGAGTCACATCCACAGCCTTTTTAAAAAAAATTTAGTTTAAAAAGGGTCTTGATAAGTTGTTTATGACCTCACTAAATTGCTTTAGGTTTTCTTTGAACTTGTGATCCTCCTGCCTCAGCCTCCAAAATCACTGGGATTATGGGCATGTGCCATCATGTCCAATCTGAATTTGAGATTTTAAGTATGATAAAAGGAAGTCACCTGAAATCCAGAATTTTTACTTGTTAACCATCTATAACTATGAAATCATATATTTCATATGAATATATAAATTCTAAATTTTCAATTAAAAAATTCCTAACGTTTGTTAAATTTTCAAAGAAACATAATGACAGGGAAAAACAGATAAAAATATTTATTTCAATAATTTCTGGATTAAAACACTGCAGTAATCAGGTTTATCAAACAGTCGAAAAAATGAGATTATAACATACTTGTAATTCCAAAGGTTTTAGAAGGTTCCAAGCAGCAACACATTTAATCAACATAAACAGTTGGTAAATGAATAGCAGTGATCTCATGACTCTGGTACAGGTTCTAATGTAGCAGTCAATCCCTCTTCACTCAGAACACTGAGGTCATGGGATGTAGGACTGAATGGGCATGAACCACCTCAGTCCAGAAGACTCCTCCATTCAGATCTCACTCATGAAGACATGGCTACCTTCCATTCTCTGGTGCTACTATATCTCAATAACCCAGGTTACTCTCAGCACAATAAATAGTTTCTAGCTGGCACAGAAGATGATTCCTATCCAGACTCTCATTTTAAGTGGAAGTTCAAATGCTCTCATAAATCTTTCAAGATAGGATTACAGGGAGAAATGGCCAAGTTATTTGCCTGTTGTCCAGGAGAAGAGACAGAGTCAGATCTTGAAAGGTTCATCTTGCTTCTTTGTTCATCTTGTTTTGCAACAAACTTTTGCATTGTCTTTTAGTCACATAATACACTGGCTTTACCTGGGAAGATGGGCCACTTGTGCATTCTCATCAGCAGATGAGGAAGTGTAATTATCAACAACCCATTGATTGTTTAGAGGAAGACAGGGCACATATTTTGTACAATACCCATCTACAAATTAAATTTTTTCTGACATTATTCATATCATTAGAAAGAGGTTTTTGGATTTAGAGATATAAACCATATGGGGTAATGTGCCACTCTCACCAAAACATATCAAGAATAAGTAATGTGGAAATGACTTATCACTATTGACATTAACTTGGATCACCTAATTGAGACAGCATTTGTCAGATTTCTCAACCATAAAATAACTCTCCTTCCCATTATCTGTAGTCTGCTTGTGGATGCCCACACCTAAGAAGTTGGAGAGTACTGCTCTACTTCTTTGAGCACAAGGTGTCTGCATAAATCATAGTTTTTCTGTATCAGAGACTTTTTTTCTTCTTACAGTCATTTATAAATTCAATCATGACTTCATTTTGGCATGGACTCAGAGATATGTATTTTTATAATTTAGTTCTGCTTTATATATTTTGATCAATTTGTTCCAAGTTTGCCCATTAGAAGTTCTTTTGGTTGGTTTCTGTATTTAACTGCATATTTTCCTCATTGTGGTTTTGTTTTGTTTTGATTTGAGCATATTTTTTTTTCTTTTTGTGTACACGATGTTGCAGAATTTTCTTGTATACCACCAGCACCAGTCCTAGAATCCATCATTGCTCTAGGGAGCCCCAGTTTCTTTCTTTTTTTTAACAGTACAGTATTCTTTTTTTAATAGTTGCTCAAGACAATACAATGATCTTGACATATCATACATTTGATTCAAATAGGATATGAATTCTCATTTTTCCACATGTACAGATTGCAGGATCACATTGGTTATACATCCATGTGTATACATACAGCAATCCTAGTATCAGTTGTATTCTGCTGCCCTCCCTATCCCCACCTCCCCTTCCCTCCTCTCTCATCACCTCTCTCTACCCATTCTACTGTGACACTTATCTCTCTCTCTTTTTTTTTTGGCCCCAGTTTCTTTCATTGAATTATGTATTAGAAATCAAAGTCTAGTGTTCTAGGTGTGCCCATTGTTTCTGGGATGTCATTTTTTAGTGCCACTTAAATGACAGAACATGCAATGTTTGTATGTATACTAACCTGTGTACATTTATAAATATTCTATAATTATTTCTATATGTAAATATATTCATATGTATATATATATGTATATATATATACATATATATATATGTATATACACATGTTTACTGATTCATTCTGATAAAAATATGCATTTTCACCAAATCTTCTCCAGCATTTATTATTTGTATTTTTGATGACTGCTCTTATGACTAAAGGTGAAATTTCAGTATTTCTTTGATTTACATTTTCCTAATTGCTAATAATGTTGAACTTTTTTTTCACATATTTGTTGGCTGTTTGTAGCTCTTCTTTTGACAACTCTGTGAGAAGTATCTGTTTACTTCATTTGCTCATTTTTCAATTAGATAATCACCAAAAGGTGACTATTATTTTGTGTTCTTTATATATTTTGAATATGAAACCTCTGTCAGAAGAGTACCTAGCAGAGATATCCTCTCATTCTGTAAGTTCTTACTTCACATTCTTGTTTCCTTTACTATGAAGAAGATTTTGATGTCATTCCATTTATTAACTCTTGGCAGTATTTCCTGAGCCTTACAGGTCCTATTGAGAAAATTATTCACTGGACCTATGTGTTGAAGTGTTGACCCTGTACTTTCTTCTAGAAGTTTTATGATTTCTGATATAATTCCTAGGTCTTTGATGCATTTTGAGTTGCTTTTCTACATATGGATAACCAGTTTTCTAACATTATTTGTTAAAACACCTCTTTTATACAACATATATCCTTGGCTCCTTTGTCCAGATTCAGATGACTATATCTGTGTTGGTTTGTCTGTGTGTCTTCTATTCTCTACCACTATGTGTGTGTAGTATGTGTGGTATGTGGTATGTGGTATGTGGTCTATGTGTATGTGTGGGGGGGATTTGTTGTTGTTGTTGTTGTTTGTTTTGTTTTGTTTTTGTTTTTCTTGGTACCAGGTATTGAACTCAGGGCCACAACCCCAGTCCTATTTTGTATTTTATTTAGAGAGAGGGTCTCACTGAGTTGTTTAGCATCTTGCTAAATTTCTGAGGCTAGCTTTGAACTTGTGATCCTCCTGTCTCAGTCTCCCGAGTCTCTGGGATTACAGGCATGCATCATGGTGCCCAACTGTGTGTCTGTTTTTATACTAGTACCATGTAGTTTGGGTCTCTATACCTTTGTAGTACAGTTTGATATCAGGTATTGTGATGCCTTCAGGATAGCTTTTTGACTGAAAATGGCTTTGGCTGTTCTGGGTCTTTTATACTTTCAATGAATTTTAGGACTACTTTTTCTAGTTCTGTAAGAATATCATTGATATTTTGAGGGGAGACTGCATTGAATCTGCATATTGCTTTTGGTAGTATGATCATTGTAATATTAACTTTGCCTATTCATAAATACAAGAGATTTTTTCATATTCTTGTATCTTCTTCAATTTCTTTCCTAAGTGTTTTATAGTTTTTGTTGCATGACTATTTTACTTCCTTGATTAGATTTATTACTGCTTCTATCTCATCAGTTTTGATTTGTTTGATTTCTATGTCCTCTTGATTCAAATTTGGCAGGTTGGATGTGTCTGGAAATGTATGCATTTTTTCTAGGTTTTCCAATTTATTGGAGTGTATGTTTTCAAAATAGTTCCCAGTAGATTTCTATGTCGTCTGTGGTGATTTCTCCTTTTTCTTCTGTAATTTTATTAAGTACACCATAGAAAGCATTCCCATACTGACCTGGCAAGAGCCTACCATGTGTCCTAGGTTGCATCTAGCAAAACATGAGTGAAAATTCACAGAAATTGTGCCCAAAGGAATTCAAATCATAAAAACAAATAGACCAATATCATATAATTAATTTGAAACTGAAATTAAAACCTTCCAACAAAAACCCCAGAACCAGCAGAATTCTACCATAACTTTAAAGAACTAACAATAGTTTTTCTAAAATTATTCCATGAAA
Organism: Spermophilus citellus; assembly: GCF_964194105.1. Classification (NCBI taxonomy): domain Eukaryota; kingdom Metazoa; phylum Chordata; class Mammalia; order Rodentia; family Sciuridae; genus Spermophilus; species Spermophilus citellus. Next base: position 41,401,683 of record NC_138183.1, on the reverse strand, counting down.
TTGAAAGAGAGGTAATTTAATCAGTTTTTTTTTTTGTTTTGTTTTGTTTTTGCTGTTGTGACCGAATTTGTCTTGATGACAAGAACAATTTTAGAAAAGAAGAAGTACTGCCACTTACAGTTTCAGAGGTGTTAAACCACAGCCAGCCAGCTCCATTCCACAGGGTTGGAGGTAAGTCATGGTGGACAAGTTTGTTGAAGGAAAGCAACTCATAACATGGTACCCGGAAGGAGAAAGAGAGAGAGAGAGAGAGAGAGAGAGAGAGAGAGAGAGAGAGAGAGAGAGAGACTGCTGCCCTCACCATGGACAAAATATATACCCTGAAACCCACTTACTTTAACCACACCTTATCTGCCTACAGTAATCACCTAGTTAATCCCTATCAGGGGATTAATGCACTGATTGATTAACTCATAACCCAATCATTTGAGTTCTATACTTTTTTTCATTGTCTCACACATGAGCTCTTAGGGGTCACCTAAGATCTAAATCATAACTGAAGGGAACACTCCCAAACATATTCTATGAAGCAAAGAAAGATGGACAAAACTCAGTACTCATTCATGTTATGACATTGAGGTAGATACCTTCCTCCCATAGCTTCTCCAGGGTTTTTAAAAAAAAATTGGGGGGGGGCGGTACCAGGGATGGAACTCAGGGGCACTCAACCACTGAGCCACATCCCCAGTCCTCTTTTGTATTTTATTTAATGACAGGGTCTCACTCAGTTACTTAATACCTCACATTTTGCTGATGTTAGGTTTGAACTCGTGATCCTCCTGTCTTAGCCTCCTGAGCCACTGGGATTACAGGCATGTACCACAGTGCTGGGTTTCTCCAGTGTTTTTAATATGAATGGGTGCTGGATTTTACCAAAGGCCTTTTCTGCATTTATTGAGTTGATCACATGATTCTTGCCCTTAATTGTGTTGATGTGATGAATTTCATTTATTAATTTACATATGTTGAACCAATCTTGCATCCCTGGAATGAACCTCACTTGATCATGATGTATTACCTTCTTGATGTATTTTTGAATGTAGTTTTCTAATAGTTTTTAAGCATTCTTGCATCTATGTTCATGAGGAATATTGGTCTTTCCTTGATGCATCTTTGTCTGGTTTTGGTATCAGCATTATACTGTGAAATATTGAATTTTAATAAAATCCCTCTTTTACTTACCTCACTGAGAAGCAGTATTCATACTGCTTGGATCCTGAGTCACAGAGCAACTGTTAATATATTATTCTAATACACCATTTTGAATCTCCTCCTTTTGGTGCAATATTATATTTAACCCTTAAAAGTATTTTTTTACAAATTTTTATTTATAGCAAAACTGTTACTGAGTTTCCATCTCACTAAGAGACTAAAATTAGATGTTTTTGTCACCAGAGAAATCACAAGAAAAAAATTAGCTTCTGAATTCAGAATACAGAATACTTTAAAAGAAAACTACTTTATGTGAACTATAGAAATTGTTGGAACAAATTTAAGGATCCAAATAGTTCTATAAAATATTTTGAAATGTTAGCAACATTAATGATATTAAACATTCAAATTTATAGAATCATTTCTTCCTTTTATAATTCAAATGTGATATACATTCTTTACTCCCAAATGTCTATTTATATATCCTTCACACAAATGTTCTATAACTGCAATTGAAATAATTTTAAATACTTGTCTATTCCCTCTGGGCATATTTCATGCCTAATTTTCTCCTCTCTGTTTCATTGTTGTATTTTTTTCTCTACACACTTCATCAGGAATAAGAGAGTCTCAAATTCTAAAGAATTTTCTGTTTATATAGAGCTCCAGAATTTTCTGTGGTTTGATATTACGATTAAGCATTGAAGTCAGAATTATCAACAAAGATTACCTACAGCTTAGAAGAGAGGTCAAGCAAGAGGTCTCTATCAGACACACACACACACACACACACACAAACTATATATGTTTGAAATATTTGTAACTGGTTTAAATGTTATTTTAAGACATGAGAAAATGAAACTGCATGTCTTATATAATTGGATTTCAAGACCAGTAGGTACTTCTACGAAATATATTGAACTGTCAAAGACCTCATGATGTAGTTAGAGATGATTGAAAATGTATACTTAGAACTCATCTAAAATGACAATAAAATCCACATGTTATTATGTAGTGTCACTTAGGTAAGTTGAAAATCCTCATACTGAAAGAATAATGGGGAGTTGGTTTAAAAATAGGCATTGAGGAGAGTCCATAAATGTGTTAATTTTTTATTATGTATAGAAATAAGAGAAGAATAGCTAATATTAAATAAATGAAGTTATGATGATTGTGAAATAAATCATCATAATTTAATATACTTGATATGCCTTGTGACTTTGAAAATCATTTTCAAATATTGCTGTATATAACCCTGGCATTAATCAGTATGTAGTTAATATAATTTAATGGTCTTGTGATGAATACCAAAGCAAAAGTAAATATGTTTCATGGAATCATTTTATTGAATCACAGATTTATTCTGCATTAAAATTGGTTTGAAATTTTAAAAATGATTCAATTATTTTAAGATATTCCAATATGTAAAATATTATTTTGAAGTAATGCAAAACTATTTTATATGTGTGGCCCTATTATATATTTAAAATCAGTTTAAATATTAAATATTAAAAGATTTATATATCATTGAGTAATATAAAAAGTATAACATAAAGTCTTCTATTCCAAAGACCATAGTGGAGATATGCATTTCCCTATTTCTTTCACAGGGAGAAGGCTGCATACTGTCTAGAGACCTCTGGACCCAAAGAATAACACAGCAATGAGCTCCCCAGGAATTGACTCATTATCTCAGACACAATCATGAAGAACACTATCACCTAGAAACAACAAAGGAAATAGACAAAAATTCTGCCACAAAAACTTGTTCTTTATAACCAAAGGATGAGAAAGAAAAAAAATAGATAATAACTGCTCTAGTCTGGTCAAGCATTAAAAAATAAAACTGTGGCCCCAACCTAACCATAACAGCAAAGGCCAAGAGTGGAACCCAGACTTCCACGAATGCTGGGTTTATCCAAGTATCATGACCTCAACCTTTATTACTGAGCTGGTATCAGCCAAGGCTGTGTGAGAAGTCAGAACCTACATTTGTTCAGTTAGCCACAAGCTTCATTCTGCCTGTGATATCAGTGGAGCCTGCACAAGGAACTTGGATTTTCAGCCCCAACACCAGTAAACCAGTAATGATGCATTGATCCCCATCCTGCTGAGATGGGGTCAGAGGAAGCCTGGAGGAAATTCAGAACTTTCAGAAATGCCCAGCAGTAAGGGGTACAACCCTCACCACAGAGCATCAGGGGAGGCTCAGATAGGGAGGGTTAATTGGACACTCCTGCACCTCCTAGATAGCATGGGTCCTAGGCAGTCCCACTTTGTAGAGCAATAATAATGAGCTTACCCTCTCCCTCTGATGTCAGAAGAGCCTGAGTGGAGTACCTGAACTTCTACACCACATGCAGTAACATGGCACTGATTCAGTCACTCTGGTAGAGAATGTCAAAAGTCAAGCAATGCAGAAAAAATGTAAAGGGATTCAGAGTTTCAACATATCAGATAGAAGAATAAAATCTAAAAAAGGGGGAAGAATCAAGGAAGGCTGAGATGAGACAGATGCTAGAATTATCTGAAAGATTTTGAAGGAGCCATCATTAAATGCTTCAAATATGAATTTTGAACATGCTTGAAACAAATTTAAACATATACAGAAAGAATCAACAAGGAAATAGTAGTCTTAGTGAAGATTTAGGAGTGATAAAGAACCAGATGAATTTTAGAATTGATGAGGCAAAGAAAAAAAAAAATAATTGAACTGGAAAATTGAACAAGTATATTACTGAATCTAAATAGTGAGAAAATAAATTTTAAAAATGAGAAATGAAAAAAGTCTCAGTAGCCTATTGGACTATAACCAAAGATTTAATATTCCTCTTATCAGAGTATTTGAAAAAGAGGAGAAAGACGGTGGGAATAAAAATGTCCCAAGAAACAAATTTTTACTCCTCACACTTCAGATAGAGCCCTAATATCCAGAGTATACAAAGAACTCAAAAAATTAGACAATAAGATAACAAATAACCCAATCAACAAATGGGCCAAGGACCTGAACAGACACTTCTCAGAGGAGGACATACAATCAATCAACAAGTACATGAAAAAATGCTCACCATCTCTAGCAGTCAGAGAAATGCAAATCAAAATCACCCTAAGATACCATCTCACTCCAGTAAGATTGGCAGCCATTATGAAGTCCAAAAACAACAAGTGCTGGCGAGGATGTGGGGAAAAGGGTGCTCTCGTACATTGCTGGTGGGACTGCAGATTGGTGCAGCCAATTTGGAAAGCAGTATGGAAATTCCTGGGAAAGCTTGGAATGGAACCACCATTTGACCCAGCTATTGCCCTTCTTGGACTATTCCCTGAAGACCTTTGCAGGTAATTAAAAAAAAATGTTATTTCTAGGGGCTGGAACTATAGATCAGTGGTAGAGCACCTGCCTCACACATGTGAGGAACTGGGTTCAATCCTCAGCACCACATAAAAATAAATAAATAAAGATATAGAAGAAATAAAAATGAAAATAAAGTATTAAAAAAAAGAATTTTTAAAGATGTAATTTCTGGGCAATCAGTGGCCACCATCTTGGAGAGCTAAAGTATCCACCACCACTCTCCGACAGATTGCAACAACAAAACAGGTGTGTGTCACGCAGCTCAGCCCCCATACATAGGGGGATTTCGCATAAAATCTCTCCTAGACTTTCCGGGGGAGGGAGTTTCAGAGTGAGCCTTCATAAAGACTAAGGGGAAACTAGAGGCACCTGACCTTCAACCCCCCCTCCCATCAGCAGCCAAAACAAAACCTGTCCAGCCAGCGCTGGGGGAGGGCCAAGCAGAAAAATCAAAACCATAGAGGGCCAGGGATCCCAAAAGCCAACTGTGTGACCCCGGAGATCCAGGCTGTCTGATTCGCACGGCCTGCCCCGCAGCTACAGAAGGCGTGGCGCCGCAGAGAAGGGACTAACTAGTAAGCAGGGAGATAAGTGGCTGCGACAACACGGTGGAATCCCGCCAGCCAAGCCCGCACTGACCCCCGGGCTGAGTTCGGGATTTCAGACGGGGAAGGAAGCGGTACAGTCCCATCCCCCACAAGGGACACTCCACTAAGGCAATCAGCGGCCACCATCTTGGAGAGCTGAAGTATCCACCGCCACTCTCCGACAGATTGCAACAACAAAACAGGTGTGTGTCACGCAGCTCAGCCCCCATACATAGGGGGATTTCGCATAAAATCTCTCCTAGAATTTCTGGGGGAGAGAGTATCAGAGTGAGCCTGCATAAAGACTAAGGGGAAACTAGAGGCACCTGACCTTCAACCCCTCCTCCCATCAGCATCCAAAACAAAACCTGTCTAGCCAGCGCTGGGGGAGGGGCAAGCAGAAAAAATCAAAACCATAGAGGGCCGGGGATCCCAAAAGCCAACTGTGTGACCCCGGAGATCCAGGCTGTCTGATTCGAGTGGCCTTCCCCGCGGCTACAGAAGGCGTGGCGCTGCAGAGAAGGGATTAACTAGCAAGCAGGGAGATAAGTGGCTGCGACACAGTGGAATCCCGCCAGCCAAGCCCGCACTGACCCTCGGGCTGAGTACGGGATTTCAGACAGGGAAGGAAGCGGTACAGTTCTATCCCCCACAAGGGAAACAAAACAATAGAGTGCCGGGGTTCCCAATAGCCACCCTCCACACCCAACAAACGGCAGGCCCAGAGTACAGTTTGAACTGTCGAGAACCATCACTCAGGGGAAATCTGGTCTAGCAGGAGAAACCAAGACTAGCAGGAGAAACCAGGGGACTAGAGGCAAGGCCCTCGTGACTGGGCGGCTGTAAACTGCAGGCCCACTGGTGACAGTTCAACCACTGCCCGCGTAACTGGGCGGTAGGAGAACGCCCGCCCGCTGGCGACTGATCACCTGCCCGCGGCCTGTGATACTGGGCGGCTGGAGACCGCCCGCCTGCCGCGACCGGGAGCTGAAACCAAACAGAGACAGTCCAGTCACACAGCCCCATTAGGACACCCCGGCAAGGAGACGGGGTCCCGTCATAGCAGAGTAGTGTCGTCACTGGAACTCCGACATCAGAATTCCTTCCCAGCGGAATCCACGTTAGCAGGCATAGTTTAACAACACAAAGGCGAGACATCAGAGTAATACAGAAACAAAACAAATCTATAGAAGACAGCAGAAACACGACAATCAAATAGAGCTGGAAAGTAACGTGGACAACATGAGAAAACAAGGGAAAAAAGGATTACAAACAATGCAAGACAACTCAATTCTACAGGAGGACATAGAAACATCAGAAACAGCGATAGGGAAAGAACTCAAGGCATACCTAACTCGAATGGAAAGGAATGTTAGAGAAGACATGAGACAGCAAGGCCAAGAAATAAAAGTATATTTTGAAAATGAATTAAACAAACAAATTCAAATGGCAAAGAACGAGCTCTACCAGGAGATAGAGATCTTTAAAAAAAATCAAACAATAATCCTAGAATTGCAGGAAACTATAAACCAAATTAAAAACTCAAACGAGAATATTACAAATAGACTTGCTCAAGTAGAAGTCAGAACATCAGATAATGAAGACAAGGTTTATCATCTTGAAAAGAATATAGTCAACACAGAAAAGATGCTTAAATCCCACGAGCAATGTGTTCAAGAGATATGGGATGTCATAAAAAAACCAAATTTGAGAGTCATAGGGATAGAAGAAGGCACAGAGATTCAAACCAAAGGAATGGACAGCATATTAAATGAAATAATTCTAGAAAACTTCCCAGAGATGAAAGATGGAATGTATTGCCAAATCCTGGAAGCCTACAGGACCCCAAACATTCAAAACCATAATAGACCAACTCCAAGACATATAATTATGAAGATAGCCAATGTACAGAACAAGGAGAGAATATTAAAAGCTACGAGAGAAAAGAGGCAGATTACATTCAGGGGTAAACCAATTAGGTTAACGACCGATTCATCACAGACTTTGAAAGTGAGAAGATCCTGGAACAATGTATTTCAAACGCTGAAAAATAATGGATTCCAACCAAGAATACTGTATCCAGCAAAATTGAGCTTCAAATTTGACAATGAAATTAAAATCTTTCACGATAAACAAAAGCTAAAAGAATTCGCAGCAAGAAAACCAGCTCCGCAAAGCATTTTGAGCAAAACACTACAAGAAGAGGAATGGAAAAATACTGCCCAAAACTAACAGCAGGAGGTATCTCAGTAAAGGGGGAGGAAAATAACCAAAAAGTAAAACTAGCCAAACTAAAATAAATAAATAAAGAAGCATGACTGGAAGTACAAATCATATCTCAATTGTAACCTTAAATGTTAATGGCCTAAACTCACCAATCAAGAGACATAGGCTAGTAACCTGGATCAAAAAAACAAATCCAACAATATGCTGCCTTCAGGAGACTCATATGATAGGAAAAGACATACACAGGCTGAAGGTAAAAGGTTGGGAAAAATCATACCACTCACATGGCCCTCGGAAGCAAGCAGGAGTGGCCATACTCATATCGAATAAAATCAACTTCAAACCTAAGTTAATCAAGAAGGATAAAGAAGGACACTATATACTGTTAAAAGGAACTATCCACCAACAAGACATAACAATCATCAATTTGTATGCACCAAACAATGGAGCTGCAACGTTCATAAAACAAACTCTCCTCAAGTTCAAGAGTCAAATAGACCACAACACAATAATTATGGGTGACTTCAACACACCGCTCTCGCCATTAGACAGATCCTGTAGACAAAAACTGAATAAAGAAACTATAGAACTCAACAGCACAATCAATAACCTAGACTTAACCGACATATATAGAATATATCAACCATCATCAAGTGGATACACGTTCTTCTCAGCAGCACAAGGATCCTACTCAAAGATAGACCATATATTATGCCATAAGGCAACTCTTAGTAAATATAAAGGCGTGGAGATAATACCATGCACCATATCTGATCATAATGGAATGAAATTGGAAATCAATGATAAAAGAAGGAAGGAAAAATCGTACATCACATGGAAAATGAACAATATGTTATTGAATGATCAATGGGTTATAGAAGACATAAAGGAGGAGATGAAAAAATTCTTAGAGTCAAATGATAATACAGACACAACATACCAGAATCTATGGGACACAATGAAAGCAGTTTTAAGAGGGAAATTCATTTCTTGGAGTTCTTACCTCAAAAAAAGAAAAAAACAACAAATAAATGAACTCACACAACACCTCAAAAACCTAGAAAAGGAAGAGCAAAACAACAGCAAATGTAGTAGAAGACAAGAAATAATTAAAATTAGAGCAGAAATCAACGAAATTGAAACAAAAGAAACCATTGAAAAAATTGATAAAACTAAAAGTTGGTTCTTTGAAAAAATAAATAAGATAGACAAGCCCTTAGCCATGCTAACGAAAAGAAGAAGAGAGAGAACTCAAATTACTAACATACAGGATGAAAAAGGCAATATCACAACAGACACTACAGAAATACAGAAGATAATTAGAAAGTATTTTGAAACCCTATATTCCAATAAAATAGAAGATAGTGAAGATATCGACAAATTTCTTAAGGCATATGATTTGCACAGATTGAGACAGGAAGACACACACAATTTAAACAGACCAATAACAAAGGAAGAAATAGAAGAAGCCATCAAAAGACTACCAACCAAGTAAAGCCCTGGACCGGATGGGTATACAGCGGAGTTCTACAAAACCTTCAAAGAAGAATTAATACCAATACTTTTCAAGCTATTTCAAGAAATAGAAAAAGAAGGAGCTCTTCCAAATTCATTCTATGAGGCCAACATCACTTTGATCCCAAAACCAGACAAAGATACTTCAAAGAAAGAAAACTACAGACCAATATCTCTAATGAACTTGGATGCAAAAATTCTCAATAAAATTCTGGCGAATCGAATACAAAAACATATCAGAAAACTTGTGCACCATGATCAAGTAGGATTCATTCCTGGGATGCAAGGCTGGTTCAATATACGAAAATCAATAAATGCCATTCACCACATCAATAGACTTAAAGACAAGAACCATATGATCATCTCAATGGATGCAGAAAAAGCATTTGACAAAGTACAGCATCCCTTTATGTTCAAAACACTAGAAAAACTAGGGATAACAGGAACTTACCTCAACATTGTAAAAGCTATATATGCTAAACCTCAGGCTAGCATCATCCTAAATGGAGAAAAACTGAAGGCATTCCCTCTAAAATCTGGAACAAGACAGGGATGCCCTCTATCACCACTTCTATTCAATTTAGTTCTCGAAGTACTAGCCAGAGCAATTAGACAGACAAAAGAAATTAAAGGCATAAAAATAGGAAAAGAAGAAATTAAATTATCGCTATTTGCGGATGACGTGATAATGTACTTAACAGACCCAAAAGAGTCTACAAAGAAGCTGCTAGAGTTAATAAATGAATTCAGCAAAGTGGCAGGTTATAAAATCAACACGCATAAATCAAAGGCATTCCTGTGTATCAGCAACAAAACCTCTGAAATGGAAATAAAGAGAACCACTCCATTCACAATATCCTCAAAGAAAATAAGATACTTGGGAATCAACCTAACAAAAGAGGTGAAAGATTTATACAAAGCAAACTACAGAACCCTAAAGAGAGAAATAGAAGAAGATCTCAGAAGATGGAAAAATGTACCCTGTTCATGGATAGGCAGAACTAACATCATCAAAATGGCGATATTACCCAAAGTTCTCTACAGGTTTAATGCGATGCCAATCAAAATCCCCACGGCATTTCTTGTAGAAATAGACAAAGCAATCATGAAATTCATATGGAAAAACAAAAGACCCAGAATAGCAAAAGCAATTCTAAGCAGGAAGTGTGAATCTGGAGGTATAGCGACACCAGAGGTCAAACTGTACTACAAAGCAATAGTAACAAAAACAGCATGGTACTGGTACCAAAACAGGCAGGAGGACCAATGGTACAGAATAGAGGACACAGAGACTAATCCATAAAGTTACAACTATCTTATATTTGATAAAGGGGCTAAAAGCATGCAATGGAGGAAGGATAGCATCTTCAACAAATGGTGCTGGGAAAATTGGAAATCCATATGCAACAAAATGAAATTGAATCCCTTTCTCTCGCCATCCACAAAAATTAACTCAAAATGGATCAGGGAGCTAGATATCAAATCAGAGACACTGCGTCTGATAGAAGAAAAAGTTGGCTACGATCTACATATTGTGGGGTCGGGCTCCAAATTCCTTAATAGGACACCCATAGCCCAAGAGTTAATAACAAGAATAAACAAATGGGACTTACTTAAACTAAAAAGTTTTTTCTCAGCAAGAGAAACAATAAAAGAGGTAAATAGAGAGCCTACATCCTGGAAACAAATTTTTACCCCCCACACCTCAGATAGAGCCCTAATATCCAGAATGTACAAAGAACTCAAAAAATTAAACAATAAGATAACAAATAACCCAATCAACAAATGGGCCAAGGACCTGAACAGACACTTCTCAGAGGAGGACATACAATCAATCAACAAGTACATGAAAAAATGCTCACCATCTCTAGCAGTCAGAGAAATGCAAATCAAAACCACCCTAAGATACCATCTCACTCCAGTAAGATTGGCAGCCATTATGAAGTCAAACAACAATAAGTGTTGGCGGGGATGTGGGGAAAAGGGTACACTTGTACACTGCTGGTGGGGCTGCAAAATGGTGAGGCCAATTTGGAAAGCAGTATGGAGATTCCTGGGAAAGCTTGGAATGGATCCACCATTTGACCCAGCTATCGCACTTCTCGGACTATTCCCTGAGGACCTTAAAAGAGCGATACGGCTGCATCAATGATTATAGCGGCACAATTCACAATAGCTAGACTGTGGAACCAACCTAGATGCCCATCAATAGATGAATGGATAAAAAAATGTGGCATCTATACACAATGGAGTATTATGCAGCACTAAGAAATGACAAAATCATAGAATTTGCAGGGAAATGGATGGCATTAGAGCAGATTATGCTAAGTGAAGCTAGCCAATCCGTAAAAAACAAATACCAAATGTCTGCTTTGATATAAAGAGAGCAACTAAGAACAGAACAGAAGGAAGAGCAGGAAGAAAAGATTAACATTAAACAAAGACGAATGGGGGGAGAGAAACGGAGAGAGAAGGGAAAGCATATGGAAATGGTAGGAGACCTTCAATGATACATAAAATTATAAGAGGTCATGAGGGGCAAGGGGGAGGGAAAAAAAAGGGAGAGAATTGAACAACAGCAGATGAGGTAGAGAGGGAAGATGGGAGGGGAGGGGAGGGGAGGGGGGATAGTAGGGAATAGGAAAGTTAGCAGAATACAACAGTCACTAATATGGCATTATGTAAAAATGTGAATATGTAACAGATGTGATTCTGCAATCTGTATTTGGGGTGAAAATGGGAGTTCAAAACACAATTTGAGTCAAATGTATGAAAGATGATATATCATGAGCTATGTAATGCTTTAAATAATCAATTAAAAAAAAGATGTGATTTCTGTATATCAGTAAACACACACCAATTAAAGTATAATACAATTTATAGTCACTCAAGGAAACAAGACAAATATAAATCAATGTCTAACAAGCATAAACAAAACATATGTGCTGGAAAGTACAAAACAATGTTAAATAAAATTATAATGTATGCAGAGACCTATTTGTTCAGAGATCAGAAAACTCAGCATAGAAAATAGTTCAAATATCTCTACATTGTTATTCAGGTTTAACTCACTTGCTATCAAAGTCCTACTGAGAGCTTCTTTTGTATTTATAGAAAATATTGCTTTAAAACATATGTGGATAGGCAAAAATATAGACTATCTAAAACAAGTTTTGAGAATAATAAAGTAAAAAGAGTGAGTCTATTTAATGTTCACTAATTGTACTACTTATTGTAAGGTTGTAGTAATTATGAATATTTGGAATTGGTAGAAGAAAAGGCAAATAGGACAAAAACAATTCATAGGAGGAAAACAGCCTTTTTCAACAAATGGTGTCAGAGCAACTAGACAAAGACAGGCAAAAGATAAATAAGTAAACCGTGACCTAAGTACAACATCTTATTCCAAAATGAACTCATAGTAGATCACGCTCTTAAATATAAATCATAAAATTACAAAGTTCTGTGGGAAATAATAGGAGAAACTACTTGGTTTTCAGACTGGGAATAATTTCATAGCTTTGACACTAAAATGATAATCTATAAAAAACTCTTAAATAAATTTTATCAAAATTAAAAATATTACTCTGGAAAAACACATGACTGAGGATAAAATATCACCTGAATGCTGAGGGAAAATATGTGTAAACCACAAGTAAATAAACCACAAATAAATAAACTGGTGTGTAGAATACATAAAAAATTTCCCAAATTCACCAGGAAACTTAAACCAAAATCCAATCAGAAATTTACAAAAGATCTCACAAAAAGAAGATATCCTTGTGGCAGATGGCCAAAAGGGAATATATCCTAAATTATCTGACATTAGGAATATGAGAATTAAAATGGAAATAAATACTAAACACTCCCAGGTATTTGTTGTACAGGACAAAAAAAACATGCTTGCTTGTACAAAAGTTTCTAAAGAAATGTTTTTTTTTTTTTTTTTTTTAACCAACTTTATCAGTAATAGCCAAAAACCAGAAACAACCTTCTGTCCAGCAGTGGGAGACTGGCTAAAAGAAAGTGTGGCAAATCCATCCCAGGAAATACCATTTGTCAATAAATGAATACACGGAAGACACAGGAAACAACTTGGCTAGAAGTCCAGAAAATAAGTCAATCTTCTGAGATTTTATATCTTAATATAAATTAAACATATTGTAATATATGTCCAATTTATATTAAGTTTTTGAAGTGACAATTTTTTTAAAAGGTGGAATAGATTGATAATGGCAGAATTTGAGTTTAGAACTGGGTGAGTTAGGAGCACAATTCAAGTGGCAATCAAAGACCAGCAACAGAAGGAATCATTGGGCATGGACTTCTTCTGTATCAATGTCAATATACTGATTGTGAAGCTCTAAAACAGTTTTGCAATCTGTTACCATTGGGGGAATCTGAGCAAATGATACAAAGGAATCTCTTATTTCTTGCAAATCTATGTAAATCTCAATTATTTCTACTTTAAGAAAATATGAAAACAAGTATATAAGTGATATTAATAAATTATACATACATACACACATATAAATTCAAACAATATTTTAACAGTTTATTATGAATCATGAATTCCAATATAATTAATTTTATTGATTATAAATGCTGTTTGAAAAATTACTTCCCTCTGTATTCCTGAGTATAGAATTACGGAACAAAACCCATAGAGGTTGAAATATAAGCATAAATATTAGAAATTATCATAGATCTTACATTATCTGTGAGTGAAAATGAAAATTAAACACATCTGGTCTAACAGCCCAACACTGACATATATGCCAAACTAAATATGAAAAAAAAAAAGTGCTTCTTACATCATCTTCTATTAAACTCCATGGCAAACATCATATTCAGGGAGTCAGAATTTATGTGTCTCTAATAGTTCCTCCGTTCTCCTTGGCAAGCTTCTCAAATTTTACAGCTTTTTATAACCTTTCAGGTTTTGTTTGTTTTTTGTTTGTTTTGTTTTCTCCCTTTCACTATGAACTGCCGTAGATTGCTTTCTTTTTTGGTTCAATCACCTACTCACACGTTCTGTTCCTCTGAGGTGTTGTAACCCTCTAACTGCAGCCTCAGTATCACTAATCCCTATTGCATCATTCTATAAAAACATAGAAAATTTGGACATAGATGTTCTATGAACAATAACATACATATGAAAGAACATTCAGCTCCAGATGACAAGTTTTCAAATTGTAATCAGTTAGCTCTTTTTCTTTCTTACAGTTACCCCCAACACACACATCAATTTAAATGTCTATTGCCCTATAATTTTAAATTATTTGACATTGACCAAATTAATTCAGGTACATTTTGTAGCTGGGGATATTGTATATAGAATTATTTACTTTTAAAATTGTATTTCTCTGAAAGTACTTTTTGACTATGAAATGCTAAATAGGCATGAACACAATTGTAATCTCATTATCATTCTGCTTTAATCAACAAATGTAAAGGCTCAATATAAAACAAAAAAAGTACATGACATGATATTTAATTTTAAGGAATGGTTGCATTTTATTTGTGATTTTATTTAGAGATACATAACTTGCATCCGAAAATTCATACATGCATAACAGATTTTAATTTTTTTCTAATAAACACACCTAGACGCTCCTGAAATGAAAAATGCATTCATTGGTTTATAGAGATCTGAAAGAAGTAATTTTTATGGAGGAGCAGAGAACGCTGTCCTTCTTCAGCTTCGTAGTACAGCGGCTTTTAATCTTTGTTCCTATTATAGATTTACCAGAAGGATGAATCAGTAGAAGAGTGTTCATCTTTCAGTTCATTTGAGCCAACCTCATTGTTGACTGTGAGAAAAACAATTGAGTAAAATGAGATAGTTCTGAGAGCACAGTTTCAGTAATACCCAAAGCAGAGCCTATGGCCCTATATTGATGCTAACTTAAATGAATATACAAAACATGACTCATGATACTGTCAGAACCACACACATCCCTTTATAATTGTAAAGTAAAATACCAAACAGAGACAGAATGGATACAAAACTCAAATAGAGAGTTATTGTAGACACATCAAAAATTTCTTTGCTTGTTGTGGTTTTCTAATGGAATTTATACAAAATTGATATGGTAAAAACAGAGTACTGAATTTATAACAACATGTATTTGTAGAAATATCAATAAACTGAAAAGTAATCCAACATGATGAATAACTTTATTTTTCTATTAACAAAACTTTTAACCCTGTGTGAAGTTCTGCTGTTAAAAATTCAGTTTTAATTTTTCTCAGTCTTTTAAATAAGACATGTTTTATTCTATATATCATTTCTAACCTATTAATTGGAACATTCCACACTTTCATGTTTGTTTTCCCTAGAATTTCATGTATTGTTCATAGTTCCTAAACTTGTCTGTTCACCAGAATCACAATAAGTCTGTCAAAAATGCAGACTCCTAAACACTGTATTGCTTGAATTAAAATCATAAGCATAGAAACTGAAAAACTGTATTAAAAAATAATCTCCCCAATTTACACAGAAAATATTGAAAAAATAGATTAAAAATTCAATTTTTCAATTAGAAGATATTTCTGATTATTGTTATTCTATTTGTGGAGAAAAGAAAGGGGAGAGAAGATGCATATAGCAGGGTCTCAACTCCCAAGTTTCTATGGAAACACATTTTTATTCCTCTTTATGTAAATATAGTTAAGTGTGTGGTAATGGAAGTTCTGTTTTTCCTCAAGACTACTTCCTTTTGTACCCTTCAGAAATTTTTTTGAGACTAGGCATCTGTGGGGAGGAAATTCTCATTCACATTTAGATATTTGTTTGTGGATCGGAATTTTCTAAACAGTGACTTTGATTATTTTTTCACTCTGTATGTTTTTCATTGTGTATGCTTAATCTTACCTTTCACCATAGGGCAGAGGGATTCTAATTAAATTTTTGTATGCAGAGATCCACTGTATAAGTTTAGTCCTCAGTGGCTTCTGATATGTCAAGAGCTTTGTAATGTTTTGAACAACCAATAAAAAAAAAAATCCAGTACAGCCATCCCCATTTAAGGACATGTCTACTCCTGGGCACAGTGTCTTCAAATATGCACCATCAATAAAATTTGGAATCAGCTCTCTAGCTTATTCATCTCCAAAGAATCCACCCAGCACTGAAACTCCCATCTTGAAGAAAAATATACCCATTCACAGCTCTGTCGTCTTCAGAAGCATAAACCCTACATTCTCGTACACACACAAATTGACAAGTTCTCCTCACTCTTCTTGAAATGCACACATTTATATACTCAATTAAACATATACACACATATATAAATATACACAGAAATAATAATCACATGCTATGAGGTTGAAGAGTATGGAGAAGAAAAACTTAGCAGGAAAAATAAATATATTAATTCTTCTCTTTAAATCTACAGCAAAAAAGAGTTAAGAAATACACATTTATGTGCATACTAATAAACAGTTAATGCTCTCCATTAATTCTAATATATACTAAATGCATATTTTGGCACAAATCAAAGAGTGGAGATCTAAGACATGCAAAACAGAGCCTACATATATGAAAATAAACATGATAGAGTTGAAGCAAACTATGAATTGGAAAGTTTACTGTGAATATTTCTCTACAATCTGTCAGCCCAACTTCTGCCTTCACACTCCTTCAGAGACAAGTCATATTTATATCCTTTCACCCCTCCATTCCAGTACTCATTCCAGCTGCCTCTGTGTTGGCTGTTAACCTATTTACTGCTAGAAGGAGCAGGAATTATTCAATGTTATACCCCTGAGTACCTGCATGTTGAATGGAGACACTTTGAAGACATGTGATTTCACAGGGAAACTACACTACATGACTTTTTAGGCAATGCACATGAATTAGCAAAATTTACAGCAGTTTCTTCTTTGGGTAGGAGTATATTACCTGGTGTGGTTATCTGCCCTCTGATTAGTATCATCCCTTCACTCAAAAAGAATGTGTGATACTCCTGTGTTCATGAAACTGTGAATGAATACTGCTGTAGTTTTGATGTGAGGTGTTCCCCAAAAGCTCACATGAGACAATGCAGGAAGCCTTAAGCAATTCAGTGAATTAATCACCTTATGAGATTAATTTAGTGGTATCTGAAGGCAGATGGGGTGTTGCTGGAGGAGGTGGGGCATTGGGATATGACTTTTGGGTATCTGGCAAGTGGAGTACTCTCTCTCTGCTTTCTGATCATCATGTGAGTTGGTTCCCTCTGCCACACTCTTTCTCCTTGACATTTTGCCTCACCTTAAACCCCAAGGAATGGAGTTTAATGTCTATAGATTGAGACCTTGGAAACCATGAGTGCCTAAATATACTTTTCCTCCTTAAAATTGTTCTGGTTAAATATTTTAGTCATAGCAGCAAAAAGGTAACTGAAATACATACATTATCAAAACCTGCTTTAGTCTAGTACATATGCAAGCCACATACCTGGTACAGATAAATTAGTGATTGAAAATATATTCTGGTACTGACACTAGCAGAGACATTAGTCATGACTAAATAAATGAGATATTTCAGTTATGTTGACTCTCCTTTGTTGGTAATAACAGGATCCAACCTATACTGACTTATGTGAAAATGAATTTATTTTCTCAATTTCTTAGAATTACATGAATACCTCACTTCAGACGGCTTATTCTAATTTATATAGTAGGATTTGGTTTGTTTGTATTTTTTGTCTTCTTAGCTTTGTTCTAGTATTCTATGTGTTTTATGTATTTAGTTTTTTGCAATTATAAGTTCACATTCTGACAAATTCACCTTAGCCAAAAAGACAATAAGTTTCTCTTTTATGAGACTCAGACAAAATCTAGATAGATCTTACTGTCATTGAACAGATCAACTATTTATTCCTGAATACCTCCCCTAGTGTGAGAAGAAATAATATTTGTTTGCTTGTTTGTTTCATCAACCTCATGGTCCTTGTCTATTCTGGAAGTTTGTAAGTAGACTACCTAAAATTCATAAATAAAAATTGGATGATAAAATGGTGATCATGGAAGAATTTTTATGCATTATCCAAAGAATATTTAAATGTTGAGAAGCAAAGCTAATAGATGCCCATTATATCACAGATGACAGAACATTGGCACCCTTGCTAGCATTATGCAAGCCCACCATAACAGTTATCTCTACTAATCCTGAACCCTATACTACTGCACTCATTTCGTCTTGTAATTCTCTTCAGTACACTCTCCAGGAAATACTTGGTAGTTCATTAGAGACTATATATATATATATATATATATATATATATATATACATATATATATATATATATATGTACATATATATACACACACACACACACACAGTTTTAATGGTCGTGAATGAACTTCTGTTGATAGCTCGTTATTGATCTCTCACTCTCAAATGTATATAGATCTTTCTTGAGTGTGTTTATATGTCTTAATTTTTTCATCTCTTATTATAATGAATTATTTTTATGCCTCTATTTCTAGTTGTGTATCGAGTACTTCAGTATGTTATCTATTATGACTATGATACAACTTCAATAAAAGACTGAATATTCAGTTAAATGAAAAAGATATGCACATCTTAAGGAGCCAAATTTAAGAAAACTACACGCAAAAATGGAAACAATTTTGATCCCCAGTGAAATGTTAATAAAATGAACTCAAAATTGGTTAAGTATTTAGCTGCATATATAAAGAAATAAAAATTTATCTTAGATGATAGAAAATAACTTAAAGATAACATTCGAATGGTATCACACTCTTTTAAATCATATGAAGACTTGCAAAGTTATGTACGGCCCTCAAATTTAGGCTTTAGACTTTAACGTGGTAAAATGTCTTCCACTGACTTAGAAGCATGTATTTGAAAATTGGAGTAATGCATGCATTTCAACTAGCATTTAAACAACCATTATTTCATTAAGCACCATATCTTTCACTAAAATGATGAAAATTGATTCTTTAGAATATATTCTAAATAAAATGTAAATCAATTAAACTATGATATTAGAAGTGGAAAAATTCACAAAACACCCATATTTATAAGATGCAATTTATATAGATATTCAAACAGAGAAAGCACAAGAGAGAAACTTGGCTAGATTTCTCATGTAAGTCTGTAAAATGACATAAGAAGATGGAAATAATATTGTAAAAGGTGTCAGGAATCATTTCATGGTCATTTTTGGCATTAAAGTGCTACCAGTTAGTAACTGCTATAAATACATTGTGAAGCTCTAATAAAATCTTATGACTTATATTTGAAGGCTACAGCTAGTTTTTTTTCCATGTATTATTATACTACAGCTTTTAATGACATCTAATTAGTTGATTCTGCTTATGTACAAATAGTATTGTGTACCTCTATCATGTCACTGTTATTTTTTTCTTAAATCACTTATTATTTTCAATGGTACAGCTCATAATTATAATAGAAAGAATGAACAGTTTGATATTTAATATTACTAATTATAGAAAATAGCATATTATTTTCTTGAGGTAGGTGGTAATTATATTTTTAATAGCTTTGTCAAAAGTAGTAAGTTTTCAACTGAAAAATATCTGAAAGACTGTATCCAAATGCTAGCTCTTCCCTGATGTCCTCAGAAATACTCAATTTCTTCAAAATCTATGTTCCTGTAACAATTTATGAAGGTATCTCATATGACATTAAACAGGTTGTACGGCAAAGGTACAAATTTATGTCTGTATTCACCCAATATTATGCCTCTTATGGTTCAGGGATCCTTTTATTGTTTTCTGTATTCTCAGCATTATTCAGTACATAAAAAGTGTTCAAATAACATTTTGTACCTGATGTTGAATAAAAAAGAAAAGAAGGGTTTAGCACACACTTGACAATAAATGAATGAGGAGCAAAGAACATTTCAATAATTTGACCATTTATAGTCAGAATCTATTCTTGAAAGTCTACATTTTGGTAAATGGTATCATGATCTTTGTTCTGCAGGCATAAAAACCTGGTATTAGCTTTCACTCTATCATCCTCTTTATGCATTTCTAATATATCACTAAAACCTGCTGTACTTCCACTTTGATACTACTTGTTAAATGTGGTCTATCTAAACTCCAGATTTTATTTTTATTTTTTGGCTCTCTAATTGGATGACAATTCCACTCTATTAACTTGATTTAATTTAAATGCCATTTATAAACTTTTATGATCATGTACCACTTTTATGTAATATTTTATTAATTATTCACTTTCATGTGTATAATTATTTATAAGATATAAGCATATATTAATCAATTTATGTTATGCACAACCATAATAAAAAGGAATATTGAAAGTATGAGTACAATATATTTGAATAAAACTAGTTGCATATTAATGAATTGAAATGTACAGTTCATAGGGATATAACAGTTTATAAGATAACTGATCAAAATGACTGATTTCATGTTTTAATTTCTCCCTGGCTCTTGTGTTTTCAATACTCAAAAGCTTTTTAAATATTATTTCCTGCTTAGAAATCTATAATGGCTAAGTTCAATTTAGGTTCCTCAGGGTGGTCATTTAAACATTTCTATATCTGGGTTCTCCATTGCTAATCCAAATTTATTTATTGCTTCACACTCCTCCAATAAACATGCTTATTAATTCTTCTGGGTTGGTTACAGCTATTTTTATTATTTTTGTTCTGTTATTTTACCTACACTGCTTACCCTGCCTGTATCATAATTTGAACACCAGCCTACTCCAATCCCACACCATGATCTCTTCTGATCCACTTTCACCCATTGTGAAAGCCTGAAGCAGTTGCGTACACATATTTATGTCAAACATTATAAAAACCATTAATTCTTTTTTTTAGTTTTATTGATTTTATTTTTTTAAATACACAACAGCGGAATGCATTTCAGTTCTTATTTCACATATAGAGTACAATTTTTTCATATCTTTGTATGTAGAGTATGTTCACATCAATTCATGCCTTTATACATGTACTTTTTTTGCATTACAATTCTTATTACACCTATATACCATAAGTTTTCATATCTGTTTATATATAAAGTATGTTGACACCTAATTCGAGTCTTCATATATGTACTTTGGATAATGATCTATTTATTCACAGATCAATATATTCTTGATTATTTTTACACACATATCTACCAGAGCCAAAGACTATTCAGACATTAAGAAAACACAGTTAACCTATAATCAGAGGATTGTGATCATGTTAGGCAGGTATATAGCTGTTAAAATTAGTTTCTAGATCAATGAACCCATACACAGCAGTTGGTAATTAGTCTTCCTAGTATTTATCTCTATTCTCAACTTGAATTCAATTCTACCAAGTCCCTAAAATAGCACTCTAAAAGCAGTATAGAAACTCATAGTAATATATTTTACTCAATTTCTCATTGCAGAATAAATAAAAAACTGTAAGATGTCCAATCATTTATATGCAGGCAAATATTGATATTTAGAAACTTTTAATGCTTTATAGGTAATCTAGCTTTATGAATTTCTGAATTCCTACTAGATACCTTTTGCTATCTGAAAGAATCACATTATTTGTATTTGTTATATTTTGTACAAAAATAGAATTAGCCAAAATTTAGTCCTGAATATCAATGGTCATTTAAGGCAAAGAGCAAAGTTTTTCTTGTATTTAAACATGATAATCATATTGTAGAATTTAATGAATTATTTTATTTGAAGTTAGAACAGATGGGTAAAAGTCAAGCAAGCAGATTCTGCTGGCTACATTTGAAAAGGTAAAATTTTCTGTATGTTTCTAAATATTCTTGTGCTGATGAATATCATGCCAGTTGGCATGAAATTCCAGGTTTCATTTTTAAAGCACTGGTGTGGTTGGCAAATGTGAATTTTTTTTTTCTTTTTTGAAATGTAAAAACAAAAGTAACACCTAAGAAAATTTTTAAAAACTTTATTAAATAATTCCTTTTACTAATCTCATTAATCTACATGTTCAATGTTAACACAGAAAGGCCTTTGCTTCCTTGCTAGTAGCTTTTAAACACTTGCCAGAATCTCAGTCCCTGAGCAAAGCTGCGGTGTACACTGGCTCAAAATAAGCACCCCCCATAATCCTCCCTGAGGTACCCTGACTTGACTCAGAGCTTCAGTGGCCTCTTTGGTTGAAATTAGCATTGTCTTCTAGTTGGAATATCAGCTTTTGCCTTATCACTGAACATATCTTTCTCCTTAAAATGATTTATTTCTTCATCTTGATATTTTCTTCTTTAGTCAATGTAACAAAACTAACCTGTCTAGATCATTTTCTTTGAACCTTTCCTCAAAGAGATCTCATACATTCTGTTTATCTAGGAGAGAGAGAAAAGATTTTGCATTAGGTAGAAATTAAATTAATAATTAACATGATTTCTTAACTTTTTTTGTTATAATTTTTATTTATAACTGGTTTTCCAATATTATATCCCAAACCTGTGGTATATACTTATATATAGTAATTATATTTGATGATACTACAATGCAGTGGTCTTCAAAGTATAGTTGAAACCATTTTAAGGAGTCAATTAAGTTAGCTCCATTTTCATGATAATATGAAGTTATTATTTTCTATTTTCACTCTTATTCTCTCATAACCATACAGTTAGATTTTCCAAGGGCTATCTGACATACAATGATACAATAGATTGAATACATAAGGGAACAATTAAAGAAAAAATATACAAAAACAATGCCTCTTTACTGTATGTTATCTTGAGAGTATCTTTCATTAAATTGTCATTTATGTTAATATGTAGCCAAACATTGTTATGTAAAATTATCTATTAAGAGTTTTTTAATTGAACAGCAATAGCATATCTCCTTGTTCAATATTGTTGTATAAACTTCTCTTCTTAGGTCCCCACAGGAAGTATAGAAGGAAAATGACAAAACTGAGACACAAACATAAAAATCCAGATAAAGGCTTCAAAGGCTGCAAGATATCTGCAAAGCCAAATGTGAAAAAAAGCAAATTCCCTATCAGTGGGGGTATCGTGGGCCTTCGCAATGTTGGGAAGAGCTGAATAGTTGATAGCCTAGAGTACAGCCAGGAGTGTGATGTGGTTGCAATGCCTGGCATTACCAAATTCATTCAGGAGGTCTACCTGGGTCAGTTTATCAGGCTTCTGGATGCTTCTGGCAATGTTCTAGGACCATACTCAGAGGTAGGCATCATCCTGTGAAATGAATCTATGTGCGACAGCTGGCACACCCTGTGACCATAATGGGATCACTATGCAGTGTTGCCACATGGAAAAAAAAATCCGACTATTAACAGCGTCTCTGGATTCCAGGCCATTGAGAACTTTTTGACTATATTGGCCCATGGCTTTAGAAAGGAAGGAAGGGAGGCTTACACCATCTAGTTTTACTGGATGATTGGGTGAGAGATCAGGTTCTATATACCATCATCGCCCACACATAGTATCTGCCCATTTCAGTGATTAGATTTTTAAGGAATAATAAACATCTTTCACATGCAGGCTGCTGAGAAGTCCAATAATGACACCATGGAACACTTGGCCAAGGGAAAAGCTGATAAGCTGTGGATAATATGGACCCAATGAAGTTGGAGATCAAGTGGCTCCATTCTTCAATGATGAAAATGGCACAAGACTTTGAAAATAAAACCACCATCTATAAGATTCGAGACTTCACTGGGTAGTGCACCAACTGAACCATCATCAGGGGAGGTGGACTAAAAGCAGTGTAGACTGCAACCTCAAGAATAGTAGCATGGTGGATGTCAGCCCCATGGACTACTGCCTGATGAAGCAGTGGATCTTGGAGCCAGACACACTGCAGCAGGACTAGGCTTTGGTGTCTTCCTTAAAGAATGAGAAGATGCAGGAGCATACAGAAGAAATTTCTAGCAAGCTCTCTGATCCAGGGATGTTTGTGTTCCATCTCTCTGGTAATACTCACCCTAATGCTGGTAACTGAACTACTACAGCACTCTCTTCCTGGTTCAAGCTCCAGTTCAATAGGGTGAAAGAATACAGAAAGAGTTTGTTCTCCCTGAAGCACCCATACATTTTTAAACATCCCTCCCACACAATGTGTTCCCTTCCTCCATTGTTCCCTCCATTTTCTTCATTTAAGAATCTCAAGAAGCTGGAGATGCCAAACACAATACTCTGTATTAAACCTTTACTGTGTTAAACAAGAGAAATAAAAGAAATATCAGTAGGAAAAATATATATAATATGTTTAAATTCCCTCTTTTAATATTAGTTATAACATATATGAAAAGATATAATATGTATAAACAAAAGCTCTTAGGACTTTCAATTTTTAGAACTATGTTCTTACAATAAAATTTGAACACTGCTACTCTTGTTCATAAACTAAATTGTATCCTCATATTGATTCATACATTAATTGGTAACATTTTTTCTGGCAAACTGAAAAAAGAGAAGCTGAGCATCAAAGTTCTCAAAATTGACTGGTATTCAGTTTGACAGCATAACCCAGAAATTCTAGTTCTAATTGAGTTCCTTGCCTCAGTCAATTGCAATGGTATAGTATAACAGAGTACACTTTACAACTTAACAAAAAATGAGTGGCTTGCAAAATTAGGTCAATCATTTAATCAAGGAGGATTCATTGGGAAATTATTGATAAAGGAAAATTATAATCAATAAGCCCCATCAAATAAAGATCATCTAAGTGAGCAAATGAAGTCAATCTCTATTACTATTTATTTAAGAAAAAATAACCCTAAATTTTCCTAAATCTAAAATTTCCTAAAATTTCTAAAAACCCTAAAATTTCCAAAATCTAAGATTACTAGGTACATATGGAAAAGTCTTCTCATTCTTTTTTCAACCACAGTGCTTACTTTCTGAACATGTTTACTTTCTTTTTCTTTAAAAATAATTTTCCTAATTCAAGTACCTCATACTTGTTTTCAAATTAAGTTTATTCAGTACAGAACAGGACTAATATTTATAGCTTAATTTTGACAAATTGCATTAATTTCATTTTCCATAAGCTGAACAATGTAGTCAATAAATCAACCTCTTTTGACTTCATTTGTCTGATACTTCCTGACAGTCTCATCATGAAGCTCATTTCTTGGATTTGGAAAAATATAGACTAGCATAACACAGTACAAGATGCATATATATGTGCATCTATGTATATTATAAGCCATATAAAAGTGCAGATAATTATATATAATTGTATATATGTATATATATAAATATATATGCATATATAATTATTATGCTAAGAATGACTTCAAACCTAAAATCAAACTTTTGATATTTTGTATCAAAGTATTTTGATATTTTTGTATAAAAATGAAGCTATTCACAAAGGAAATATAAGAGTCCTGAAGAAGACAGTAGAATATTTTTATTAAAAATTAGGATGTTATAAATAGAAACAAAGGAAATGTTATTTTTTACTTTCCACAGCAGAACTGTCATTTTATGTTTGTTGACTCTCATGTGAATAATACACTAGATATTCTGTGAAAGGCTTGCATGGGCCATCTAGTTTTATAGAAAATCAGCTGCCTTGAAAGGCTCAATAATATCATTGTGAAAGTTTTTTTAAAAGCTCACAAAAATGTGTATGTGTAACATGGCTACAAAGTAATGGAGTTGTTTAGAAAGACCAACCAGGTTCTGAGTTTTTAAATAAAAATTAAAGCTTAAACACCTTTTAAAGAAATGCAGTTCTGGAAAAGCTTCATTGACCCTCAAGTTCAACATTTCATATCAAATATGTGTTTTGGAATTAGAATGTCTGAGGCACAAAATTTCAGATCAACCATGTTTACAGAGTGGGCAACCTATCATAGGTTACTAATTATGGCTGTTTCTCATTCTCCTTCCATCCTCCTCCTTCCCTTTTTCCATCTCTCTCCCTTCTTCTCACCCCTTTGTTTCTTTTATTGGTATTGGATTGAGATTGCAGAATTAAATCACAAAATACTTTTATTGTTTCATGTACACAAATACTTTCATTATTCCTTCTGTCTTGGTCTTCTCCTGTTTATTTCTTCCTACTCTCTAATCATATATTTTTTAATCCCTCTGTCATTTTCTTGATCGATTGAAATCAAAATAATAAAGAAGAGCTATGAATATTGTACTGGCTAAATAGAAATGTACTTCCTGCCTTTCTGTCAATTGCCTGATGTGAGTGGGACAAGTGTTAGTGTTGGCGAGTTGGGTGCTGTCAGTGAGATCATGGTTTTTTGACTCACCTTCATGCTAGATCCCTGGGAGCTCAATGAGCAATTCCTTTCCCTTCCTAACAGCCAATTTGCTTGATTAGCTTAGTCCGTTTCAATTCAATTGCACATCACTTACCTTTGAAAAAGTAGAGGCCAATATAAAATCTGGAATAAAAATTTATATCTTTTGCCCAGCTAGACATCTGTTTCCCATTTAGCCAGTGAAGTCCATGATTTTAAAGCAGTTGCTTGGTATCCTCCACCAAATTATCACAAATGTCAATTTATCATGGTTTCCATTAATATCACTATGTTACAAATACTATCTATGTGCATAGGGAGGAAATTATCATAAAAATGCAAAGTATATATATATATATATATTGCAAGGGAGATTTATCATAGAGGAAGAATCCTTTGAAAAATATCTACATAAAGCTTTTCCTTCATGTGTGTGTGTGTTTGTGTGTGTGTGTGATTTTCCAAAATTGACCTCAGAGTTCATGAGTACACAGGTGGCAATCAATGGGACTGGCAATTTTCCACCCTTAAGTCCTGGATATGGCTCTGCATGCTGGTATGAGCATCATTACCAACCTCTCAAAGTGCCACCATTATGTCTCTTTTCTACAGGCTGTGCCAGCAGCAAGCTGTGCATGCAGCAGAGCTGAAAATACACACACTCACTCTCAAGCTCCATGGAGACATGAAAGGGGTGGGACAACTTCATTGAGCAAAAACACAGCACACAGCGCCCCCCCCATACACTGCTATCTAATCAATTATTGCTCACCTACTTTCATATTATTAAGAATGGATTTAGAAATATAAAAATGCTTGAAGATAGTTTTAATAAATATGTATCTATATGAAAATTATGTACACTTATTAGAAAGATTAATTAAAACACTTGTTTTGAATTCAATTTGGATTAAAATTTAAAAATTATAAAGTCACTTATTTTTATTTCAATGTGATTTTGCTATAGACCTTCAAGATATTCCCTCTTATTATACTAATTTAATTCCTACTAATGTATCCTAAGTCCAGCACCAACACTGCTTGTCAGAAGCTAATTCCAGTAGTCCCTCCTTTCTCTTCTAAGGTATATTTACATATTTACTTTATTCTCTGTTCTACTTTAAAATGTTCAACATCAACAACAAAAAACATAAAAATCTCTGCAACCTTTGACTACATATCAATATATCACATCCTCAATTCTAAAAAAAAGGTGTTCTTTAAGTTTCTAACCATTCATCATATGCTAATAATTCTATTAAAGAAAGAAAGAAACCTAAAGTGAAAAGTAAAAGAAAATTTAAATGCATATCATTTCAAAAGACATAAATCTGCTTTATTCACATAAGACCTGTTCCTCTAAATAAACTTAAGAACTTAAATTTACATAAAAACACACATAAATTACTAAAACAAATAACTGATATTAGCAAGAATTTAAGACACAAGATGAACATATTAAATTGTCAACTTAAATGTGAACAATGAATAAGCTAAAAGTTCAAACTCAGTTAAACATCTTAAAACATTTAGAAATAAATGTAACAAAAGCAATTGTAGGACTTCAATATTAAGATTCCAACATTAAGACTTCAGTGTTAAGAACTACAAAATATTGTTGAGAGGGGCTGGAGATGTAGCTTGTGATAGCATGCTATATATATATATATATGTGTGTGTGTGTGTAATTGAAAGTGGTAAAAGTTAATGGAATAATATTCTATATTCAAGATTGAAAAACTAAATATTGCCTATATTAACAATTATCTCCAATTGATCATTATATTCAGCACATCAAAATCACAGCAGGCTGTGGTATTGATTGCCATTAACAAGTTGAGTTAAAAATTTCATGGATTAAAACAACAACGAATTACCACTAATACCTATTAAAATTGACAAAATTCAGAACACTGACAACATTAAATACTGGTGAGGATGTGGAACAACAGGAATTCTTGTTCACCATAGGTGGAAATGCACAATAGTACAGCCACTTTGGATGTAGGTGATTTCTTCTAGAACTAAGTATATTCTTACCAGAAATCTCATTCTTTGAAATTCATCCAAAGAATTTGAAAACTTAAATTTGTACAAAGGCCTGTGCATGGATGTTTATAGCACTTTTATTCAGTAGGTGCTTTAGTTTGGATTTTAGTTGTTCACCAAAGGCCAATGTGTTACTTGCTTGGTCTCAATAGTCCATGGAGCTCTGGGAAGTGGTAGAAGTTTTAAGAGGTGAATCAAAGTTAGGTCATTAAGGGTATGCCCTTGAAAGAGATATCGGGACACCAGACCCTTCATAACTCTTTCTCTCTCTCACCTCCAGAAATAAATGTCCAGAAATAAAACTTTACATCTTGGTGGCCATGAGGTAAGTAGCCTTGTGTGCTTCACACCCCTGCCATGATGTCCTGTGTTGTCACAGGCCTAAAGCAACATTGCCAAGTGACCATGGACTGAAACCATGAACCAAAATAAATCCTCATCCTTTTAAGTTGATTATCTTAGGTATTTTTTCACAGTAATGGAAATTTGCTAATATGGTAGATGAACAAATAAACTGTAACATTCAGATGGTGGAATTTTACTCAGTACTAAGAAGAAATGAAGTGAACTAAAATATCAAGCAATGAGAATTCATGGAAAAAATTAAATTCATATTAAAAAATTTCTTAAATGCATATGTAAAAGAAACCTATCTGAAGAATCTATATATCATGTATTTCCAACTGTATTGTATTCTGGAACAGGAGAAAAAAGATGAAGACAGTTAAAGTATCAGTAGTTGCCAGGTATTGAAAAAATGGAGGGATAAATATGTGGAATATAAAGGATATTTTCAGGGCAGTGAAAATATTTCCTATGACACTATAATGATGAATGCATATTATAATATTTTCCAAATCTTTAGAATGAACTACACCAACAGTGAGCTCTAATGTAAACACAGGACCTTAGGTGACAACAGTGTGTCAATGTAGTTTTATCAATGTAACACTTATATCAATGTGGTAGGAGATGTTGATAATGAGGGCAGCTATAATATATATGAAAGACAGGAGGTATATGGAAAATCGCTGTACCTTCTGCTCAAGTTTGTAATTTCTCTAAAAATAAAGCCCAACTTAGTTAATTATATACACTATAATTATATGGAAAGACAAGAAACCTAGAAAAGCCAAAATAGTTTTGCAATATGAAAAGTATCTGATTTACAAACTTACTGGCGTAAATATAGTTAAATAGTTCAGTGGAACATAATTGAGAGTCCAGAAATAAATCTTTACATTTTAGTTCAGTAGATTATAATAAAAGTACCAAAGTGAAAAAGTGGAGAAAGAAGAAAAGAGAGTCATCTCAACAAATAAAACTGGAATATTAAATAATTCATATAAAAGAAGAAGAACTGAAAGCACATACAAAGCACTCACTCAAATTATCCATAGAGAAATTTTTTGAGAATATTTGAATTTGGCAGACTTTTCGACATGATTTGAAGTGGGAACATTATCACTCCATAAAATATCCACTCCAGAAAAGATAAAGATCTTCACTACATATTTATAAATGCTCTTCAAAAGAAACCATTAAAGGAAGCAAAACACAAACCAAATAATGACAGAAATAATCTCATCTAATATATTGGATATTGTACAATATATGGGAGATATATAAATATGCTTGAAGATAGATATACACATACACATACATACAGAGAGAGATTCAATAATAAGAAGACAAATAATGCAATTCAGAAAGGAAAAGAAATTAGAATAGACATGCCATTGAAATATAAATCAACAATGAAAACATGCAAATATTTCCAAAATCTTCAATGATTCAGAAAACTAAAATTATAATAAGATAGCAAGTCAAACCTATTAGAATGGTTACAATCTGTAATGGAAGTCTTAGTAAAGTTGTAGAGAAACAGAAAACCTCACATATTGCTGGGGCAATAGAAATGGCATGGTCAGTTCTGAAATCACTTTGGAATTTTTAAAAAACTCAATAAAGCATACCCTATAAACAAAAAAAAGTCCTAATTTATTCAGAAGAATAAAATATTCAGAGTAATCAAAGCAATCCTGAGCAAGAAGATAATGCTTGAGGCATCATGATACCTGATCTTAAATTATACTGCAGAGATCTAGTAACAAAGAGAGCAAGGTAGTGCCATCATAACAGACATGAAAATTAATGGAATAGATAAGAAGACACAGAGATAAATCCACATACACACAGTCATCTGACACTGGACATAAGTGCCAAAGCCATACATTGGATAAAACATATACTTTTTAACAAATGGTGCTGGGAAAACTGAATATTCATATATAGAAAAATTAAACTAGAGTAAAATTACTTTCTTCTGGCTGTACATGATGTAGAATCCCACTGATTATATAGTTATATATGTACCTAGGGTAATAATGTCTGATTCATTCTACTATCCTTCCTACCCCCACTTCCCCTTCACTGCCCTCTACCTAATCTAAAGTAATTCCGTTTTTCCCTAGCACCCCCAACCCTTATTGTGAATTAGCATCTGCATATAAGAGAAAAAAAAACATTTGTGGTTTTTTGGGGGGATTGTCTTATTTTTCTTAGAATTATATTCTCCAACTTCATCTGTTTACCAGAAAATGCCATAATTTCATTCTTCTTTAAGGCTGAGTAATATTCTATTTTAAGATTCATCTCACCCCATTCAGAATGGCAACTATCAAGAATACAAACAACAATAAATATTGGCAAGAATGTGGGAAAAAAAGTGCACTCATTCACTGTTGGTGGTACTGCAAATTGGTACAACCAATATGGAAAACACTATGGAGGTTCCTCAGAAAACTTGGAATGGAACCACCATTTGACCCAGCTGTCGCACTCCTCAGTTTATATCCAAAGGACTTAAAATCATTATATTACAGTGATGCAGTCACAACAATGTTTATAGCAGCCCAACTGACAATACCTAAACTGTGGAACCAACCTACGTGCCCTTCCACAGATGAATGGATAAAGAAAAAGTGAGATATATTTTCTTTGGACTATTATTACTCAGCAACTTGTATTTTTTGTTGTTGTTGTTGTTTTCCCTCTTTGCGTTTCTAACCCCTGGACAGGAGCTGCTCCCCTGATGTTTGATGGATACATAAGTTGATAAGTGAATAAATGATCCTAGGTTACATCTAGAATGACACTCAATGAGAAATCACTTTTCAATATGAATTAATGAAGGTGAATTTCAGTTTGTACTTGAAACCCAAAAGTTGTATTATTGGTATTCAATTCCCAAGACATTTATTTATGTTCCATGCTATGCAAATTGACTTTTCTAAAAGAATTTCATGCCATGGAGAACACCTGATATTGTATTAACAAATTGTTTTTATTAGATAAGTCTACCAATAATAAGCACAAACATTTTGGGGGTTTAAATATTTGCAATATTTTTTCCCCTTCCCAAATGGTAACTCCAGGAAATCTGGATAGTTTCTACATCTTTTGAGAGAGAAAAAATGTGGTATTTCTAACTACTTAATTTAATAGCTTCTCTCACTCCCATTAAAAACAACTACAACTCAATAATAATAATAATAATAATAATAATAATAATAATAATACAAACTTAATACAGTAAAAAAAGAAACTTCTATAACATTTTCTAATTTGAATCTCTAGCTTAATTAAGTTAGCCTTTTGAGGAATTAACAATAAAATCGTAAAAGATCTAGTAAAATTGTCAATAATAAAAAGAATGGTAACATCATGATCTATTAATTTTATCGTACATCCATTACAGTTTTCAGTACAGCTATGGGGAAATCATTCTTAAAAGTATTCTGTGAGTTGTACAAAAGGCAACACCCCTTTGTATTTAATCAATAAATATTTCCACCATCTTTAATACTTGAAGCAATGTATTCATAGAACATTAACCATCGAGTGCAATCATAAAATTTGTTTTAAAAATCTAAACGTTTTCATCTTTTATGTTCAATGTTACATTTTACTTTAAATGTTAAAATTATAACAGCCTAATTTTGTAATCGATTGCTTTATAAATTTATACACGCATAGACACATTATTTTATAAAATTTTTCTTCTATCTTCCCAATTCTAAATCATCATCCCACTGAAGTCATGGGAATGGAGGTAAATGAAGGAAGAGCAAAAGATGAACCCAAAAATTCAGTCCAATAAAATAAAACTGCCTTTGCTCACTTGCATTCTTTGGAAAGTGGGGAAGATTCATTTGTTCCTATTTTCTTCCTTAAGTCAGAATACCTATCTAAGAGGAATAGAAAGACAAGTGATATCATGGTGGTCAGGAGGAGAGGGTCATTTCTAGGTGTTCAGGTCCATGTATCCTGTTCAGTCTTGGTAATATCTATACTTGTTTCCTATGACAGGCTCTTCTTTACTACCGGTAGAAGTTAAGCAGGCGAAGAAGACATGTTCGAGACAATTGCAATAGGAGTTGAAACCTTTGCAACACAGAAGTCACTGAACTGATCCCACTGAAACAAGAGAAGGGTGGTCTTCAAGCGCTGTGGTGGACTAGAGGGAAATTACTGAGGGGGATCTTAGGATGAGGTCAGTGCATTTGATGAGGGTCTCTGTGCTTCTTATTTAGCTCTTATCAAAGTTAGGCTTCTACTTTCCCAAAGAGTTGGAGATGAGGGTAATTTGTTAATTACATTTCAAAAGGGATTATTATTCAGAAGTCATGGAGAAAGACACCGTTAGGTTGTAAACTGCTGGTGACTGGGAGAACACAAGCATCTTCAAGGCCAGAAAAAGAAAACAGAACTGAATGTTTTCAAAAGGAAATGCTGTAAGAAATGGGAGGCCTGGAGCCTATACTCTGGAAGCAACCTAAGTTAAGTCAAGCTGAGGGGAAAGCAAAGGCTACCTTGGTCACCTAGTGTTCTATTCTTTCTCAGATTTCTCAGGGCAAATGGATGTTTATGCTCCAGTGGCTTCTCTGGGCTCTCCTCAGAGCTGCACTGTCTTCTAAGATAAAGCCAGGACCCTCAGGCCTTCTGCAATTTGAGTGTAACCACTGCAGTCAGAATCACCCCACTCCTGTCAGCAGTGCCTTTCATTACCACCCCACTGAAAATGCGAATCTCCAAATGAAGGAAATAGGATGTTTTTGCTACTTCGCATGCTTTAGAAAGTTGAAGGAGAGCCTATGAAATTTAGTTCAAGTTTTATGCTGCCTATTCATTTGGGGCTGACAATTTTTTGTGATGAATTTAGCAAATATTGACAAGAGACTACCTTTAAGAATTGTTAATGGAAAACAATTCTTTTTGGCCTCCAGAAATTATTTTCATTTTTCTTCTTTTTCTCCTCCTTCTCCTTCTCCTTACCCCTCCCCCCTCCACCTCCCCTTACTGATATTTTTGACCCCAAGGTGTGAAAAACATATAACACATGTTTCTCTATCTGATTAATGTGGGAAAGAAAAAGAAAGGGGAAGGAAAGGTAAAGAACAACAGTTTTAAGAGAGTTGAAATTCTCATCAGCCACAAAATAAATTAAAATATAATGTCTAGAACTAGTAAGAAAAATTTCAGTTATATGTATATTAAAATAATGATAAAATTAGTAAAAGAAATAGCTAAAATTATTATAAGAATTACCTCTGGGGATTAAGGCCAGGTGGACTGATAGAAGCTTGCCAAATTTAGCTTGTAGCAGAAGTAGCATATTTTTTAAGGGCATGTGTTATATGAATTAAAATAATGAATAAAAACAGTCCTAGTTTGCCAGGGTTAGAATTTTTCACTGAAACTTAAATAAAATATTTTTTCCCCAAAATAGATATTGGCATTTCTCTCCTGCTGAAACTTGATCCCTATAACATCACGATCCCAGTCACACAATTACCTTTATCCAAGTTTTTAAAATCAGATTTGTCTTAGAATTTTTACCTCTGCTTTCTTCTGGATTTTGAACAACTTATTCATGTATGTGTATGTGTATAGTGCATGTGCCATAATAAAAAGGCAATACTGTACATACTTATGTGTTTTACTGTATTTTTTGTTTACATAGATGGATTATATATGAATTATTACATACATTAGACTTGACATTTTTCTTTATAAAGAGAAACTAATGTTACATTGGCAATACATCTTAATCCCATCTATTATTTCACCTACACATTGTTTTTTCCCCCCATAAAATCTATTCAGAGTGCTATAGTTCACAACTTCATTCATCTTTTTTTAAATGCACTAGAAATATGTATAATCTATAAGTTAAATTATTACCAAAAATACAAATTTTTAAAGTTAAGATGTCTTCTAATTGCCTCTTATAAATGATTGCTACAATTCATACTCCAATGAACACTGAAGAATGCCTGCTTATTTTCTCATTGTTTCTAGGATGCATGTAAATATATTCCCATCTTTGAGAAGTGAAAATAGTATATATATATATATATATATATATATATATATATATATATATATATATATATATATTTGGTTTTACTTAATTTGGGGTGAAGGTAAGAATCTTTTAATGTGTTCATTAGCTGTATTTACTCCTATGAACTGTCTATTCATATAATTTGTTTGATTGTATAAGTTCTATTGATTTCAATGTTAGCCTTTTTTGGTGTTTAGCTTTCTTTAATTTTATTTTTATTGATTTTTTAAATAAATGATAGCAGAATGGATGGAGTACAATTCATATTAACATATAAAGGACAATTTTTCATATCTCTGGTTATATATAAAGTATATTAACACCAATTTGTGTCTTCATATATGTACTTTGGATAATGATGTCCATCACATTCCACCATAATTTCTAACCCTCTGCCTACTTCCTTGCCTCCCACCCCTCTGTTCTATCTAGAGGCTGTCTATTCCACCGGGGCAAAGTATCATGTATAATGTGGCTTCTTTCTTGAAGTTTATGTTTTTTATTTTCACATTGAGCTCTATGTCTATTTTTGTTTTAGTTCTATACAATTGCAATCTGCTTTGTCTTTTTTTAAAAATTGTATCATAATATTAATTGAGGCAAATTTCCTTATTGTCATTGCTTGGGAGTCTTTCAGGAAAATATTAACATTGTAGTTAAAATTATATATCTAAACTCAACATATATGCATATTATGTATAAACAGTTATTTTTTCTACAATTTTCTGACTCATCGCCATTAGAACGCATTGTGAATGTAGACTTCAGAAGGCCAAAAAAATTCAATGGAGAAAAATACATCATCATAATTATAATTTTAAAAATATAATCATAGTAACTTAAAAATATAAATATCTCATATCAGCTAGACAAACTAGCTGATGAGATATTTATAGTACTCTACTTTTTATAGCAGTTGTATAGTACTCTATCTTCTCTTTGAAGTCAGATAAACATGGGTTTAAATTAATTCCCATTTTAAAGTTTAATCTATTAGTAACCAAGGGGATATTATACCAATTCTTAGGATTCAGGTTTCTTTTTCTATGAAATGAAGATAAAATATTTTTCTTGAAAATGTGGGAATGTAATAATATATAGATTTTAAGAAAGCTTCAAATACTGTTTAAGAGCTTATATATTGAAGTCAGACATCTTGACTCAAATTCTGGCAGGAGCCCTTCATTCTCTGAACTTGTTTTACTCATTAGTCAAGTCCTTATTCTAACGACTTTTAGCTCTGCCATCATTGTAAAGGATGTATTCTCTAGTAACATTATTTCCTCATTTGTAAATTGAAAATAATGATAATAACTAAATGAATTTATACCTAAAAATTTAATGATGCTAAGTACTCAACAAATATTAACTCTGTTATTATTTGGCACTTATTTGACATTTATGTAGTTCATTTGAAGAAAAGAGAGAGGGAGAGAGAGTAAGTCACTCTGGAAGGGAAGAATGGTGAGAGGACAGAAAGCAGGAGAGAAGGTGGAAGAGGTAAACATCTACCTTAGATGGTGGGATTTTATCCAGCTATGAGCTTTACTAATGAGTCCACTGTGAGAATTCTTCCTGATCCTAGTACTTGTAAAGAACATGCATCTGTGATCTGGAAATTATTTCACTATCAAATTGTTTGATTATGTGATCAAAAATCAAATGGGCTGGATTATTTTCAATTATGTGTCTGGGGACTTCAAAGAAAACACACTGACTCTATTCTTAGCCATATAGAGGGATGCAAGTGAATACAGTACACATAAAATAGTATATTGACCCCCACAATTGGTCATATCACAGAGTTGTTATGCATAAGAGAACAGGAAAGAATGACAATCTAGATTTGTTTCAAGTTGTTTATATGCTGGCTTACTTTTAAAGAGCTAATAAACAATGCAAAATTACAGATAGCCTATAGGTGTTGAACCTGGCTACCATCTCCTTCCTTGTGTCTCATATAGCTGTGTGATGGTCTCCACCATACAGCTGTAGTGGTCTTACTCCAGTAAGCCAGAAAATGTGTAGATTGATGTCAGCACACAGACATTACTTAAATTATGGTAACTGAAAATAAAGCTCTTTGGAACTGTGCATTAACAGATTTAACATTAGGGTTACAGACTGAAATTCTTTTCTGCCAAAGTCTTTACCTATGTTCATGCCATAGTGATTAGAAGCTTTTCCTTTATGTCATAGATTTTCTGGGGCCAGGCCTGACCACAACCTCATGCTCAATTTCTCTGCTCCAGCACACAGTTAGTCAATGTGTTGCTTCACAGGAGGAATCCAAATCAAATAACTATGAACAAAGTCTGCTGTGTAGGTGGCTCCTACACTTGCTTTTGAACATTAAAAGAGAAAAGAGAAAAAAAAGAAAAACAATATTGCCGAATGTGCCTCCTACAGTTTTTCATAGTGCTGACCTCCAAACTTGACCCATAGAAAATGAAACATCCATTACCTTTTGTCTAAATGTTTTAGAACCCTATGTGACTGAACAGGGAGCTTTGTGAGAATTGCTTTTGCCACAGTACTTACACCTGGGAATTGCCTACATATTATTCTGAAATCATTGGAGAATTGAATCTTTCAGGAAATGTTTTCTGCAGGATTTGGTTAACAGGGTAACAAGGACAGTTAAACAAAGAATGTGTTACATAGTTAAAAAAGACCAACTTTTGCTTACATTTCCTAATGGCCTTTCCACTATAAATAAAATATCCACATTACATGGGTTATTCATTTTACTTCAGAAAATTTACATTTTAGAATACTTAACATGGAAATATTGCATAAATTATGTATAATACTTTAGTCTCAAAAAGAAACTACCTTTTCTAGGGTCCATAATATCCACTTTGTTTAGAATAAATTATGATCTACAAGTAAGTATCATAACATACAATTTTCTCAATAACTGAATACATATAGGATAGACATTAAACACTTAAAAATGCTATCATCCTACTATGAAACAGCACACTCAATAATATGAATGCAGTGTCTTTACATGACTTTAAAATATAAGAGCATGTTGGGATTAAGTAATCCAAATAAATTGTTAGAATAACAAAAATTTAAAAATTGTTATGAGGATGTCATATTATCTTATAGAAACCAAGGGCAGGAGCCTTTCCATGTGTCTATTTTATCACCTTTTCTCACTAACTTTGTTTTTCTGGACCATATGGCAAAAAAAAAAATGATGATCTGTAATCTTCCGAATTATATCAGTTACAGAAACAGAAACCAGGAGAAAAGTAATTGTTTTAATTTGGGTCAGGAATAGGCTCTCCTCATCTTCAGTCAGCTGTGTAAGCATAAGCTTCATTAATCACATTCACACAAATAAAAATAAGTATTTCAGAAACTTCCATTAAAACCTCGTGAAGAATTAATAGAGTGTTAAGCCGTTAAAAATTTCAAGGCTGTTAAGTCAAATGCATGTGCCAAAAAGCCTCTTTGAAGTAATTGATGTTGTCAACATATGGAAATTCAGAAATACCAGTTACCAAGTCTATTCTGGACACTAGTATAGCCTCAATACCTAACATACATTCTGGTACATTGCAGACATTTTTTTTTAAAGAGAATTTTTCAACGTTTATTCTTCAGTTCTCAGCGGACACAACATCTTTGTTGGTCTGTGGTGCTGAGGATTGAACCCAGGCCGCACGCATGCCAGGTGAGCGCGCTACCGCCTGAGCCACATCTCCAGCCCCATTGCAGACATTTAATAAAATGCATTGAATTAATAAATGAGGAAACACAGAAGTAAGATATTAACTAAGCTAAACATGCAGAAAGAGAATAGAGACCTTGAAGAATTCACTCCTGATGTCTGGAGCCTTCCTTATAATGATAGTTTCAAGAATGGTGCTTCCCTGAACTCAGAAACACAAGTGGATATGACTTAAATGACACAGCAAATACATATATACTTTTCAGTGATTTTTCTGAGGCACAGAGAAATGTCACAAGGAACATTCTGGACTAAGATATCAGCAACTATCTTTTGGCTCCCCCTAGGGTATGAGCTAGAAATGTAAAACTGCCACAAATTTTTGAGTTTCTGAAGAAGATATATACATATGCTGAGATAAAATAAACTGCATGGGTGTTAAATAACAGTTAAGTCATTAGTGTGTTGTTAGTTAAAAACCTAGACAGCCTTGGTGATCAAAGTATTTATTGCTGTCATAAAGGTGGTATCATATGGATGGCTTGCTATCTCAACAGTGGAGATTTTTAAATGTTAACTGTATTGGAAATGCACTTGCTATCTTTAACATTTAACATTGCAATTCTAAAAAACATAGTATTGTCAAAATTAAGTGAATCAAAGCCAAGGCTTATATTGACAAACTGATGAGAATGTTGTGACTAGAGATCCACAGGAACCTAAGTCACTCTTAGCTTTGGAAGACCTACCTAGATTTTAGGTTGTTTGCTTAATTAATTCAATCGATTCATTCTTTAATCTTCACAACCCTTTTCCCCCCTGATTTCTGAGTATTAAGATCTTCAGTAGCATAATTCAATATATTTTAATTCTCATAATACAGAATGTGTCAACCCACATTTCTTTTTACATTGTAAAATAATAGTTGAAACTTTGAAACCTAGACCTTCTTTTCTCCAAACGTGCTGTTTATTATGATTTTAGTCTTAACAAACAGTGACCTCTTTAGGGATAACCATCTTTTCACAAAAAGCTAGTTAATGGGTCATTAGACCCTTTCTAAGCTGATTTAGTCAAAGACTTTGCTGCTTGCTTCATGTTTCAGATGATTTAATTTGCAGTTCAAAAATCTCATGGAGAAAGAAGAGAAAAGCAAACTAATTGCTACTTAATTATTCTTTCAGTTTGCATAGGAAGCTAAATTTTAATACAACTGATATAAGATATTGTCAGATTTTTTTCCATGGAGGAGACTTAAATGTTATTTTAGAACTTCTGCATGTTATTCAGGAATTATTTTTAGAATTAGTAAAATATATTTGTTGTTGAGTTTGAAGTCTTCCTTATTCTAGAGTTGTAGTTAATTTTCACTGGGACACTATTTTAAAACTGATTATACTCAAGCTCCAAATTCTAGTCCTTGTGAATTTGGCTAAGTCTATGAGAAAATTTCTATTTTCCTAGACACAAGAGATACCAGAAATATAATGTTAGCCAGTTCAGTCAGGATTCTATGTTTATGTGAGCCATTCATTACTTGGAAGCAAAAGCCTGAAATTTTGAACTAATTCAAAATTTGATACAGAGAAATGAATACTGATATCAACAGATCTTAAAATTAAATTAACAAAGAGGCTAGAAGAGAAAAGAGTAGTAAAGGGCTGAGGTTGTAGCTCCATGGTAGAGCATTTGCCTAGCACATGTGAAGCATTGGGTGTGATCCTCAGCACCACATAAAAATAAATAAATAAAATAAATGTATTTTTTAAAAAAGCACATCCTGGGGGAAAAGAAAAGGGTAGCTAGTATTCTTGGAGGCTTCCCAAACCCTAACCCCTCTGTGCCAGATATAGCAAGTCATATCTTATATTAGTGTAACAACTATAAATTTGTTGTCTGATTATGCATTGGGACTTAGCAGATCTTCTATCTATTGAGACGGCAAAATTATGATTGAGGCAGGAAAATGTCATAATCTCTATGTTGGGTAATTCTTTAGCCTTCAGTAA
This sequence comes from Spermophilus citellus, assembly GCF_964194105.1. Taxonomy (NCBI): domain Eukaryota; kingdom Metazoa; phylum Chordata; class Mammalia; order Rodentia; family Sciuridae; genus Spermophilus; species Spermophilus citellus. Next base: position 41,361,495 of record NC_138183.1, on the reverse strand, counting down.
AGTCGTTTTCCTGAAGACAGTCCATCAGAAAGAACAGCATAAAAATAATAGCACAGGGTTAAACAAATCAATTTTCTCCTTTGGGCTGCAATAAAGCATGACAAAAATTCCAAACATCTGTAGCTTCATTGAGCTGGAGAGAACCAATACTACATGGGAATCCTGACACTACCTCCTACCTGCAAACCCAGGATCTCATTTAGAAATTTTGACCTAATTACAGAGTAGAGAGGAAGAGTAAGGTGAGAATGAAAAATATTTTGGATTGCAAAGTTCATTCAGGAAATATTTTAGCAATGTGGTGAATCAGAAAGATTCTGAATGGTGGATTACAATACAGGCCTGGGAAAGGCTTTGGGACCAAGTTTATTTATTCACCTACCAAATTTCACCATCCTAAATCTAGACTTTCATAATACAATTAGATGATATCTTTCTAGCTTTGGTTTCTAGCACACACCAAAATTTCTCAAACCAAAGATGTGCGAAAACTGTCAAAAGTTTTAAGGAGTGATTTTGAAAAACAGCTTGCGATTAGGCCCAAAATTTGCACTAAGAGAGGGAGAATGGTTAAGGTGGGCTAGGTCCTAAGAGTCATTGTCCCCATTCAAGGTACCTCCTGAACAATCACAAAGGATAGCATAAAAGGGAGAGTTTCCTAGTTAAATACAAATTCTCTAGCTGCTTTTCCTGTAGTAGGAAAGGAAAACTGCTATTCCCACCAAACAGGACACTGCAAGGTCCACAGATTGGTCACCAATGGAGATGTTGCTGTTTCCATTCTCATTTTCAAAGGGAAGTTTTCATTGCAATTATCTTTATTGCTGTTACTAACAACCAAATGTGTCCTAGTTGCTAAACAAACTTAAATACATATAGAGTTTAATTCAGAAGACCTTGATGGGATAAGGAAGTATTTACATTACTCTTAACAATTTAGAATTTGGATATATTTTTTGATAATAAGGTGGGTGGTTTAAAATTTTACTGAACAATATTGAAGACTACCATTTGATACCAAAGAATATGTGAGTGTTAAATAATTCATTTTTTAATGTTCTTACATGGTAGCAGTTTTTGTCCTCAGTGAATTAAGGCCATTAATTATCAAAGTAACATAAAACTTTTTCATTACTTGGTTTTGCTTTATAGAATGAAAAAAATGCAAAATCTATACAGTTTTATCTTTCATGTATTATATCATGGGAAGTATTACCAATATATATGTGAAGAAACACTAAATGTAGTAAGACTGTCCTCAAAACTGAAAAATCCCCTCATCAAAGAAATCTGAGCAATCCTATATATATATACTACACTTTTTTACAGGGGCATCAGGGTATTAAATAACTTACTAGAAGTTTTAATTTTAAAGTATTCAACTTCAACAAGCTATACATATTGCTATCCAGTGAATTTTGTTGTCTTCCCAAGATTTTTATGTTGAAATCTTAACTGCCAATGTGATGATTTTAGGAAGCAGGGATTTGGGGAGATAATTAGGTGATGAGGGTATAGCTCTCAAAATAAGGATAAGTAGTCTTAAAAAGCAGGGATCTGGGGCTGAGGATGTGGCTAGGTGGTAGAGTTCTTGCCTCACATGTGCAAGCCCCTGTATTCCTCCCAAGCACAGCAAACAAACAAATAAAAAGCTGGGGGAGGAGTCTGAGAGGGTCCTTTTGTTTTCTTGGTGTCACATGTGGACATAAGGGACAGATGGCAGGCTGCAACCAGGAAGAGGCTCTCTCCAGAATTCCATAATACTGCATTCTTATCTCGGACTTCAAGCCTCCAGAAGTATGAAAAATAAATTTTTGTTGTGTATGAGCCACCTGGTCTATGGTACTTCACTATAGCAGCCAGAATGAAGACTTGCACATTTTAAATTTTCATTATAATTTTTTGACCCACGAGTTAGAAGTATGTTTTAAATTTTAAAGTTATATATTCAGAGGTTTAAAAGTAGATAGGAAATTTAAAGAAATATCATTCCATGTACTTATAAAAGAACATTATTCTTAAGAAAATTGAGTTTCTAAGAAGCTGTATACAATAGTGTCTAATTCAAAGAAGACGACAATAAAACACATTTTAAAAATTAAATTGTTTCACAAAGTAGAAGGGATTAAGTTACAAATTAAATATTAATGCTATTCAATATTAATTCACTCATTATAACTAATTATTCTTGATGACAAGTAACGTGAGCTTCATTTAGACTTCTAAATTTTACTTTTATGGAAAAATGTCTTTAAAGTAAAAAGATTCACTTGATCCTCAATGTAAATGGTAAGACATATATTCCTTATCTTTTAATAGTTTATATTAACATGTTTATATGAAATCTAATGTGCAAAATAAAAAAGATTGTTAGAGAAAGTTTCTAGACAACATTTGCCAGTGAAATTATTGCTTTTCGATATGTGCTATTGCAGCACAGGAAAGACACTGTAAATTTTGTAGGAATTTTGTAAGGGTTATTTACATTTGGAATACTTTACCTCTTGTTCTTCCATTTTTTTTGTGTGTGTTTGGCATTGGTGAATAACAATAGCAATATGTTTAACCATAGAAACACAATCATCTAATGGTTATCTCTATAAAGATTGACCTGTTGTCTTGCTGGTTTCATTACATTCAAGTGACCCATATTAATAGTCATATTTTGTTTTGCAAAAGATAAACTAATAATGACCCATTATTGTTTAATATAAAACCATAGTGGACATGATAAGAAATAATATCATAAATCTGAATGAAATTTTAGTCATAACCCATGTTTTAGTCAGCTTTTTCACTGCTGTGACTATAAAACACAATTTTAGAGATGAAAAAGTTTATTTGGCATTCACAGTTTCATAGATGTCAGTCTACAGACCGTCTGCTGTATTGTTCAGTGCCTGAGATGAGGCAAAGCATCATGGCAGAAAGGTGTGCAAGAGGTAAACAGCTCAAGACATGCAATCAGGAAGCAGTGAGAGTTCCGCTTACCAGAGTCAAAATAAAACCCCAAAAGCACACACCCAGTGACTTACCTCCTCCAGTTACACCCTACCTGCCTGTACTTACCACCCAATTAATCCACACCAGTGAATTGATGTACTAGGTAGATTACAACTCCCATAATCTAATCATTCCACCTCTGAAGCTTTTTGCATTGTCTCAAGCATGAGGTTTTGGGGAAACACCACATATCCAAACCATGACAACTCAGGGCAAAGGGATTGGTCATTTATGCTAAACGTTCCTAATGGAATGTCCATATGTGTGTGTGTGTGTGTGTGTGTGTGTGTGTATAAAGTTATAAAGACATCTGTGGGAGTGAGCACACCATCTGATCTGACTGTAACAATCAAGCACACAGAAATGTGTTTGAAGAAAACCCTGTTTGCCAGAAAGTAAGTAACTTAAGTAACTTTTCTCATTGCCCTAATACTTCATGTTAAAAAAAAAAGTCTACCAGATGCAGACAGACTCCAAAATATAGGTATCAACTTGCCATTTAGCTCAAGATCAGAAATAGATGCATTAGCTACACCAAAGAACAGTTGAAAGCATTTGCCTGTTGTAATTCTTTGGTTTTGTAATCCTTTGATGCACCTAGAACTTTCTGCTCCAATTATAGAGTAACCCAGGATCTAGAAATAATTCGCCTTAGTAAAGATCAAGAAACCAATAAATATGTCAAAAATAATCATATAATATTTGTAGAATAAGTCCATAGCCTGGAAAACTTATTGCCCTTAAAGTTACTTTCTTGTATCCCAATGTCTCCATGTTCTCCTGAGATATGAAAGGCTTCTTTCTCTTGGTCTTTGAGCATTTAGTTTGGCCTCACTGTTGCATAACTCATTCTATTGATCTTTGGTAGTCATACACTGACTTTTATTGTTTCATGAAATTTGTTCTGTGATCTCATCAAAGGTCTCCTGACACAGGTTCCACTTACCCCCAACATAGAGCTCACTCTGGTTTTTTAATGCTCTTTGAAGCTATAGAAATTCTACAAAATATGAATTTCTTAATATTTTCAGTTCTTGGTTCTTTTGCCATTCACTTCAATATTGCACTTGTTAACAATAATCCATCTTCTACATTCCACTGTTTTTTATTTTTTTATTTTTGGAAGAGTGTCTACAAGTTTCTAAGATTCATTCTTCAGGAAATGCACACAAGTATAAAAAATGAGCTTTAGCTTTCAAAAATAGTTCTTGCTATTCACTAAAAGTCAAATTTTCTTCTGTACTAACACAAACTTTTCTGTGTGGCAACAATGATTATGGTAAAGTTTTAATGTTAGATGCTTTGTAGGTAAAAATAATTATATACACAAAGTTTCAAACCATTCTGTTATAAATTCTAGGAAATGTTTTCATGGTGGGACTATAATATAACCCTGTTTCTCATGATGGTTTATATTTTATCATGGATAACTACTTTTAATTAGACATTGTACATTATACTTTGAAAATTAATGAGAAATAATCAGTATTATATAACTCATGAAACGTTAAAAATTAGATGCACAATTATAAATGAGCTTGCCTTTAACTGGAAAATTAATTGAAGATATAATTTATTTTTGTAAGTTTTTACCTTTTACTGAAAAGTACTTGTATTACAAACATGTATGTTTACAGATACATGTGTATATGGTTTATCTGTATTTTCTACTAACTAGTAATAGAATGAAATATTCAACGTGTTGTTTTTTGATTTTTCATGCTCATACTTTTGATATCCAAATTATCACTTATAACATACTGAAATAATGAATAATGTGAATAATATTGATCTAAATAGTTCTTCCTAAAAATGGAAACCAGTAACAATGACTTTTATTTTATGATGTGACACTAAAAATGTATGCCTATAATCCCTCGTAACATTATTAAAATTCTGGGCCACTTTAAAAGTTAAGAGGTAAAGTATATCTGCAATGGCTCCTGATTCCTCAATGCACTCACTATATAATCACAGGAAACTAAGAAGGACAGGAATTGAATGCATAAATTATAGTATGATATTCAATGTAATATTATGCAGCTTCTATAAACATAAATCTTTTGTAGGCAAGTAAGTTAGCCAAGGAAATGCACACAACATTAAGTAAATATGAAATTATTATAATGGTAATACATATGACATAGTAAATTTAATATTCACTTAACAGTGCTAAAAGCATCATAAATCTTTACGCTTTGTAGAGTATGCAAAAATGCTAAAGTTTAGTAAACTCCTAGAGGAGAGTACACTTACATTGTCCCCTTTTGGTCTACATCTACTTCCCTGGATGTGTAACAATTATTATTATTATTATTATTATTATTATTATTATTAGTCTTCATTCATTATTTGCTACCTTCATGAAGAAAAGTAGTATCCTATGCACCACTATTTTTCTTCATCCATCAATTGTTTTAAAATGAATTTGTGGAAAATGAAAGTCACTTCAAGAAGTAGCTTCTTTGACACACCTCATCATGCCACAGACCCAGTGATCTCTGGTAATTTCCCATGTGACAGGGACTGTGACAGGCCTCTTCTAGTGACACTAATTCTTATGATACATGCCACAGTTTTGCTGTTCAACAAAGCCTACAGAATTTAGGCCTTTTCTATTTGGGCAATGTGAAAACCGAGAACAATGTAGTTGAGAGGAAAATAGTTCTCTGAGATGGAAGTTGAGATCTATGATCATAAAGCATTTTATTAAATTTCCTCCTGGGTTGATTCACGATAAAGACAGTGTTGATAAGACCTTTACACCGCTTCAGAGTAGCTTTCAGCAAAATGATTCTATTGTGTGTGTCAAGGGAAAGACTAAGGAAAGAAAGATGATAAGGAAAATAAGCATCTGTTTACACACAAATATAATGCAACTGCATTTTATACCCTTCTCTGAACTTTTCTCAAGGTGGTGATTAATAATTACAAGGAATAACACTCTTGTGAAAATTCATGAAGTACAGGTATAAAGGGATTCTAGAAGTGCTGTATAATTTTGTTATTATAAGGGATCCCCCCTGCCTCTTCTTTTGCTATGAAAGCCATTAAGTGATGAAGTAAGATTTTTAAAGAAATTTCTTTAATACCTCAAAATAAATTCTATAACATATTTTAATTCTGATTGCCTTTTGTGAAGGAAAAAATGGGCCAAGTCAATATTGACTCCAAACAGGAAGTGTGGTCATTTTGAAAGTTTCAAGCTTTGTCAATCACCTAGGTTATTTTTTTGAATGTCTAAATCAAAAGTATCCAGCTCTTGGGGTGGCTAGGCCACATAATCGAATCTTATAAGTTTTTCAAATGTAGCTGAACTTGATGTAACCCTGGTTATCTCATGGCTCTCATCCACACAGAGAACCTCAGTGGGCTCTGTTGCTTCCTGACTTTTGCTCCATTCCCTGCAGACTACTTAGTAAAGGATAAACAGTCTATGTTCAATCTTCAGGATTCTGCAGAAATACATAGCTGTATTATCTCTTCAGCTTCCCTAAGGAACTTGGAGGGTGTGGTACACTATTGAAGAGTAATTTCTTCATGTACAACACTATGAAATACCCACTGGATTAAGTTTTATGTTAATAATACATTCAGCATCAGAGTACAAAATAAAAGTCAATAATCATACTTCAAAAATAAAAGTCAATAATCATACTTCAAATAATGCTTATTATGAATTGAAACAACAGTAACCACAGCACATTTGATTCCCTAGGTGTGTGCGCGTACACCTGTCCCCTTAGATTATCTTCCCTTAGAAGACTTGTACATCATCAAAATTTCTTTTTCTTTTGTTTCATTTGCAACCCTCTGGCATTAAAATCACCTCTTTCTGAAACTGTGTTTTGCAAATCACTTTCAGTTCCTTGAAAGGTAATAAAAACATATAGTAATTTTAGTCTCAGGAGTGAAGAAAGGTGCTTCAGATAAAAGAACTCATCAGGAATCATATTGTTTCTTCTTTCTTTTTATTAAGCTTATTTAAATGACACTAAAAATTTTTATACTACCTTGATAAAATGTAATGATTATTAATAGATTTTAAGTATTTTCAAATTCATTCATTTTCATAGAAGGAATTAACTCAAGAGCATGTTTTATATAATTTATGATGCAAATCATTCCATCTATAATTTACATTATATTAATCATTGCATAATAGGATATTTCTATTGCTTTAGGTTTTTGTTGTTGTTGCTGTTGGTGGTGGTTTTTTTGGTACTGGGGATTGAACTCAGAGGCACTCAACCAGTGAGCCACATCTCAGTCCTTATTTTTTGTACTTTATTTAGAGACAGGGTTTTACTGAGGTGCTTACACTTTGCTGTTGCTGAGGCTGGCATTGAACTAATGATCCTCCTGCCTCAGTATTCCGAGCTTCGCTTTAGTTTTTTTATTATTGGGATTTTCACAAACTAAAGAGTGTACATTCTTGAAGAAAATAGATAACAAAAGTTTTCTAAGCATTTTTAGTGTGAAATGGACTGTTTTTATGTTTTTATTAGAGCATTATAATTATGTATATTAGGTTCACTATGACATATTCATATGTGCACATAATTTTCACCAATTAATTATCCAGTACTGCTTATTTTTAAAATAAGAATATTTAGGATATAGTGTTATTTCTTTGAAAGTAAGAAAAGAAGCTTGTTAAAAGTTTTTGATGGACAAAATTAAAATTAAATTATTATTGCTTGAATGTGTTTTTTTACTTGTGATTTGTTTTTGCATACCTACCTCATTTTGGACATTATAGCAGTTACCCTTTATGCTCTGTATCATGTTACAATGCAAAAAATGTATATTTATAAGACCAATATATGAATTAATCAATCTACTTTCCTAATGAAAATATTTTGATTTAAATGTATCATTTCACAATTAAAATCTGTCACCATTTATTTTTCTATCATAAACAAAATCAGTGTTATAAGTGAATAAATAAGTAACTAAATCTGCCTTTGATTAAAAAATTAAAGAATTAGTGGCAAGTATAATAGAATACTAGTAGTATTAAAACAGTATGCTAAAGACATCATTTTGGTTTGAGGAAGAAACTAAATTTCAATTTAATTGTCCCTATGTGAACTATTTTATGATTAAGCAATTTTAACCTGCTTAAAAATCAGAAAAGTGAATAAGTAAAATAATTTAAAATCATTATTTTACAGTATCTTAGGTAATTAGAACTCGGTAATGCTCCTTGCAATAAAGGCTATCATAGTCAAATGTGGTCCACCCAAACAATACAAAAAGATACTACTGAAGACATAAGTTGAGTTTAATTTTTTTCAAGTAACTTTTAGTTGTATAACAACAACTTCTCCCCTAATTTGGGGTATTACAGGTATGTCAAAAGTAAAATGAACTTAGCTGTAAATGTAGCTCCCATACTGCTCCCCTCTCAAAAAAAAAATGACTTAATATTCTTAATTATTTTCTCACTGAGTATGGTATGGTTGTTCAATTCTATTTTCTCCCCTATGTCTTGATTGCTTATTTCATAATTCAGATCCTAATACTTGTTACATGTTCTCTTAATCCTCAAACTGCATTTGATAGTGTTTTTTTTTTAAATATAGGTACAAATAAATAACGTTAAGGTGTCATCTGGAAGAGGGCTTCTAAACTAATTGGCTAATTAAAATCTAAGTTAAGCTTTTTAAAAGCATTGTTTAGTAAATTAGATGTATTAGAATTTTGTACAGAGGAATATATTTCAGTTGAAAGGGATATACACATTTACATGGAGCAGGTGAGAAGTGAGCCAAGCTCAGATTTGGAGACACAGACAGGAAGAAGCATTGCAGAAGGGGTGGCATGTGTAAAGTCACCAATCATGCTATCATTGATGTAGTCTTTACACTCTGCTCTCCAGTATACTGACTGTGCATATCTTTTTTTGTTGTTGTGTAAGTTTCAAGGATTCTGTATCCCAAATTTGAAATCTCTCTTAACCTTATTCTTTAGATGCAGTCCATAGTGATATTAGAAATGTCAAAGACTATTTGGGCAAAACTATTTTATTAAACCTTTTCTTTTGAAAACAACAAGATAGAAACACATTCAGATTAATTAAATTTTTTCCATAAGCACTGTTAAAATGTGTGTAACAATGTTGATCTGTATTATATAACATAATGTTGTTGGAAATAAAAACTCTAGAAATGTTTATTACTACAATAATTCGTGAAATAATGTATGATTAAAATAAAGAATAATGGCATATCTGCAATACAGAAGTTTCACTTAATCCATGATACATGTGGAATAACAAAGAAGAAATAGAATAAAATGACAACTGGGAAGAACTGACCAGATGCTGAAAGCAGATGGAAAACTTAAAGTGGGGTATTAAAAGAGCAAGTCTATACTGCTACAGCTGGTGATTAAAATATCTTTGTATCTAATCAGGCACCAGCATCTGGTCTACTGAAATTCAGAGGTTTTCAAACAGTAAGAGTCACAATTTACTTTTTTAAAAATATTTTCTAGTTGTCGATGGACACAATACTGTTACTTATTTATCTTTATGTGGTGCTGAGAGTCAAACCCAGTGCCTCACCTGTGGTAGGCGAGTGCTCTACCACTGAGCCACAAAACCCAGGCCCACAATTTACTTTCATAATCAGAATTCAATTTGTAAAGGTAGTCAGCCAGTAGTAACTAAGACCCTGCCCCTGTAACTGTTCACTTTCCGTAACAAGAAAAAGGTCATATTAAAGGTGGCCTTTCACAATTAGAGTATATACATTTTGGAACTGCAGTTGGATAAAAGTTTAATCAAACTCAATGGGGTGCCACTAAAAGGACAATAAGAAAATGATTACTTAAGTAAAAACATAATTCTTCTTATCCCTTAAATTATCTACAGATGAATCTGTGTAACTTGAGAGGTAAATTGAGAGGTAATTGCAGCAATATTCAACATTGAAATTATATGATTTTAATTCTAAAAAATTATGATGTTCATAATTACCTTTACTTATATTTTCATTTTTATTTTTATTAATTTGATAAGAGATATAAAGAAATAGAGTTAATGAGTCATTAATGTTCAACATGAAGGAGATCAACATTTAAAAACATTTTTACTCTGGAAATCCAAAAATAATTATTCCATTAAGTAATATTATATATTTAATTAAAAAATAATGTCCTATAATTTATCTCTCTCATTTATTCTTGCTCTAGTCCTCAGTTGGTTCAATGCTTATATATAAATATGTAAGTGTTACATAAATAGGCTCCCTCTATGTGGCCCCAACCTGTTAACCTCATCCATCAATGCATACCATGAATGTAAATTCAGCATCAATAAAATCGTTTATAATAATATATAATTATCATCCTCTTTCCCTTTTTATGTGATTACCTACAATTCCTAAGCTCCCTCCCCACCTCTACTTTATGATCTCCTCCAATCCCTATGAAACAAGCCCAAAAATATTTTCTAAGAAAATTTCAGATGTGCCAATGACACCTGTTTTCTCTCCCCAGTTTCTCATTAGTCAGGAATCATTTACTGTATTTATTTAAAGGCACACTATTGCCTAAAAATTGCCAAAATCCAAGAAACTTGAAACTTTTATAATAAAAACTTGCAATTCAAGAACCTAGTCCTTGACCTGGCATTTATGATGTCTACAAAGATTGCACCATGTGTGAATAAATTAATGGAGTAATTAATTTTATCATAAGCTCAACTTGCCCATAAGAACTTACTAGAAATATTTCTTGCCGACTGAATTTCTTTCTTTACATGACATAAAAATACATTTCAAAATGAATGTATTAAATATATTTTGTTGTGTTTTGTCCTTTCTGTCCTCCACCATAGGTGAGGAACCCATTATCTGGATTATTATATAGAAAATTAATTCAAAAAATAATAGTAGTGGAAGTATACAATAATATTGCTTTTTAAATTTTCTTTTTATAAGTAAGACTAAATAGTCTTATAAAAAATTCTGAAAAGTATTTTTTAGGGGTTGAATTCCATGCATAAAATAAAATGAAATGTAGCCAAGGATATATTAGATGACTCACTTTAAAAAAATGATAATCCTCACTTTTGATCTATCAAAAACTCTCCTCTGTGATATAGTGATTGACTCATTTGTTGGTCAACTCTCCATCCCTATCAGATGAAGAAGAAAAATATTACTGATTTCAACTGATGGAAGTTATCATCCGCCTTTGATACTGTCATTGCAAGTTTATTTGAATTTTCAACAAATCATTAGTCCCTATATCTACATTAACCTTAGTTATCAAGAATTTTTCCAGAGTACTCCTAGAGAATTTCTATTTTGTCTTGGTTCACATATGTCATTCATACTTTTGTTGGTCTCAGGAGATAATAAAAGAAAGATAAGACCTGTACAAATGGATGACAGAAATTAAAAGGGACGATGAAATGGCAGGCTGTGAAATGCACATAGGAAATATCATAAATAACAAGTAACATCAGAAAATCTGTGACAACAGTGGTAAGCGTCTCTGTTAAGATAAACTGTGTTCAGAAAACCAAACGTGAGCCTGAGAATGAGAGCAAAACATGGATTTAGTAGAAATTGAAGGAAAACGAGAAAACTGTTTAAAATTCAAATGTCACCAAGGCACTGTGCTTATTTGGAGCTATGTTCAGCTTCTTTCCATGTATCACAAATCAATTAATTATTCTAATGGGCTAAATGAGTTTCAATTTTTTCCACCACTCTTAAGCAAGGGAATATAGAAACAGATCCCTATTACTGCATCTGCTCTCTGCCAAGAAAGAATAAAAGAGATCAGGTTTGCCTTCCCATCTCAAACAGTTAAAAAAAGAAAGGACACATTTATGGAACAAAAGTTCTCAAGACACTGGATATTAGGCTGATCCCAAATATGGGGAAAATAAGGTATTAGCTATGATTGCCACAGAATATTCCCTAAGGAAAGATTTCAGGACAAGACACAGGAGGAGGAACCAGGGGAAAGCCAGGCAGAAGCTGTGGACTGAGAAGATGCCCAGGGCCTGAGAATCCTGGTACCTACAGTGTGCAGGGCAGTAGAGTAGAAGCAACTCTAGAGAACTAAGGAAGTTTCTCCCTCTTTACTCAGCCAAATACTAATCACCACATGAACAGTGTAAAGAAACTATAAAAGTCCAGGAAACAAGGATCTAAAAAAATTAGAAAAATAATGGTATCAGTGCCTATGCCCATAAGCCAGAGGGTGATCCTCAAAATTCACAGGATATAGAGGAGTACTCAGTAGTGGGGGCGGGGAGGAGGGGCGGGAATTAACATCCAGACTAAAGGCTGTGCTAGATCTACTTAGCTAAGTTTAAAATCAAGACCCCAAAACATCAAACTGTCACAGGATAATCCTGAAGAATATTTATAGGAACTTAATAATATCCAAAATCACAGTTGTGGCTGTCTGAAATAAATAAAATACAATATAACCAGAAAGATAATGAAATAAATAAAATACAATATAACCAGAAAGATAATGAAATAAATAAAATACAATATAATATAACCAGAAAAGTTAAAAAAAGTGCCACTAAGAATGAGTAGAAAAGATAAATCAATAGAAACTTATAAATATAAGAAAGAAAAAAAGACCCAAATTACTAGTACCAGAAATGAAAGAGAAGCCATCTCTACTAATTCTGAAGATAATGGAGGATAATTAGATAATTATAAACAACTCTATGATCACAAACCAGTTGAACTTAGTGAAACAGAGTAATCCATTTAAAGGTATCTGTCAAAAAACTCAGGTAAGTCTAAACAGATAAGCTTCCCAGGCCTATATTTATTAAAGAAATTGAATCAATAATTAGTAATATTTAAAAAATTATAAACACCAAGCAGATTAACTCATTGGTGGTAAATTCTAAAAAGCCTTTATGGAAGAACTAATTCCAGTTCTCTAAAATATCTTCTAGAATATCAAGGCGAAGGAATACTTCCTAACTCATTCTATAAACCAGTGTTAACTTGATAACAAAATCAGAGAGAGAAAATTACAGGAAAGAAAAAAATGATACCTCAATGTCCCTCAAGAATATAGATGTAAAATCTTCAACAAAGTTATAGTAAAGAGAATCTAACAATGTCTAAAAATGTAAAAACCATTACCACATGGAACTTGTATTAAGTGTGTGTAAGGCTGTTTCAACATTTGAAAGTCAAACAATGTAATCTATCACATCAGCAAGCTAAGGAAGAAAAATCATGTGATCCTATCAATTAATGCAGAAAGGGCTTTGGGTAAAGATTCACCATAAATCTTCCAGGAAACTAAGAATAGAAGCGAAGTTCTTCAGCATTGAGGAAGGACATATATGAAATAGTTATAACTACTGTCATACTTGATGAGAAACTAGACACCAGGATCAAGGTAAAGCTAAGGACCAGCATGTGCTTCACCATTCCTACTCAACATTGTACTAGAAGTCTTAGATATAGGAATAATAAAAATAATTATTGGTATGTAGATTAGATAAAGAAGTGAAGCTGTCTTTGTTTACAGACTTCATGGTTGTCTGTGTAGAACTTTCCAAAGAAATCAACAAAAAACTCTTAGAACTAATAAGCAATAATAGCAAAGTTGCAGAGTATAATATTAACATACAGAAGTGCTTTCTTAGGTATCAGTAATGAAAAAATTGGTATTGAAATTAAAAATACAATACTATTGACATTAACACTAAAAATGAAATACATTGGTATAGATAAAACAAAATACATTGAAAATCTACTTGTGGGCAACTATAAAACTCCAAGAAATGAAAGAAGATCTTAAACCAATGGAGAGAGAATTTGTTCATGTGTATAGAAGGACTCTTGATTTTCCATGTCAATTCTTTCTAACTTTATATAGATTTGATATAATCCCCAATCAAAATCCCAGCAAGTAATGTTGTGAATATTAACAAACTTACTCTAAAATTTATATGGAGAGACAAAAGACCCAGTATAGCCAACACAAGATTGAAGAAGAAATATTCTCTACCTTCATTTAAGACCTATAATGCTAATTATATTGGCAATGATGAATCATACATCATGTAACATAGTTTGGAAATAGAGAAATAAAGCCACAGATATATTATGCCTATTGATTTTCTACATACCAAAAGAAAAGGCATTCTGGTGGAAAAAAAATTGGAGAAAGATATATAAACAATTGGTGCTAAAACAATGAGCTACATCAGAATTAATACCTCATAACACAGAAAAACTAACTAAAATAAAAGATAAGACTAAACATAACCTTGCAATTACAACGCATAAATAAAAAAAAAAAAACGTGATGAAACATTTACATTACGGTTAAGCCAAAATACATAGGGCACCAAAAGACTCTGTATAAAACAAGAAAAAAGACACATGGATTTCTTATATTTAGAAACCTCTTCTTTATAAAATAATATCAGAAGAAAAGATAAGCCCTAGACTGAGAGGAAATATTTGCTGCAGATCACATACTGATAAGATACTGGTATCCATAATAATGAGGAATTCTCAAAACCCAATGAAAAGAACATGAATAGGGCAGCAGAATTGGTTGAATTATGTGAACAGAAATTGTACTAAAGAACATTTGCAGGGGAAATATAAGCACATAAAATTATGTTCAACATCATTGATAATGGAGAAAAGCAGTTATTTAATTTATGTATGAGTCATGGGTGTATTACAGATCACCTATTGTGTATGAGTATGATGCTGCACATAAAAGATAAGGGAGGACAGATGTGAGAGAGGTGAGATACTGCCCTCTCATTTACAATCCAATGGGAATATTGGCTCTAATTCAAATAGAGTAAGTAATAGAAAACAGGATGCATAAAAAAAACACATAATGATACACACAGGCAAACGAATGAACAGATAAAAAAATAAGCATAATGTATTTATGGAGGACCTAATTTAATCTGAGAATATGAGGAGACTTGTCAAAACAGTAACTTTATGATAAGAACTTCAAAGACAGTCCAGAGATAAGCAGGTAAGTTACATGTGATTTGAGACAATTGTCTCCAAAATCATGAAGACAACTTCTCAAAAGAAAAGTGCAAGATGTTTATCTCTCTATTCTTTAAAAGCTGTTTGTAAAAATGACTTTCAGTTTTCTGGAAACATAGCACTCTACACTTTTTTTTTTAAACCAGCTAAGCCAAAAATATTTGCTAGAATTTTACAGCAAATTCAACTTTGCTCAAAAACTACAAAATATATCTAGTTTTTCTAAAGTTTGACATTACTTTGCTTTCTGGAAGTACTATTTTTGCACATTCATTTTTCATATTTATGTTGTGCCTAGGTCTATCTATTTTTCTATCCATTTATCTATTCATTGTGGAAATTAAATCCTAATTTATTAATCCACTTAATTTCAGTTGGATCCTATTTGTGCAATTTTATGATACATTACATTGGCAATTTTTACAAATGACAAAGCACATCATTCACTGTACAGAGGAAAACTTAAAGCCAAAGAAAGTTTTATGATAGCCTAAATCTATATAAACTTGTATATGATTCTTCTGGCAAAGTTTGTTCCCTTATTTTGGCTACAGTTTGTTATATAATATTCATATATTAGCTGTGTCAATGCTCCCTAATTAAAATGCCTTATGTTCAAATCAGATGGACCCCATACCATGCATAGGAGTGATGAATTTGGTTCTGCCACAGATAGTAAAAAAGAAGAAATTACAAATATTGGAGAGTAGGAGTAGGAAGATGTTCTTACATGATGAATTTTATAATAAATATAAAGGTTGTCTTGTTCATATTTTAAGGATATTTTTTATTTTGAGGTGTCATATTTTGGAAAAAATTAAGTGATTAAAAAAAGGTACTAGAAGTTTTGTTAGTGTTTACTCTTTTATTGGATAACTTGCTGACAAATAGGTTAACTGTATGTCTCAAATAAAATTCCAATTTTGAATAGTGTAAATTCAGTTCTTGAATTCTAGGTATAAATTTTACTTGGGTGTTGTAATTTATTATTTAACAATATTGTTGTATTGTTTTGCTAATATTTCATACAGGTTTTCATTACTGATATTAATATGAAATACTGAGCTACAATGTGGCGTGTTTTCCTGGTTTTAAACATTCAGGAGTCATAGATCTTTTAATTATATTTGTCGTGTAACTCTCATAAAACTTACATTTCTTTTTTTCCCCCAATTTGCTTTTTTCAGTTCCATGTGCTAATTGCCATAGTTGGTTCTTTTCTAGACATTCATTTAAGATTTGCTACATAAACTTGCTAATTCTTGAGTCCTTGCTTTGTCCCAACACTCCTTAAAAACATTTGCATTGTAAAATTTTAAATGTTAAATATATGCTGCTTATGTAAAATAAGATATTATGTAAACCTTATAGAATATGTATGCAAGAAGAATTTTATGTTATAGTGCAATTCTTCAGTTTCACATAAACATTAAAGTTGAAAACCACATAAATAATGACAGATTTGATTTATGTCATTGGAAATTTTTATGTGTGAATATATAGATGAAGAAAAAATAATAACTAATAATATAATATAAATTCTCTGAATTTTTAAATTCTATAAATTTTATAAAAAAAATCAACCATGTGTTAACATATCTAACTGCACAAGTTAATTCTTCCTATATGAAGGCTATGTATTTAACATAAAACATTTTTATTTTTAATATTTTAAATAATATTTGATAGCAAATGTGATTCTTTTCCTTAAAGTCATCTGATCTGTGACAATGGAATTAATAATTACTATTTTTCTCACATATTTTCCTTGAGTGAGCCAGTCTTTGTAATCATGTCACAATTTTCTTACAACTCTGTGAAGAAGACAATGTAAGATAGTTTATTAAAATCAGGTTGATTATTTGAGTATTATTTCAAAATTGTAAAGCTGTGGTGCTGAGATTGTATCCTATCAATTTGCCTCTAAGTCCAGGCTTCTACTACCAATCTCACTGTCCTATGTTATTTTTTATAAAAATATTTTTCTTTATTTTGTGAGAGTAAAATACACTCCCTATTAACCTTCAACCTATTGAATTGCTAATAATAATGTTTTATTAATACTATTATTTCTATTGTTGTATTTGATGAATTATGGAGAGCCTAATGAGGATTAATAAGCAAAGCTATTTTGTTTCTGATATGCCATTATCACAACTGCTAAGGCTGCAAAATTGACTTCTTTCACAAAGGCAAATGCCCTTAGAATACAGAATGACAAGTATCAAAAAGGTTACTAGTGACTATTCAAAGTTTAAACTGCAGCCCTTAGAATACAATCTGGATTTTAACGATTGCTTTTTTGTTATCTTTTCTGTCTTTGTCATGGGCTTTCATTAGATCCACCCTAGAGGTGATCCATACTGATTAAAAATTATGACACTTCATTTTCATAATAGAGGTTCATTTTGATTCTACAACCAGAAGGGTTTTTTTGAATGAACAGGAAAATTCTCAGTGAAAAGCATTTCATCAAAGAAGAATGCTTAACAAATCTGAGCTGACAGTCAAACCACAAACAAAGAAATTTCTGAGCTTCATATTCTCATGAGAGATTTATATTCATTGAAGTTCAGCTATCTATTATGTAGAAATAATGTTTTCAGATTTCTCCATATCCTGAAGACCTTGACTTATATACTCTTTCACTTACAAATGAGAAGAAAATTTGTCCCGTCTTCTTGAATGACTGGGATGGTTCCCTACTATATAGGCAAATTTGAGAATGACTGATAATCTGTGACATTTTTAACTCATCTGTTAAGTCCTAAAATCTTGAAATCAGAAATAGATTCAGATCTGTATCTATGGGTTCTACATACACAGATTCAAACAACCTTGGATGAAAAACGTTTAAAAAATTTTGTTCTGAATATGTATGGACTTTTTTTTCTTGTCCTTAGTACTTAAACAATGTAACAATTATTTACATAGCATTTACATAATATTGGATATTATAAATGATCTAGAGGTGACTTAAAGTGTATGGAAGCATATGTCTAGTTTATATGTGAATATTATAACAATTTATATAAGAAAATTTAGTACTTGAAAAGCGTGATATGTACAGAGGCCCTAGGATCAATCCACAGGGTATATGATAAATAGACATGCACAAATATACACACACATACATTTAACAAGGTAAGTAGTAGAAATGAAGCAAAAATCATCGTATATATTTATGAATTAAATGTAATTGTTAAAATATGAAAGATTTCACCATATTATAAGGAACACATCAAACAAAATCATCAAGAACTGCTGAGAATAAAAAGAAGGTAAGAAAAAAATCATGCAAATATTAACCAAAACAACTATAAACATTGATTGATACAAATATCATATTAAAGTTAATTCAAGGAAAAAATGGGAATAAAAAGTGGCACAAAATAAAAATGCTGCCTTGTGTACACTTGAAAATGTATAAGATAAAACTGATTCAATTAGAAATATAATTGATACAACACTTTTTTTAGGCAGTGAAAAGTAACCACCAGAGGCCAGTGATCCTTTGGGAAAAAGGAAAACACAAGGTAAGTCCCAGATTCACCCAGACTTTCTCCCGGGTGACTTGTTCTGGCAACAATGCAAAGAAACAGAGCTCATGCAAGAAAAATATAGACTATAGTTCAAAGTTGCTACAGCCCCTGAACTTGAGCAGGAAAGATCAACAAACTGGGGAATGCATAGCAAGTAAACATCATTAACTTGTTTGTCAAGTTCACTTGAGAAGTTGGCCAAATCCTGAGATGCATACAGTCAAAGGATGCATACTCAGGCACTGTTGTAGGTGTTTGCCAAGGAAAATATACGCTGAAAGCCAGGCAGCTTAGTGCAAACTATGGTACAGTGCGGAAGAGATATGGCAACTCAGTTAAAGCAATCTTGAGTAAGAAAGAAGCTGGAGGAATTACATTTGTTGATTTTAAGTTCTCTTACAAAGCTATAGTAATTAAAACAATATAATACTGGTATAAAAATAGACATATAGACCAATGAAACAGAATAGAAAGCCCAGAAAGGAACCCATGCATACATGATGGAATGACCATTGACAAGAATGCTAAGACTAAACAATGGGGAAAGGATAGTCTCGTCAATAAATAACACTGGGAAAATGAATATCCTCATGCAAAAAAATGAATAAAATTGGTTCCTTATATTACACACACATAAAAAAATCAAATCTAAATATATGAAACATTTAAACAGAAGATCTGGAGCCATAAAACTTCTAGAAGAAAATTTTCATGAAATTGCTCTAAACAAAGATTTTTTTTGATATGACACTAGAATTAGAGGCAAAAAAAAAAGCAAACATAAAAAATGGAATTACATCAAAATAAAAGCTTTTGCACAGCAAAGGAAACAATTAACACAATAAGAAGGCAATAAACATAATGGAAGAAAATATTGGGCTGGAGTTGTGGCTCAGTGGTACAGCATATGTCTGGCATGTATGAGGTCCTGGATTTGATTCTCAGCACCACATATAAATAAATAAAATAAAAGAGCCATTAACAACTAAAAAATATTTTAAAAAATAGAAAATATTTGCACAACTTGTATCTAAGGAGTTACTAATCAGAATAAATAAGAAACTCATACTACTCAATATCAAAACAAATAAAAATTAAAACAACCCAATTTAAAAATTGCAAAGGACCTGGATAATCTTTTCTCTGAAGAAGACATACCAAGAGTCAAGGGATATTAAACAATACTCAGTATCAACAGTCATCAAGGAAATGCAAATTAAAACCACCTTTCAGATGTCTGTTACCAAAAAGTCAAATGTGCATATATGAATCATACCATGGTGAATCTCACTATCATGTACATCCATTAAAGAAGAATAAAACTGTAAGTAAATAGCAGAAAAATCAGTAGAACAGAGAAGGGAATGGGGCGGTTTCAAAGGGGAAACACTGGGAAATGAATTAGGACAAATTGTATCCCATGTTTTATAATTATGGCAAAATGAATGGTATTGTCATGTATAACTAAGAAGAACCAGTGAAAGGAATCAAAAGATAATGTTAGTGAAGATGTGATAAAAGGCAACCCTTGTGAACTCTGTGATGGTGTAAAATATTTTCTTTATGGAAGATAGCATAGAGGTTTCTCAAAAAAAAAGAGGTATTATATGTACAGCAATCATGCCTCAGGGTATACATCTAAAGAAAACACACCCCTACTTTCCTTGCAGTGTTACTCATGATAACCAAGGGATGGAAACATTTTAAATATCTGTTGATGGATGAATGAATAAAGAAACACACTAAAAGTCTGCTTGTGCGCTCTCTCTCTCTCTCTCTCTCTCTCTCTCTCTCTCTCTCTCTCTCTCTCTCTCTGTCTCTCTCTCTCTCTCTCTGAATTATACAATCTTTAACAAGAAGGAATCATTTTGTAACATCATGAATGTAACTGGAGAACATTATATTTCACACAGTGAAATAAACTAAACACAGAAAAACAAGTGTTTCATGATCTCACTTATACCTGAAATCCAAAAAGTCAAATTTAAATATGAAAAAAAAAGAGTAGTGGGTATTCACCAAGGATGGGAATTGGAATGGGAAGGGACAAATTTGTAACTGTACGATTAACAAATTCTGAATACCTAATCTACAAGATGGTGACTATAGTTAATAATACTGGATTACTGAAATTGGCTAAAAGAAAAGATTTCAAATACCCCCCTCCATGTACAAAAAAAGTAATTGTATGAGGTGATGGATATATTAATTAGCTTGATTTTGTGGTAATTATTTTATAATACACATATCAAAAATTTGCATTATACACCTTGAATATATACTTTATGTGTCAACTTTATATCAATAAAGTAAAAAAAGAGTAATATCCATACAATTTCTGGAGAAATTTTTAAAACATTATTAAAGCAATGTAAAAGCATGTAGATGTCTATTGAATAGGCAAATGTCACATGTCCATGTATGAGAACATAGAGTACCTTAAATGAAATTCTTTCAAAAATTAATCTACATGATCAGTGAAATTAAATAAAATTTTTTCATGGATTTTGGATTTTTCATGGGCCAACAGAGATGGGAGAATTCCTTATTGGAGATCAATATTTGAAAAAAAAAAACCTTAGGAATAAACACTGAGCAATACTGTTTTTACATAGACAACTAGATAATGAACTCAGGCAAAATACATCAATAGACTTAACACTATTCAATAATTTGTTATATGATGGAATCAATGTCAATAAACAGATATTGAATGATATGATTTGATATCAACATGAGAAAAGCAACCAGAACCTTTAAGAAACAAGGGAATAATATAGTCATATTAAAATCACTACCTTGCCTTCTTAAAACACAATATAAACACAAATACAAACAAATGTAATGTCACAATGCCCATGAGTAACAAAAATTTAATATCCAAAATATATGTATTTAAAGAAGAAAAACCTATAAGGTATTGAAGAATTAGTTTATGAATATGAATACTCAATTAGCTAAGAAGAAAACTGAAGTGGTTAGAAGGAAAAAGAAAATCTGTTCATTTTTATGACTCAAATGTAAAAGCACATTTAAAAAGCATTGAAAAAATATTGAATGCACAGAAATTGACTAATGTTAAAATTTTGAGGTTTAAAATATTAATAAAGACGTGAAAATAAGGAATTTTCATTCAATTTGATAACAATTTTGATAATAATTAATAAAGTTGGAAATAGTATGCTTCAGGTAGAAGGGAATCAAGAAAATTCACTCATGTCATTTATGATAGGTGTAGACATAGAATATTGCAGTCAGCGAGAAAATAGGAAAGTGCTTTACTTTACTGTAAAGGCCTGATTATTCCTCTACCAGGTATTTTCAGTGTTGGTTTCTTCAACATGTGGACATTTTCAAGTGGAGAAGAATCTGTATTAAAAATTTTATCACTTTAGTCATGTGACTTTACCTCATTAGAAAACAAAAGTGAAATCATGGTATCTGATATCCTTCCTAGGCAGCATCTGCTGTTCATTTGTCTCCAGAGAAGTCTTCATGGGGATAGAAAATATAAAGTTATTTAGAACATAGCTGAGCTTTTGAGCCAGAGGTGAAGGACATTCTAGGAAGCATTTGGCCAAAGGAGGTATCTACCTGTGGATATCTGAGATTTACTGGTCCTGGGAAAGTGGTCAGAATACAGAGCAGGCATACCACACAGGGATGATATCTAAAGCTCATGATCCCCCAGTGCTGATTAGACCAGAGCTGTATGACTCTTTTATATATATGAGATTTCATTGTGTTACTTTGCTTTCATAAAAGACTGCAATGCAAATAAATAAGCAATATTGGTAATCATTAATTCATTAATTCATATTTATATTATCCCAAAATGAATACTCTTGCTCAATGTTTCACAGTCAAATGATTGAACTGGAATCATAGGTATGAGAGCTTGAATCTTTAGTCTAATATCTACTCCAGAAATGTTCTGGACAGAAATCATTGAACACTATAGATAGGAATGAATGACACGGACTCTCCAGTATCTTCATAGTGATCTCTGTTCCATATGTATTTAACCATGGAATTGTGGATGTAAGTAGAAGGTGTAGCAGAAGAAATACACGTAGGCCACACAAACCTGAGTGAGATAGGCAGACTGATACCATGTATTAGTAGCAATTTCAGTGAGAATGAAAATTCCAAAAACCCTAAGCTAAGAAAAATGCTTCTAGTATTTTTATTGCAAGTATTTCAACATGCCATATTCATAGTGCATCAGGTTTACCAACTTTTATTTTTTTCCATTCATTCTACTCTTCTTGTTCTGGCCAAAAGTATTGACTTGCAAGTTATTTCTTAAGCATCCTTCAAGACACAACTTTTGATATCTGTCACTGAATACACAGCCAGGTTTAGACATCCATCAATTTGGCCCCCACCATTCCATGTTCATTTCTTTGTCATAACATTTGCCTCACTGTGAAATAAATATACCTTTCCATGTCTCCTATTAGGCAAAGAGTGGATTGACCAGACCATATGGTAATTCATGGATATATAGTTAAAACATTTGTGTTTAAATGAATATATGGAAAGAAGAAGTGAAAAATTTCGAGTGACTGTTAAATAAAATTGCTATTAATATGGTCAGAAAATTAGACAATGCATTGACTCAGTTTAAAAGGTAATGTAAGATCACTCTTTTTTTGTCTTGTCATAAAGAGTAATTGAATAATAGATTTAAAAATATTTCTATCAGAAAATGTTATTATTTGAATTAATCAAGTAATCATGTTTATATGTAATATCTAGGATATGCATTAAATGGTAGGAAGACTTATGAAATCAAAATATGTGAAGCAGGGCTGAGAAATTAGTGATTCCCAGATAAAAATAACCACTGACTATATTGTTCTTATGAATGGGTGGCACATGATTAACAAGAAAACATTTGCCAGGAATAAAAAAAAATACACTAACAGATTTCCTTCTTATAATGACAGTAAGAAGTGGCATCATTTCTAGTTGCATCTTAGTTTTCCTACCCACAGTGTTTCTCTAATCCATACCTTTGTGTGAACATTTATATTGGATTAAACATACTGGTCTGAGAGAAGTTATAGAACCATTTCAATCCACCAAGAGAAATTACTGTCATTCCCTTAGAGTAAGCATTCCTCTCTTACCTGACAATATTATTGTCTTTGAGCATACCTTGCCTTCAGCATTTCTGGAGACTGGGCAAATTTAATTTTCACCCCAGATTTGATTACTTATATTCCTTTCTCAAGCATGTATAAAAGCCCACCTGCTTGCTTTTATTCATTTTTCTGTACAGCAAACTCCATTAAAGCTGCGGTTTGCTCTTCAGCCATGTTTGATAGGGCAATCAGGTCACCTCATCTTCAGACATACATAATTATCTTTTATGGGAGACTGGTCACAAATTTAATAGAATTTACCTGAATGCATTGCACAGTTCCCTATAGAGAATGGTCATGCCCTATCAATTGCCTAGAAGAAGTATATCTAATTGTCATGCACTGCTGCACATATTCTTTTTTTTCATGAAAATCAATAATTTTCTCTGTGGGATCTTGGATTTGAGTTTGCATATATTTAGGTAATAATTGTCTAGTTAGGAGAATTATGCAAAGAGGTAAACAGTTTCTGAATCAATCAACACTAGATTGCTGGTCTAGTTTATTGATTTTTGTGCCATTTGTTTTCCTATTAAGTCAGAACAAAAATATTAAAAAAGATAATAATTATTCTGATAATGCTCCCAGGACAGATTTACTCTCATATCAATGATTTACAGAAGTCAAATATATATGATAAATGTAATTTCCTCTTGCTTTTTTGATGGTCTTTCATGTTTCATATGTAGCAACTTATTATACATATTTCAAAAATGACACTATTTATGTCCTTTCATGAAATACACACAATCATAATAATATCTCATAAAGACTACATAATTTTATGACTTTCATTTTGTGGCATGTAAAATAAATGGGGAAGTGACTTGGAGATCAAGTATAGCATCCATTTAAAATTTCAGTATTAACTACGTATACATGATGCAAATGCATAGAAATCTAAGAAATGATAGTTTCTTAAGTTACATAGAACCTACATAAGTCATATCAGTGCATGGAAAATTAAGTATAATCATAAGAATAAAATAGACATGTATATATTTTTAAAAGCCATCATCACTCAACTTCTACAACCCATGTGGTAGTGTGAATTTGGTGAACCCTGAGCTTTTGCAAGGTAGGGCCAGTACAGAGCCAAGACAGAAGTCTAGGGCAAAATTCGTCAAAATGAACATGTCTCTGTGGTACAAAACAATTATTTAAAAAGCTGTATTAAATACTAATTATTTTATGATGCAATGACTATAATAACTTAATATGCAAATGTTTATGGAGAGTAACCTAATATGAAGAAAGGCATCTAAAGTTATGTGGTTTTGATACCTCATTTTAAAGGAAAACTTAATCAGACTATTGTTCTATAAAACAGATTTTAGAATACATTAACTGTTAAAATTACATGGTAAACCAAAGTTAAGATATGAATCAGCTTGTTGAAATTGCACAAATTCAAATATGTTCAATTAAAAAAGCATGATTTCTTCAATATTGTGATATTGATTATTGATGCTTTAATGGAAAATAAAGATTGTCTAAATTGACTCTTTTTTTAAGAATCAAGGAAAATATTTGTTAGAATGGTTATGTGAGTCCTCGGTGTCACATATTGATTTAAAGGCTGAAGCAGTTCTATGATTCAGGCTAGTAAGAGGTGTACAGGTATTAAAGCAACAGTTTGGTAACTTACAATGAAAATCATTCCCAGTGCTGGTTGAGACATTCCCATACCCATATGGAAGAGATAATGAAGAAAGAAAATGGAATCAGTGAAAAGGATGAATAGGAGAGTAAGAGAAGGCAATAGAATTAAAGACATAAGCTTGATAGAAAATAAAAAGAGAGCCAAAGGAATTATGTGAATCAAAATGAATGTTATGGGTTTGATGAATGGCAAAACAGAAGTAGAAAAACCTAGGTAAGATCCAGGCTATGTAACAAGTTTATTTTGACTAATAATAATAATAAAAACCCTCTGATCTCCATTCCTTGTGGATAAACAAGAACTTTGTATCACAAAGATTAAGTAAAACTATATAAGTCAAAGCTTGACACATGACAGATGGCCAGTAAAATGTTATTATATTCTTTAGCATATAGCATAATACAGTTGTTGTTATAAGTATCGTTTAGCATGTGGTGCTAAGATTATTTTCTTGCTTTCATAAGAACACATTTTTTTTTTGTTCAAGCATTAAGGTAGATTTTTTCCTAGGTAGTTTTACTTATAATTTCACTCAAAACCTTCCTTAAAGATAAAATTAAAAATGGGAACGCATATTTTTAAAACTGTAACTACATAACCAAGAGCCATTTCATAATCTTGAAAGCATAAATTTGTAACTATGAATGTGATATTTGAAAGACTATGTCTTGTCTGTGGCATCTATCCCCATGACTGGCTGTTAATCTGATAATAGAGCAGAACCTTTATAGGAAAAATAAAACAAAAGCAAAAGGTGGAAATAGATGAGATGCTTTCTGGGTTCTGTAACGTGGTGTTCATTTCTGCATGTACATATTACTGTCTATATAAGAGAACAGGGAAGTAGATACAAAGCACAGATAGAATTGAATGTGATTAATTTTGTTTAAGCCTAAGTTGCTCCAATTTTCTGCTATCAAAACACTTCCTAAAAGTTTAGTATTTTAGCAATAGTTTTTAAGTAGATGTGGATCGACAAATTATATACAATCATAGTATATGATATGAAAATTCCAAAGAAACAATATTTTGAATGTCAGATCAGATGGATATGAATGAATGCTCTCAAATGTCTTATTTTCTCTGGGTAATGAATATCTCTGCACTGTCACTTCTGAAGATCTGCTCTGCTCTCCTATTTCCGTTCGTGTTTATTTTCTGTGATGAAATTGAGTTTGCACATTTAGTATTATTTTTTCCTTACTATTTCATTATGTAGTCTTGAATTTAGTAGGCAAAAATTGGACATCTTAAAAAATAGAATACTGTTTTCAGAGCAAGATTAATTAGCAAACATAGGACATCATATTTTCCTTTATAAAGTTCCTGAGTTCCAAAGGAGACAGTAGTCCCATTACTCTTCAAAATTTTCTGCATACAAATGCCATTAAAACATAGTTAAAATGTCAATTTGGTATTTATAAACCAGCATGATTTCACATCAGATGAAAACTGAAACCCTTCCTGGGGCTTGTCAAGAGTGTGACACATTCTTTTTCCCTCTTGCCTTCATTCCAACTGCATCACCCTCTATTGTCAAGGTCCACTTCCTATAAACATTCTCCCTGATACCAATAACACATCTGTTGCCACTATGCTCTCTACAGTTTTCTATATTTATTCCTCATTATATGCATCGCAGTGTGTCTTTGAGATTATCTGAATGATTATTGCATTCCACTAAAATATAAAACCCATGACAATAGACAACAGCACATAGTTGTCAATATATGGTTTTGAATAAATGAATATGGCTTAATAACTTTACCTCAAATTGTCCAAACCTATATTATATACTCAAATATTATAGAAATTTTCTAACTTTGAAATTGGGTAATAAAAATAAATGTATTTAGCACTTTAAATAATCCATATTTTTAGCCTGTTTACAGTCTCATATGGCTTTTTTTTTTTGCCTTATTGTACTTGATTCCACTAAATCTAAGGTAAAATTCCAAATTTATCCAAACTCATTTTGACACTAAGAAATGAAAAGAGACCATCAATGAGGGCTTCTGAAAAGTACTAAGGATCTGACCTTTGGTTATATCAAAAAGACTTTCACTTTTATCTCAAGGTCCCCAAGATTTGACAGTAATTTTCTCCACCTGTCACTTATCTTTCTCTCTTAAGTAAATTAAGTTATTGCTGTGGCTGTTTCAGACTGACATCTTTTTTTCTTTATAAGCATATATCAGATCAAGATTTTTCAAACTGGTTTTTCTTTGACCTTTGAGAAGATGGCATATTTGAAGAAGTCCTTGTGCAGAGGGGCACAGTGTCTCTCTGGCTGACGCACTCATAAGGAAACATTGATGTTGGCTCTCTTATCTCCATGTTAAAATGTGTTTTATGAACTTACTTTTCAGTGAATTTTACAAAAAACAATATTCTATAGGTTGAGAATATAGGTAAAATCTCCCTATTATCACATCAGAATGTTATTTAGGGAGGACATTATCTCTGGTTTGAGTACAATAAATTGTGAAGTATTCATTCAACATTGAAAAAGTGTTTCTGAAAACAATATGAGGTCTAAGAAAGACCTTTTCTCAGTTATGTCTTTCCTCAACTACATTCACATACACACACACACACACACACACACAAAAGTTGTGTTATGACATAGTGTTATATCTATGTTTATAACAGTGCTATATATAAAGATGGAACTCATTTTTACCATTTATAAATATATGTCCTTATGTACTTCCAAGTAATCTAATCCCTCAAATATAAATATCTATGTACATTGTATTGTACAGAGACCTAATCTTAGCAGCAAAACCAGATGCAATTTATTTGATGGGGAACATGTTGAGTCTCCTGTATCCCAGATAAGCACAAACACAGCTCTATCAAATCTGGTAGGAAAACTTGTAGCATTAACTCATTATAGTTCCTCCCCTCCAGCACAGTAGGGTGTCATTGGAAGGAAACTCCCAGGTTTTGATATCTCCCTAGGGAGGGAGAGAGAAAAAACTGAAATACACATCCCAATGGGGGACAGATTTCTATTTTGCCTGAATCTAAATACTGACAAGAAATGATACTAGGTTGGAAATCACTGAAAAATAGCTGATGGTTTAAAAATTATAATAATCCCTTGACATAGTCTTTTCCCCATCTCAGCATATCACCTTTGATCAGGAGATAGCTCCTCCCAACTCTTGCTTTCTCTTTGTTAAGGGAATGAATTAGAGAATACATCCAAATTTCCAGCATTTCAGTAAGTGACCCATGAAACCAATTGCTATCTCACCAGTCTCATGGAATTCATGGCCTGTGGAATATTCTGGGGACTTCAGAGAACACATGCTGCTGAGCTGGAGGACTAGCAGTGCAGCAGAGGGAGTCAAGATGCCTTGGCAGCCTTTCCCAGGGTTGACAGACGGGAGTGCAGCATGGATTTAAGGTTCCCGCTATTTGGGGGATTGCATTAGGAACTGGTCTGGGGGCTAGCTGAGGAGCTGTTTCCTGACTCTGATGATTAGGAACATTCACATGACTTGGCATACTTGAGAAATCTGGGGCTGCTGAGAATAACAGAACAAGGTGGTATATATAGGCTCCAGAGAAGGATCAATACCACAAATAGACACAGAGAGAGCCAAATATTGTGAGCTCCTGGAAAAGAAGAAATTAGACAAATTTCTCTAATTAGGAATTTATTTACAAAAGTTTAAAAAACACATATCCACAGAAAAGCTTTGTGAGGTTCCCACATTCTCTATTGATGCTGACTGAAGTGGGTATGTCCCTACAAACAGTAGGTTGAAAGAGACTGGTATCATTATATAAAGATAAGATTCCACTTACCAGAAATATATAGTGATTATAATTATAATACTCATGACAGAGCCCCAAACTACATGAAATATGACAAAACTGAAGGGAGAAATAAACAGCAAAACAATAATAGTAGGAGATTTTAATATATCACTTCTGATAAAGGATAGGACATTTTTTAAAGATCAGTGACAAAATAGAGGAAAACACTATAGACTAAATGTAATATATATATATATATATATATATATATATATATATATATAGTGTAACTATATGTATATTACTATATATACTATATGTATAAAACATTTTATTCATCAACATCAAAATACACACTTTTCTCAAGCACACACAGATAAAACACATATTAGTTCACTAAATAAATATTAGTAAATTTAAGAAGATTAAAATCATTCTGTCTTTTCAACACAATGAAATAAAACTAGAAATCAATAATTGAAAAGAAAATGGGAAAATTCACAAATATGTTGAATGTAAACAACACAATCTTGAATGATCCATGGGCCTAAGAAGAAATCAAAAGATAAGCTAGAAAATATTGTGAGAAAAATAAAAATTAAAGTACTACATACTAAAACTTACAGAATGAAGCAATTGCAGTATAAAGATAAAAGTTTATAAGAGCATCAAATGATTATATTAAAAATGAAGAAAGATCTCAAATCTCAACCTAGTGTTACATCTGAAGAAGTAGAGAAGAGAAATAAACCAAGCAAAAGTTAGAAGAAGATAAGATATGGAAAATTTAAATAATGAAAATTAAACCAGAAATAAGTAAAGTATAAAAATAAATCAACAAAACCATAGTCTTTTTTGAGAAATATAATTTATAAAACTTTATCCAAAGTAAAAAAGAAAAAACAAGAGAAGACTCATAAGGATAACATCAGACATAAAATAGGAGACCTTAGAATTTATATACCCGAGAAATACAAAGGAGTATTTGAAACTAATATGAAAAATAATATGGCAACAAATTGGATAATCTAGAAAACTTACATAAATTCCTAAAAACGAACATATAGCTAGGACTAAATTATGAAAAAATAAAAAATGCAAGAAGATTTGTAACTAGTAAGCAAAATTAACCAGTAATGTGAAACTTCTTTCCTCTTCAAAACAAAACAAAAACACAGCAAGCTGAAGAACAGATGGTTGTGCTGGTAAAGTCTACCAAATATT
This sequence comes from Spermophilus citellus, assembly GCF_964194105.1. Classification (NCBI taxonomy): domain Eukaryota; kingdom Metazoa; phylum Chordata; class Mammalia; order Rodentia; family Sciuridae; genus Spermophilus; species Spermophilus citellus. The sequence continues at coordinate 41,331,110 of NC_138183.1, read as the reverse complement.
TAAAAAACTAATTTCAATTTTTCTCAAACTCTTTCAAGAAATTGAAGAGGAGGGGACATTTCCAAACTCAACTTTTGTGGTCAGCATTTTCTTAATATCAAAGGAGGCAAAGATACTACAAGAAAAGAAACTTGAGGCCAATAATTATAATAAATATAGATTCAAAATCCTCAATAAATGCTAATAAACCAACTTCAACATCATTTTAGAAAGAGGACACACCATGACCATGTGGGGATAATTTAAAGTCCAGGGATGGATGAATAGAGAAATAAAATGTGGCATAAACATATAAGGGGCCAAGCGTGGTGGTACATGCAATGGTTCAGGAGACTTAGGCAGGAAGATCACAAGTTCAAAGCCAGCCTCTGCAAAAGAAAGGCCCTTAGCAACTCAGTGAGACCCTGTCTCTAAATAAAATACAAAATAGGGCTAGGGATGTAGTTCAGTGCGTGAGTGCCCCTGAGTTCAATACCCTGTACCTGCCCATTCCCCTTCCCCGCAAAAATCATACAAGGGAATATTACTCACCTTAAACAAGAAAGGAATTACAGCATATACCTCAACATAGATAACTTAAGGACATTATGTTAAGTGAAATTAGTTTATTACAGCAGGAGAAATATTGCCCAAGTCCATTTAAGTGAGCTATCTAAATTATTCAAACTCAGAGAAGCAGAAAGTAGATAGGTGTTTGCCCGGGGCTCAGGTTATGGGAGATGAAGCCCTGCTGTTCAACAGCTACAGTTTCAGTCATGTATAAAAATGCTTTAGAGAAATGCTATTTAATATTATATCCTTAGAGTTTATAATACTACATGTGTAATTTATAATGCTGAACTATACACTTAAAATTGTTGAGCTCGATTTTGTTTTATGTTTCACATTATTGTAAAAATATATGTATTTTTGTGAGGAACCATGAGGCCAATGCATGGACTAAGATTTTCTGATTCACCAGTGTTTCCAGCTGGTGAATGAAGGCCCAAGGTCTTAAATCAGAACTGAAATCTAAACTTGCACATTTTATACTATATGATGTTACAGAAATGTTATTTCAGTATATATTTATTAAAATCATAGTTTGTACATATAAAACATTGACCATTATATATTCACTAATATAATATATACTATAAAGTGTTAAATATTATTATAACTGGTGCCATATTGTTCATGACTTTGATCAGAGATCTACAAATGTTTAAAATGACTAATATAAATTATTATTTATGCTACACATAGAGGGAATTAAATCAAAGTTATGTTTGTGGAGAAACTGACATATTATGGTTATTAACAGTTTAGAATTATAAAGAGCTTTACAAGAAATAATTAGTTTGGTTGGATAAGGTTTGTCTTTTAAGGTTCATGTTCTACAAGCTTAGTCATAAGTGTGGCTATGTTAAGGTGGTAGAGCTTTTTAAGAGGTAGGGTTAGTGGAAGGTAATTAGGTCACTGGGCTCCACCCTCAGTAACTGATTAATGCTGGTTTTGCAAATGGGTTGAGTCCAGTAAGAGTGAATTAGATTTTGCAAGAGTGGATTATTATAAGAGTGAGGCTGCTCCCTCCCTGCTCTTTTGCTTCCTTATTTACACATGAGTCCCTCTACACATAGCAAGCGTCATTTCAGTTATGAGGCAGGCATGGGGCTCTAACCAGGATAATTGCACCATGCTGTTTGAACCTTCCAGTCACCAGAATCATGAGCCAAATAAATGTCTTTATAAAGAACCCAGACTCAGGTTTGTTATAGCATCACAAAACTAAGACAGTAACAGGGAGGAAATTGCATTATTTACCAATATAAGCTTTAGGATTGTCAATGATTCCCCAAGAGTAGACTTAGCTTTTCTTTCCAGGGTTGTCTATAAACTGGGCTTTAACAGAGCTAGTTCTTAATATTTAGGTTACTTATAGGGGTAACGTGGGAGATGTTCTTAATGTATGTGTTACCATAAACTGTACATACATACTGTGATCAGCCAGTACATCTCCTGATATGCCTTGATATTGAATATGCCAGTGGTTTATCTAGCATATTTGACACCCAGTCAATATTTTTAACTCTGTCTTCTTTATAGGATATATTTATATTGTTGACAATTTTGTGATAATAATCATTATTCTATAGATTACTTTTAAGGCTGTAAAGTATTTCATTTAAAATACATTATTTAAAATTAGTAAAATATGATATATGTAGGTTTGGAAGAGACAGGATTAACCATAACCTAAACTTTGGTTTGAATAAAAAGACACGATGCCATATACACATCAAGAGAGAATGAAACAGTTCATTATTCACGTAATTGTGTTTTTATGGAAGAGCAGAGCAGCTTACCATGGTGGTCTGAATGTGTCATAACAGGTCATAACAGCAGAGACTGGATGCTGGCTGAGAATTTTGGTGATGGAATAGAACTTGGTTAGAATCTTTTTCATGGGTTCAGTTGTATGATTTGAATATCCAGTTGGAGTCAAAGAAGGCAGTGTTGTGACTTTCTTCCAAACTTCTGTATCACAAGGGAAAGAAAGGAGCTTGGGTCTAAAAGCTGCCAGGAGTTAAACATCAAAAATGGAGTCAGGCACTGTTACAATGGTCTATAATTTGCCTACAACAAACTAATATATTATACATCCCGCTTTGCTCTTGACTATCTTAAATCAGAAATACAAATGCCAACTTTGTGTGGTCACATGGAACACTAGAACTGAAACAATTTAAGCTCTATTCTGCTTTTCTTTATTCTGATTTTTTTCCACAAAACTAGTATTAGAGGTGTTGGAGGCAGGAAGAGTAGTGAAGGTGAATTCCACAATAAAGTACACTCAGAATCAACATGTTTGTACACTTGGGTCAGTATTTATCCCAGGAAAACAGTATAATTGCAAATTTTCTGAGTTAAACTCCAAGAAGAATACAAAGATTTTTTTTTAAAATATATATACATGTATATATATATATATATATATATATATGTGTGTGTGTGTGTGTGTGTGTGTGTGTGTGTGTATATATATATATATATATATATATTACAAATGTATACAGATACAAAGAGAATGTAATACTCTGAAGTTTAGACCTGTATCACTCAAACTAAAACTCAACAGTAATCAGAACAATTTAAACTTCAACCAACAAAGTATTTATTTGGGGGAAAGGAATATTTATCACTAATGCTGTTTACAATTGCCTGCACATGATTCTAATAAAAAATTGAACAACAGCAGGGGAGGTAGAGAGGGAAGATGGGAGAGGAGGGGAGTGGAGGGGGGATAGTAGGGGATAGGAAAGGTAGCAGAATACAACAGTCACTAATATGGCATTATGTAAAAATGTGAATATGTAACAGATGTGATTCTGCAATCTGTATTTGGGGTGAAAATGGGAGTTCAAAACACAATTTGAGTCAAATGTATGAAAGATGATATATCATGAGCTATGTAATGCTTTAAATAATCAATAAAAAATGTGATACATAAAAAAAGAAACTGGGAAAAAAAATAAAACAATGTGGTAAATATATATAAAAAAAAGAAGATCAATCTTTAGTTCATTTTATAGTTTTCAATTTCTCAACAAACACTGCACTCTGTTATTACCTGTGCTACAATGAATTAGTGCAAGAGCTCAGCCCTTGCAACTCCTGGGGGGGATCAAGCTTAATTATGAAGGTAAGAAACATGTCTTTTGTGCTCCAAAGCACATTTTAATAACTTCTTTGTCACTGGTGGCCCTTTTTCTACTCAGATGTATGATGGCCTCCAACCCATCCTTTCCATCATAACTTACTCTCAGACAACCAATATGTTACTGCATCTTCGTTGTGTATTACAACACCATCTGTATCATCAAGTTAGCCTAAAGCACATGTTTTGGGTAACATGATTCCATGGACACATCAACATGTATATATTCTCTCCCAGTGGTATGCCTAATGCATTGGAAACCCTCACACAGTATTAACTCATGGTTTTATTATTCTAGTAATAATTGACTCGTCTTCTTTTACCACATTCTCATCACTAAACTATGTCAAAGATATAAAATGTCTTCCTATTTGTGATTGACTTAGAAAGAAGGCACAGGGAATCTCAAGAGTCCTCTCTTGGGAGTTAATGTCATTTCAATATAAATACTCATGTGAGTTTCTGTCTCAAAATCTCTCAGGTTGTTAGTCTGTCTGACAGTCTCACCTTCTTCCTTCAATCTCAGGCATAAAAGCTTCAAGGAGGAGATTGTTAGAAGGCTACTCAAAACCATCTGTATATTTCAGGTCAGCAAAGAAATTCCCAAGTTACGGAGTCAACTCTGTCTCTGGAAATTCAGTCACTCCTTCAATCAACATACTTAGCAGTATGAAAAGCATCCTCAAAGATCATTTTGGCATACAAATATGAAGCAAATGCAGGCCCTTCTCTCATAAATCCAAATAGATTTTTTTTTTTTTTTTTTTTTTTTTGCTGGAAGGTGTGGTGAATCCATCCCCATTTCCATATACTCAGGTAATGAGAATAGGAATATCCTGATTTGTTCAGAAATGTCAAATACCTTTAAATTGTTGATTCTTATGAAGTCTCACTTTTACAAATTTATCCTGAGAAAAGAATAAGGACAATGTATGTAGTTTCAACTATAAAATGCACATTAAAGCACCATAATTATTCCAAAAACCAGCCAATACACAACTGACTAATAAAAGCTGACATGTTTTTCCCACCTGTGCCTGAAAACGCCTCTCCTTATTCCCTCTACAGAGACCCAGGATGTCTTAGAACCTTGCCCAGATCAGAAACCTGACAGATGTGGGCAGGACTGGATCCCAGAAGCCCTGTGGTATGCTAGTACTGTGTACTGTTTGCCCAGTTCCACACAAAGACATCTCTTATTTTTCTTGGTGTTGGAGTGAAGTTTCAAGGCCACCTTCCTAGCAAGAAGGCCTTTTCTGAGAGCCACCTATAAATCTCCTGCCCCTCCCCTTGATTTTCCCCACAATAGCTTATTTCCTTCATTGCATTTGTCAAAACACAGTTTCTTTCTTAAATCAATTTCAACATTATTCAGATGTCCAAAAATCCTATTATATTGCACAATGAAATATTTTCAATAAATATGTACAATTGTATAACCTTCACCACAAACCAGTTTTAAAATGTTTTAATCACCCCGACATATTCTACTGAGCCCAATTCCAATCAATCCCAGCTCACACCCATAGCCACAGGAAACCACTTTTATGTATATATAAATTTGTCTTTTCTGGACATTTAAGGTACATAGAATCATAAGTGATTTTTATATCTAGGTTTTTTCCTTATATTGCAACGCATATTGATTTTATACCCCTTTTATTGTTGAATAGCATTTTATTATATGCCTATACTACATTTTATTCATCTAATGACATGGATTATTTTCTCTTTTGGCTATAGTAGATAATACTATGAACATTAATATAAGTCTTGGTGTTGACATGTGTTTTCACTTCTCTTGTAAAGATTTTTAGGAATGGGAAATGCATGGTAAGCTTATGTTTAACTTTTTAGGAAAATACCAAAATGTTTTTCCAAAGTGACTTTCCCCTTTCCTTTTACCAAAAGCATGAAGTCTTTAATTCTTTCACATTCCTGTCCACTGTTGGTATTTTCTACATTTTGGCCACTCAAGAGGATGTGTTGTGCTATCTCATTTTGGTTTGAAATTTTTATTTTTTTATAATTAAAAATATTTTTACTTACTGTATATTTAAAATTCCACAATAGAATGTAAGCTCTTGATGAGCAGGAACCATAAGCGTGTTTATCTAGTAGGGTAATTGTACACAGAAGGTACTAATGAATCATTCAGCAATTAAATGCATCCAGATAATAAAATCCTGTGTAGGAATTAGAGTTATTCTTATGAGTGATATTGAAGTCCTTGAATATGTCCTAGTTATATTCAATGAATTAAAAGCAGGCTAAAAAATATGTACAAGATATTAAAACATAAAAACATTAAAAATAAGACATTAAAATATTTAAAGATTATTTGTGGAAATTATGTCTAATTAGGTCAGTTTATCCTGTATGTAATTTGTACCATAAAGTTAAAAAACTCAAAAATTAGTTCAAACACATATTCAATTCATCCAGTTATATGTGGAACAATAAAGACAGGAGATTCCTCAAGCCCTTGCTCCATCTGAGGGCCTGAGGGCTCAGGAGTTTATAAACCAGGACTACCTTTCATACTCTTGGGCTCAGATACATTCCAGCCTCTTGTTCTCCATTACTTGGAGATAAACAATTAGAAAGCATGTATCACCTCCAAGTGACCAATTTCTCAGAAATCCTCAAAGAGGCCCTGAAAGAGATAAATATCATTTGAGAGATTATTTTCCTTCTGAGGAACTTAAGATAGCCTCAAATCTATGAGTAAAGCACTTGAGGACAGAAGGAGACATTGTCTAGTACTTTCACTGCCACTATCAGTAATTGTCATGATGCTTTTTCAGAACAGGGACAAAATCATACGATAAAGGAATTGTGTGTGCGAGTTTCACATGGGAAATCACTATTTCAAGTAGCAACCTCTCCATCCAAAGACACAGTTGATATTTTGGGGTAATCTGCATTAATTCTGAGCTCCTAGGAAGTACTTAAACAAAATATTGTCAGAAATTATTTTCTTGAGGAACTGTAAGTATAATTAGGCCACTAATTCCACGTTTTTTCTACGTATGGGGATCTAGTTTTTGCGTGGGCCAGGATGCCCATTCAAATCAGCGGCCAGAACTCTAGTCCAGGCTAAAATCAAACCCTAAACAGGCTTAGATATCTAGCTGAGGAGAGACTTACAAAATGTCCTTCAATGGTGGACATCTCCTGTTCTGCATAGTCAGTTCTTGGGCTCCTCTACAACTTTGTATCCTAGGCTTAAGCATTATTTATTCACTACCACTTAATTTTCTATGCCTGTATTTCTGGGGAAAGAGAAACATCTTTCACTTATGTTTTCTCATCTACAGGAATGTCATTTGGACAGAAGTGTCCTCTTTTCATTCTCCTACCAAGATTATTAAAAGGGTTCTACTCTGGTTAGCTCGACACATTTTGCCTGGCACTTTAATTGGTTATGAGGGACTGTGCCTACAACCTGCCCACCTCTTCTCCAGGGGTCTCTGTGTTTCTTCTCTCTTCTACAACTGCTGCCTCCCATTCTTCCCTTCTATCAGCTTGGTTCATTAACCTATCTGCCTTGATTGATCATTTACCACCTCAGCGGTTTTTTTGTTGTTCCTGCTTCTCTTTTAGAGAAACTAATTCCTGGACATTTGTACACAGACATTGCTTGCTAATTTCTTATTAATGTGTTGCCCCTTCTCTAATTGTTTTCTCATATACCAAGTGCCTCTGGAGCAAATATCTTAAACCAAAAGCCAGAGAGCAAATAAAGAAAAGAGCATGTTTGATCCTGTTTATATTTAAAGTCAATTCTTAAGTTAAATTTCACAGAGGTAATTCTTTGTTTCTAGTATTGACTGAAAAAGTAAATGAGATTCTGTATGTATGTATGTAGGCATACGTATATTATGTATCACAGTTATAAATAGAAAGTTTTGCTTTTTATTTACTTTGCATTCCAATTTTCAACCTACCTGTTTTGGTAGACAGTTATTCACTATTTGTCTAGGGAGCAACCAGAGTGATGCCTCCAGCCCTACAGCCTTGATTTTGTCCCTGCTGAAAAGAGGTGTCCCTGTTTGGAGAGCCAGGGAGCTCTACAGCTAATTCATGAGATACATGTCTATGCCACATCCTTTATAACACCCAGATTTATATGAAAATCTTAACTCTTCAGACTCCCATTTGTAAATCACAGCCATGTTTCCCATACTCCCTAGGACCCAGAATCCCCATAAATCTTCTAACTTCTTTTGCCAAGCATTCGAGGGTCTTTCCCCATCTGTAGCTTGTCTTTAAATTCTCTGTTTATTAGTATGACCCACTGGAATTCATATTACTAATTCAGTATAGGAATCCATAAGATTTAGCTTCAACATGACCTTGACACATTTTTAAAATGTTTCTTCCTGGGATAAATCTATATTTAATGGTCCACACAGTAGCCAAAATCAAAGGAAACCACAGAAAAGAGAGCTGAAATTTTCTTTATTCAGGAACTCAAGACATGGGAGCATGTATAATTGAGGCATTATTTGCTAAGCCCAGTCTGAAGTTGTCTTCTTTATCCACAGCCATTAACTGTCTAACAATGAGAAGCACCTTTTATTCTCCTTCCTGTGAACCTCTCTGTGAAACTGAGATGAGGATGCTGATGATGATGCCAGAGTTTTCATAGGGATCAGAAATTTCACTGTGCCCTTTGCTCAAAATGTCATCCTTTGGCTCTGATTTTAGAGGCTGGTGATGCACAGCTTGAGTAGGGAGGGTAAGGAAACACCCTCTGGACATTAAGAAACTCTTCTTGTTTATGAATTTTTGCTTCTAAGTCATTCACATACTGTATACCGTTTGGGACTGCAATAACATATTTGCAGGCACCTGCTTCCTTAGTGGAGTAGTGGAAAGATGCGAGAGGTAATAGGAGGAAGAATCTGTCATAATTATGTTTTTTTTTTTTAAATAGGCTACCCCAACAGATACAGCAGATACATCTCATCGATGAGCAGAAAAGAAAAACATGAAAAACAAATTTTATGTGCACACACAGAGAGATGTTATATATTTGAAAACTAGCAGACATCATGCTAGAGACTTTCACATGCAGATAACAACTTAGTCAAAAGACTGGTATTGCAAACGAAGAGAGATGTTTCTTCTGTCTCAATCTTATTTGTCCCCAGAAAACACTGCTCAGAAATTTGTCACAAGTACTGAGTCTGTGGACAAACCACTGCTCCAGTAGGCTGTGAATGATGGGGTTTGGGCTTCTCCAGGAGAGTCACTGTTAACTAACTCAGACTTGTGCTCCATTCTCTCTCCCTCTACCACTTTCAATTCCCAGCCTAACAATCATCTTTGACACTGACAATTAACTACTCTCATTCTTTTCTGAATCCAGTGACTTCTTTAGCTTCACACACTCCCCAGTTCAGTGTGTCTTCTGTCATTCCCCTTATCTTACCACCATTCTCCTCTAGATCCTTTAGGTTTAGGTGATTCCTTATTTTACCAGTGTTTTTCTAGATGACCACAGATGAGAAAAGAAGATGAGGAAGAAAACAAAAAGCAACACAACGTATCCTTCACTAAGATAGAAAATGCATGCCACTTTTACCTTTTGAAGATTGTGGTGAACTTGAAGCTCCTACAAGAGGTTGTACGCAATCACACTTTTAGCCCATAAGGCAGCTTCCCTGTTATCTTCAACTTCCATATAAATCCCCTCAAAAGCATATAATTAATTGTAGCTGGATTTTTAAGGCAGAGTACCTGGATCTTGTAGTTGATCCGTTCATGGTGCTCAGATCCTTAGCTGACCCTGTTCCTCTTCTAAGCCTCTAGACATGATGAGCATCCATCTCCAATCTTCCTTTACTTTAAATGGTGGGTAAGAGTATAATTCTGTCCAAGTTTCTGAAACCTTTATTTGCCTCTCCATTACTCCCCAGAATTCTGAGTCTTCAGATTTAGCATATGTAATGCAACTGAATTTCTACTTATGTTTCAGAAAGGTTATACTCTGTATTCTGACACAAATGTATGTGTCAGAAGATATCCATTTGGTCAAAATACCCTAACCCTTTCTTTCTTCCTGTCACTTCAGTAAACAACTGTTCAATAAAGAGGATAGCTTCCTCAGTCACCAAATTGAGATGAATGACATAATTTTGTTTCACTTATATAATTACAGTGATACAATGCCATTTTTGGTTTGTTATAATTAATTATACATGACAATAGAATGCATTTTGATACATCATACCTAAATGGAGTGTAACTGCTCATTCTTCTGGTTGTACATGATGTAGAGTTACACAGGTTATGTAGTCACATATGCACATAGAATAATAATGTCTGACTCATTCTACTATAATTCCTACCCCCAATTTTCCTCCAATCCCTTCACTTACTGAATTCCTATACTGAATCCAAAGTACTTCTCTTCTTCCCTAGCCCTTTCTTTATTGTGAATTAGCATCCACATATTAGAGAAAACATTCAGCCTTTGGTTCTTTGGGATTGCAATGCTATTTTAATTTATACCAATACTGCTATGTAGGAAAAATTAAAAGATCATATTATTAAAGTACCAAAGTATTCAGAATCCACTCTATATTTTTTATTATCTTTTCCAGTTTCTTTTTTCTAAAAAGTAAATATTTTTGTAGTTTCAAAATAGTATGTGTGAAATTTTAGAGCCTTAATATCTTCATTATATCACATTTAATATTATGAAATACTATAATTTTCTGTTTTTATTAAAAAGTTGTTCTTAAAAATGGAAGCAAGATGTTTTGTCAGTTTTTCTTGCATTATATTTCTCTCTCAATCTAAGCTTCAATTTTCATAAGTAATGTTATATAATGTATTTAGTACTTTCTTTTTTTAAAATAATTTTGTAGTTGTAGATGGACAGCGTGCCTTTATTTTGTTTATTTATTTTTATGTGGTGCTAAGGATCGAACCCAGTGCTTCACCTGTGCTAGGCAAGTGCTCTGCCCCGAGCTACAGCCCCAGCCCTGTACAGCACTTTCATAACTCCTGATACATCTTCCAAATCCTACCCACTCCAAACATATAGTAATTTTTTTGCAACTAAAATGTGTAGCTATGACTTTCCCTTTGTGCAGTACATGAAGGATTACCAGGCACGATGGGTTAAAAGATCATTAACTTCTCAAATTTCGAGTTTAAGTTTTAAAATTTTCCAAGGAAAAGAAAATGACTATTTAAGGAAACTCTTTTCTTTGATCTTTCTAAATGTCAATCCCTCTTGTTACTTTATTTTTACAAAATCCACAAACATCAGACTAATATTGAAATGATAATTTGGAAATACCATCTTCTTTCCTTTCTTTGATTTAAAGAAACAAACAAAAATGGGAACAATAACTCAAAAACAAAAACTACCTTTTCAAACTGAGATCAGTGACAACTTATTTTGCAAATAGATGAACAACTGTTGAACATATCAATAAAATAATACATATATAATATTTTTTGGATTGTATGTGTATTTGTATGTGTTTGTGTGTGTGTGTGTGTGTGTGTGTATAACACCTTAACAGAAAGTGAAGATTCAAACATATTGACAATCTTTGAATTAATATTATATCCAGCCTTTCTTGAGTAAAATCTTGCAGGGAGGGGCTTTCCAGTCTTGAGAGAAGATGAGACCAAGTTTGAAGTCACTACATAAATTGCATAAAATTGCATTAGGTCAAAAACTACAAATCTTCCCATTTTGTTGCATTTTCCTGTAAGGGGGTTTGAGTTATTCATGCAACAAAATCCATACACATGAAAATGAAGAAGGAAGGTAAGAATAAATAATAAAAGGAGGAAAATATAAATAAATAACTTTTTCTTTTTTAAATTATTTTCATCATAGCTTAAGGCAATATGCACAGGCTTTTTATTATCATAGAACTGTATTTTGATATGTCCTCCTTTTTATTGCTTTCTTATTTTCATAAAAATCTCTATAAACATTATAGACACAGAGAGTTCATCCTTTCTGTAAAGCAGCAATAACTTTTTGTAGTTGTCAAATTTTACTCTATATACCAAATTTTTTAGATATCCATAAGTGTGAATGCAGCCTGTATACCTCCTCATTTTCTTACTTCATTCATTTCTGCTTTTGTTGTTGTTGTTGTTGCTACTCTCTTACTGGTGAAAAGAAGTGACTAAATTATTTTTCAGACTTTTGTTCTTTTTCTTCAAGAAAGAAGCCTTTAACTTACTACTGTTCAGCAGTGAGATTCACAATTTTCTATTCATTTAAAAATTTGTACTAAATTAACAAAAAATGTAGGCTTGTTACTTATAAATTGATGATTTATATTTAGAACCAGCAATACCAAATGATTGGTCAGAACTGAAATCATGTCTTTAGTATAAAAATTAAATTGAATATTTTCTAGTTGTTCCATAGAGGTAGGATAACACCGAGATTGGTTTGGAAGGTTTTACTAATGGTATCAGTGTGAAGATTAAAATAAATTTCTCCAAAACTAGTCTAAAATTGGCTTATGAGTGAGGAGTGTCAATTGACTGTGTTGTTAATGTTAATGGTGAATCACAGATAGCTTGGTTAAGCTTCTAGGTTTGAGCTTGGGTAGTTTTAACTTCTTGCTGGTGTCAGAGGAAGGAACATTCACTCTTTCTCATCAGATTGCTGAGATACGGAAAACAGGAGGAAAATGGAGGGGCTTGAAGGCTCTCATCAAACATCAAAAATTGGAATAGAAATCTTTATTATAAAGTGATAAGAAAGATACCAAGGGGATTTCAGGAGTAGAGGGTATTAATGTTTATAAACAAAGAAAATAAATTAGTTTTGAGTTCAAAGATTAAATGTAATTGATGACCGGTACATGCATATCTCTGGGAGACATGGTACTGCTACTAAATTGGTAGAACTGTGGAACAAGTATAGGCAAAAAGCCAGGGAAAGTATAAAAGATTGGCTGTTATGGCTATGAGACACTGGTACTGAAGGCATCTCCTGTCAGGGAGTGAAAGGAGTAAATTCGCCTGTCACCATGCACCCTATTCTGTGGCAACAATTACATTCAGCTGTTAATGAGAACCATGCCATTTCTGTATCGTCCTACCTGAGAGCTGTCTGTAAAAATGTGTGGCCCAATGTGAGGTAGTTCCCCATGCGTTTCTGAGATGGAAATCCAAGGAAGAACTACAAAACCCCTTAGGACAGACCATTAATGCAGCAAAGTACACCGGTTCAAAAAAAAAAAAAAAACACATTTTCAACAGGAATGAAGGAATGGATGGTTCTAAGGCAATACTGTAGGGTTCTGACAGCAGACCTAAGTCCTTCCTGTTTCTCAAGCAGCATAGGCTATAGATGACAAGGGACAAATTAAAAAGATGAGGAAGCAAGAGATACAGAATATGGATCAAAAGGTAGAAGAAAGAGAGAACAAAGGCAAGAAAAGGTGTGCAATAAGTAAAGCCAGGAACAATTTGCTTTCATTTGAGAAAGACAACAGTGAACTTTATCACCAAGGTTGTTTACATAGTCCAATCATGTATCATGGGATAGTGGTGGCAGCTCTGGCTCAGGGACAAAACCGGACACAATATCAATATTTCATTATATTGATGAGATGGTGTTAATTTCTGAGTCTTTTCCCCATGTAGAAGAGGCACTTCAAACTGGTGGCGCATCTCCAAGAGAGAAGATGAGTCATCAAATCCTCCAAATTGTAAGGAACTGGGCTGTCTGCCAAGTACTCAGGAATTATCTGGTTGAGCACTGCTGTTATTGAAAGAGTCCAAGCTTTCCCTACTCCTCCCCAAATTACAAACCTTCTTGGGAGTTGAGATGCTGATGTCACTCCATTCCATACTTAACACAAATGTTAAAAACAATGTATGATTTAGTAAAATATAGAGCCTGGTTAGACTGGGGAAATTGTGTTCCTTAAGGTCTTTTCTCAAGCAAAAATAGGGTAGAGCATTTACAGCCCTTGGGCATATAGTCCAAAAACAGCCCCATGGAATGGATGCTTTAACTACACTGGTGGTTTCTAATGGGTCCTGTGGAAGAAACAGGGAGATAATTGAGTTACCGTCGGACCTTGGTCACAGCTATGGAAGGGGCCAAAGACGCAGAAAGTCATTTGGAAACAAGTGACACATTTGGAACAGTCTTTGTGTTATGTGGCAGCACACAGCCATGCTCCTGCACTAGGCAGTCTGGAAGCAGTTAACCTGACTAAACATAGATGGCTGTAAGAGGTGCCAGCTGAAGATGTGGCTGCTTAGAACTATAGAAATACAAGCTATTTGGCTCATAGGGGGAAAAAAAAACTTAGATACTTCTCCCACCAAGATACTCAGGCATTGCAGTGTGTTTGCATATTTCTCTGCTGACCCCTTAAAGCAGCTGCAACCAATGCCTAATGTAATGGGGTGGTAGTGTGAGGGAGGCGACTTGCACAAAAGCAGCAGGTTGACTTCATCTGACCCTTGCCCCTGTTGAACCCTTGCCCTGACGTGCTTACACAAAGCCACACAGGAGGCAAACATGAATGGCCTTCAGATGTTTGGCACGGTGTGTGATGCCCCCATGACAAAACAATGACAAGGGGTTACATACTACTGGCCACATTGTACAAAATGGGGTAAGAAATGGGGTGAGAAATTGAACACAGATTGGCAACTGCATGAATGAATGGTCTGATAAATTGTATTTATACCTTTCTACCCTCTGTAAACATGGGTTGGATCCCTGTCAATTAAAGTCATTTATGGCTTAGAATGACAAGGTGAAACAGCATATTCAGGAATATATCCCTCCTTTTGCAGGGATATATGAACTTGAAGCACCCATGTGTTGCCACACTTTCCTCATAACTAAATTGGCTGACTCACTAGTAAGTGACCTTACATAACATCCTGCATACTTCCAATTTTGTCTTTGACCCCCTACTATTTGGGACCTGGTAAAAGCTAACCACAGAGTAACCTGAACTTCCTGATGACTTTATCCACTTGCTATACTTTCTCTTCAAGCAGAAACATTATCATTGAGTTACAGGTTGAGGCTTTAGCTAAACACACTTCTACTGCTTTAAATAATATTCACAGAGCAAGAGTTTTGCTTGATGAAGAAACAACCCAAATGTGGAAGGTGGTACTTTAGAGTAGAACAGAGCTAGATATGCTAACTGCAATACAAATAGGTACTTTGCCCTCATTAAAAGAGAATCCCTGATGATTATCATAATATGGCTTTGCCTCTCGGTAAATTGCAAACCTGTATAACTGCTATAGGTAAACTTAGTTTTGATCTTTTTTCTGTTTGGTTATAATTTATATCTGCTACCTATGTTATATTAAGTTGGCTTGAATATGTTATGTTCACTTGGCTTGAATATGTTACATTCAGTTGGCTACGTTATATTCAGCAGGTATTATCATATTCTGTTGCTCTTTGCATTGCTGGTGTAAAATGTGGTTACAACATACATCCTGATGTGATGCACAAAGGATATAGTTGAAGATGGACATGGTAAGATTGTAAGGGCATTCAGGCATGTAGGGGGTGATGTGTACCATCCCTAAAGAGAAGGGGGACAGTAAAACACCTGAATGTCCCCTGTCTGTTCCCCAAAAAACAAACCAAGCTAAGGGAACTATGAAAGCAAGACCAGACTGCAAAGTCTACATTAAAATTACCTTGAAAGACATTGGCTTTCTCTTATGCACAGTGGGAATAAAGACAAGTTAGTGGTATCTGTTGTAAGCTACTTTATTGCATGTACACGAGGACATTTGCTATTAGGGATACTGGTCATACAAGAAAGATAATGTTGATGATGTCCCTGCTTCTGAATCCTGACACATAAAAAGCATCTCTGAGTGGAGAACGGTGTGAAACTGAAGGTATTGTGGAAAAGTCAAGTGTCACTCATCCATCTAGCTTCCGCTAAGAAAATGCCAAGAGGGAGAGTAGGTACTGTTTGGCAAGGCACCATGAGAGATGGAAGTGCTATCTGTCAGTCTATCATCCCTGAACTCTTCTTAGAAAACTCACTGATCTCTTGGAAGCTTTTCCCAATAAACCGTATGTCCCTCATGCTGTCTTTGGGCACTTTCTCTTTCCTGTTTGCAACTTATTCCACTGTCCTGGCATAACCCTGTCGTGCACATGATATGGAGATAGGAGTCTGAATCAGTATTGATTCAGACTAAAAATCAGGCTCATTTCTCTTATATTAGAGACCAACTTACTTTTGAAAATTATAAGAAAGTTATAACGTCTCAGGCATTCAAAATTGCAAGGGACAAGTTTTATAGTTGAATTTTATATCCCATTCCCATCAGAAATAAAAAGACACATTGGGTCCTATCTGCCAGTAGCTTATTTAGACCTGGGTCTTATAAAGTTACATTATTAGAGTCAGCTCTAATCTAGTATGAATGGTATCCTCATAAGAAGGAAATATAATAGGATAACAATAAAGACACATGGACACTGGTATCTATAAACAAGAAACATCCAAAGTTACCTGACTAGGAATAAAGAATGGAACCGATTCTCCACCACAGCCATCAGAAGAAATAAACCCTGCAGACATCTTGATTTTGGACTTCTAATATCCATAGCTGTGAGACAACTCATTTCTGTTGTTCTAAGCCATAGAGTTGTTTGTACTTTGTTAATGTGGTGCCAGGATATGAATGTACCATATTATTGTGTTATAGGCATGACTGCTGAGAAAGGCAATCATGTGCAGCTTCTCGTCTTGTGACCACATAAGAGTGGTCTTGGGCCCAGAACATCTCCTTCTTGGGAGGTACACAGCCCTTCCTGCCCTTCATGCTGGTCTTATCACCTCATGAGGGAATATCTTCCCCTCTTCTGGACTTAACCTACATTCCTTTGCTCTACTTAGGCAATTTCCCTCAGCTATACACTAAGATTTCTTTATTTCACATCCCAGGGGAGGAGTCGGGGAAGGGCTTGCACTGTAGCAGAAGTGGGATGTGTGCAGCAACATCATCTGTTGGCCATAAAGTGGATTTGTTGGGAGACCCACACATTGCAAGGGATTGGATCTTGTGTACATTGTCTCTCTCATAATGATAAGGAAATGCTGTTGCAGTTAAGCATACTGTACATGTTGTCTGTTCTCAACAACCTTAAAACTGCTCTGGTCTCTTTCCTGGGTCACCTTTCAACCTCATCTACACATCTAGCTGCCAAGTAAATGATAAAGCAACCAGAAACTTAGGAACAGTGTGACAGTGTGCAGGGTGCCTTAAGGAGGGAGGAGCACAGGAAACACTGGGCTAAGGGAGTATTTCTGTTGAGAGTTTCTGTGAATCATCAGACCCTATCACATCAGCAGGGCCACTCCTTGGCTGTTATGCTTTGAATCCAGAATGTTCCACAGGTGTTTATGTATTGAAGTCTAGGGTTCCAGTTCAGTAATGTTCAGAGGTAGGGTTTGGGGGAAGAAATTGGATCATGAAGGCTCTGACATCATCAATGGGATAAAGGAAGTCACTTGGGACATGCCCAGGCCCTTCTTCTTTTTCTTTCTCTCTTTTCCCTTCCTGGATGCCATGAGGTGATCATCTTTTCCTTGCAAAGCCATTCTGCAATGATGATTCTACTTCACCATAGAAATAAAAGCAATTGAGCCAGCTGACAATGGACTGAAACTTCTGAACCCGTGAGCCAAAGTAAAGCTTTACTCATTTAAGGTGTTTTTCTCAGGTATTTAGTCACAGTGGCAGAAAGCTGACTACCACTCACTGTATGATAGTCAAGGAATATTGACTTTCTTTATCTTTGTATATTCATTTATTTTTTACATGAACCAATTTTAATGGCTTGTTTTTTTTTTTGTTGTTGTTGTTGTTTTAAATTTATCCACATGTCAATTCATTAATAAATATGAAGAACTCTTCTCTCCCGATGAAACAAATGGTAAGGGTGAATTTTGGAAAACAAATGTGTAATGTATTCTTCTCACAGAACTACTGGAAACACTGAGATCAAGTGACTGTATCGATAAGAACAAAAAGGAAGCTAGGTCCATGCCAGATAGAAATAGAAAAAAAGGTCATGATCACCAAAAACCAGAGAGATAGGAATGGCTATGGACAAATAAATCAACAAGGAACACAAAGAGCAATGGTCCTCATGCCTGATCTCATGTAGAACAAACTGGAGGATTTAAAAAGCAATCAGTCCCTGGGTCTCACCCAGAAATGATTAAAGCAGAATATGTGCAGGTAGTCATATTTTTAAAACTCTTCCCAGGTGATTCTAATGTGAAGCTAGGACAGACAGAGAATCACTGAGCTGGAGCAAGTCTAGAATTTTCATGGACAACTCTCTGAAACATGTAAAACTATTACATGCCTGTTTTCTCCACTGATATGCCAGAAGTTACAATCTGAGACAACTAGACCAGTTAAAGTGGTAGGCAAAGAAAGTGCTGCTTGCAACTTGAATACTCATGTTAATAACACTAAAGATTTTTTCTCCCTTAAGATCTCTTAACCTCTATTATTTATGAGTAGAAAATTATTCAATCAAAACAAACAAAATTTTACAAGTAACCCTGGATTTAACTGATTTTAATTCTTAACATTAAGTCACTTGTCCTCTAATACCATTGTTCTTTTGAAATTGTAAAATATTTAAGTATAAAAAGACATATAGAGAATCCATGGTAGCCACAATGATTTTAAGAATTAAAAACGGTACTAACATGGGTAAAGATTCCTGTATATTTGTCATACGTGTTTCAATCTCATTCCTTAAACCCTAAAAATGAAATCACTATCTTGAATTTAGTGTTTGTAATTTCCATATATTTTTAATTTGCTTTATGCACTCAAATGGTTTTAAAAGCCATTGCTATTAATATATACAACACCAGCATACTCAGGTTTAAATATTTCATTCCATAATTATGTTATGATAATGATAATATTAATTCTCCCCACTGATGATACTTAGGTTATTTCCAGTTTTATTTGTAAACAAGTTTATTGAGATGCAATTCACATGTCATAAAATTTTCCTTTTAAAAGCATACAACTTAATGGTTTTTAGTTTATTTACAGAATAACACAAGCATAACACTGTGAAACTTTGGAGTATTTGCATCAACCTGCAAGAAACCCCATATTCATTAGCATTCACCCTTCATTCTTCCTACTTTTGAGAACATAGCAATCATTAATATACATTCTGTTTCAGAAAACTTACCTTCTGGACATTTCATATAAAGGAAATCATACAAATCCTCTGTGATAACTTTCTTTAATAAATGTGATGTTTTCAATGTTCATCCATGTTGCAACATGTATTTGCAATTTCTTGTTTTATGGGTAACTAATATTTTTTTGTGTAACTAGCTATACTGTATTTCACTTACCCATTCAATGTTTCATGAAAATTTGAATGTTTCCATCTTGGCTTATTATGAATAAGCTACTAGAAACATTTATGTACAAGTTTTCTAGTGACATATTTTCTGTTCTCTTGTATATATACTTGAGAGTGAAATTGGTAGAGCATTGGTAAATTTACCTCTAACATTTAAAGAACTGAAATTGCTTTTGAAAATCCTTTTGCCATAATAAACATCATGAACCAAATATGAGTTTTTCAAATCTCAACCACCTCACTAACATTTAGTACTGCCCTTTGTATTTTAGCCTTCAAAGTGTGTATGAATTATATCTCATTTTTATTTTTATTTCCTTAATGATTAGTTGTTGTGTAGCAAAATTTCAGATTGTTGGAGTTTTGCCAAGTGCTAGGTATATCTATCCCTGTTACACATTCCAGAATGGGGAAATAACCACAGGATGAGTTTGGGGGCCCACTGGACCCTCTGTGAGCTGTACCTTAGCCAAAAGTCCATTGGTGACCTGACCTCCATAAGCCCCTACTTTTACTGGTGGGGCACAATGACATTTTTTTTTTCTACCAGAATCAATGTCAATTCAAAGCCTGTGATTAGTATTCCCTGAAAGGTCTCATCATTGTCTCTTACCAATGAACAGTTACCCTGATACAAGGCCTGAGGTCACTTTGGGGAAGAATGGGAGAAAGATTAACAGTACAGCATTTTGAAATTTCACCAGGGTCCTTCCTCGAGGAGATCTGGTCTCTCCATTCATTCAAGGGGTTCTTGGGTCTGTAAATTGACTCAAATATGGGAATTGGTTGAGGGTCTGTGATTCTATACGTTATGATCTAAGGCAGACTTTTGTACATTTTCCCTGGAATTTTCCTGATTATATAAGTCAAGTAAAAATTCAGTGGGTTTTCCATCTATTTGATTTCTAGAAACACCATGATTGACTAGCCAACACCAGAGATCTATACAAGTGAGAATATTTTGTTCATTTCTTCTCCTTTACTGCCTGATGTGGTAACTATGACCATCCAAACTCTGGTGATTGAAAGCTGCCACTTGACCCCTCCCTCACAGGAATACAATTACTCCCATAGCACATAAGTCTCCCAAGGGATTGACGGCAGCTCCCACAGTAGGGTTTGGCATACAGAGAAGAGTAATGACAGAGGTCTTCAAGGATGCTGGTTCTGCCCTCACAAAGTTATATCTTATAGTTTTACTGAAGGGCTCATATCCTGAACCCTCCCAGTGTGGAGGAAAAGATTGTACATGACAGATCCACTCCAGAATTTGAATCTGAATTCCTCCATCAACAGTAAACCAAAGGATTTCCAGCTCACTCATACTACGCTATCTTATGACCCATACTTTACCTAATCATCCAAAAAAAATCTTAGTACATTTTTTCACCATTTTTTTGAAAATTTTTTAAAAATTATTTATTTTTTCTAATTTTTTAATTATGATGGCAGAATGCAATTCATTTCATTTTACACATATAGAGCATGATTTTTTAAGTCATTGATTATACACAAAGTGTTTTCACACCATTCCTGTCTTCATACAGGTATTTAGAGTAATGATGTCTAACTTATTCTACCATCATTCCTACCCACTTGCTCCCTCTCTTCCATACCCTTACCTTTGCCCTATCTAAAGTCCCTCCATTCATCCCATGCTTCCCCACCCTAATTGCCATTATGTGTCAGCATCCTCATGTCAAAGAAAACCTTGGCCTTTGGTTTTGGCGAGTGGCTTAGTTCACTTAGCATTATATTCTCCAACTCTACCCATTTACCTGCAAATGCCATGATTTTATTCTCTTTTAATGCTGAGTAATATTCCATTGTGTATATATACCAAAGTTTTTCTATCAATTCATCTACTGAAGGATATTTGGGTTAGTTACATAATTTAGCTATTGTGAATTGTGCTGTGATAAACATTGATATGGCTGTGTCCCTGTAATATGCTGTTTTTAAGTCCTTTTGGGTATAGATCAAAGAGAGAGATAGCTGGATCAAATGGTGGTTCCATTCCAAGTTTTCTAAGGAATCTCCATACTGCTTTCCAGATTGGCTGCACCAATTTTCAGTCCCACCAGCAATGTCTGAGTGTGCCTTTTTTCCCACAATCTTGCCAACACTTATTATTGTTTTTATTCTTGATAGCTGTCATTCTGACTGGAGTGAGATGAAATCTTAGAGTAGTTTTTATTTGCATTACTCTAATTGCTAGAGATGTTGAACACTTTTTCATGTTTGCTGATTGGTTGTATATCCTTTTTTAAATTTTTTTTATTGATTATTTAAAGCATTACATAGCTCATGATATATCATCTTTCATACATTTGACTCAAATTGTGTTTTGAACTCCCATTTTCACTCCAAATACAGATTGCAGAATCACATCTGTTACATATTCACATTTTTACATAATGCCATATTAGTGACTGTTGTATTCTGCTACCTTTCCTATCCCCTACTATCCCCCCTCTCCTCCCCTCCCCTTCCATCTTCCCTCTCTACCTCCCCTGCTGTTGTTCAATTCTCTCCCTTTTTTTCCCTCCCCCTTGCCCCTCATAACCTCTTATAATTTTATGTATCATTGAAGGTCTTATCCTCTTCGGAGAAATTTCTGTTTAGTTCCTTGGCCTATTTATTGATTGGGTTATTTATTTTTTTGGTGTTAAGATTTTTGAGTGCTTTATATATCCTGGAGATTACTGTTCTATCTGATGTGCTTGTGGTAAAGATTTGCTCCCATTCTGTAGGCTCTCTATTCACCTCACTGATTATTTCTTTTGCTGAGAAGAAGCTTTTTAGTTCTAATCCATCCTATTTATTGATTCTTGGTTTTAAAAAAAATTCTTGCACTATACGAGTCTTATTAAGAAAGTTGGGGCTTAACCTTACATGATGGAGATTTGGGCCTACTTTTTCTTCCATTAGGCGCAAGGTCTCTGGTTTGTTTCTTAGGTCCTTGATCCACTTTGAGTTCTGTGCATGGTGAGAGATAGAGGTTTAATTTCATTTTGTTATATGTGGCTTTCCAGTTTTCCCAGCACCATTTGTTGAATAGGCTATCTTTTCTCTAATGTATGTTTTTGACACCTTTGTCTAATACAAGATAACTGTTATGTAGGTTAGACTCTGTTTCCTCTATTCTAAACCTTTGGTGTACCAGTCTATTTTGGTGCCCATACCATGCTGTTTTTGTAACTATTTGCTCTGTAGTATAGTTTAAGTTCTAGTATAGTAATACCACTAGCTTCACTCTTCTTGCTAAGGATTGCTTTGGCTATCTGAGTCTTTATTTTTCCTGATGAATTTCATGATTGCTTTTTCTATTTCTATAAGGAATGTCATTGGGATTTTGATGGGTTTCACCACTTCTAATCAACATAGTCTTGAAACTCTAGCCAGAGCACTCACACAGATGAAAGAAATTAAGGGGATATGGACAGGAAAAAGAAGAACTCAAATTATCACTATGAGCAAAGGATATGATTCTATACCTAGAAGACCCAAAACATTCTACCAGAAATCTCTTAGAACTAATAAACTAATTCAGCAAAGTAGCTGAATATAAAATCAACACCCATAAATCAAAGGCATTTCTTTACATCAGTGACAAGTCCACTGAAAGAGAAACTAGGAAAACCATCCTATCGACAATAGCCTTAAAAAATAAAATAAAATACTTGGGAATAAATTTGATGAAAGAAGTGAAAGACCTCTACAAAGAATACTATAACATGCTAAAGAAACAAATTAAAGAAAACCTTAGAAGATGAAAAGATCTACCTTGTTCTTGGATAGGCAGAATTAATATTGTCAAAATGACCATATTATCAAAAGCTCTATACAGATTCAATTGAATCTTAGTACAATTTTTAACACCACAACCTGCAGTGTTAAATCTAGAATCTCTACTTAATGACCATATATCAATAAATTCAGCCTGTTCTAATTTTATGTTCCTTCCACCATTATCCCACACTCTTAAAATTCATTCTCACATATATTCCCAAGACCTATGCTTATATGAATTAGAAAACTCAAGAAATTCCTTTAGAGTGTAGTGCACCTCCTTGTGGATCACATGCTGTACTTCACCACCAGGGGCTTGCTTAGACTTGAATGTGGTTATAGACCTAGAGGCAAAAGTGGGTGGTGAGGGTAAGTCCTGAGGAGTGTCAGCATTTTCATGCTGAAAAACTGAATTATGAAAGGTCAGTACTGTTCTCTTAGGCAAAGCAGGATAAGTTCCCTCCAGGGGAGGTGGAAAGGCCAATATCACAGTGCCCTGTGTGGGTAGGGATGCCTCAGCCATGGCTAAGAGTGGGCACTCAACACCTTCTGACACAATAAACTCACTAGAATGTACAAGTTCAATGTCCCAGCCCCTTTAGGGTCCTCCCATATATTTGTCCTTATTTACAGAATTCTGTTATTTTCCAAGCAGCACCAGCTCTTTAACTATAGATGCTTTTCAAGGCTGAGAATTAAAATTACTTTTTAATTCAGCCAATTGAAAGATGAGGGTTTATATTTGGTTTTCAGTTACATAAGCCCTATAAAAATGAAGATTCTCCTCAGAGCTCAACAAGAAGCTTTTAGATTGGTTATGTGCATCTGCAGCTGAGAAACTGAATTTCTGAACTCATTCTTCTTCTTCTTTACGTTGTTCAGTGAAGCCAGAAGCAATGAACCAACATGATCATATTTCTTAGTTTTCCATAAATGTTCAAAATTATCATGTATAATTCACTAAACTCCTTGATTTTAAAAAATGTGAATTGAGAGAATCAAATGCATTTACTTTATGAATCTCTTGAAACAGTTCATGCCATGGATTATCAATACTTTCCATGCTACTAGAAGGAGATACTTTAGTAACTTTAGGCCTAACCAATTTATATAGCAACCCCAGAAGCCATAAAACTAAATAAGGAAATTCATCCTTAAAATCACTCCAAGTATATTTTATATATGAACATACAATATGTTCATAATAGCCATATTCATGCTCGATAGCTGGAGGAACAAATAGCTGTGCAGTACAAGAAGCTGAAGCCTCAGAACAAGAGGGATCAATGATGCTACCCTATTCCTTGTCCCAATTTGTTTTAGCCAGCTTTTTTGTTGCTATGATTAAAAGACATGACAAGAAAAAAAAATTGGAGGAAAAGTTTATTCAGGGGCTCATGGTTTCAGAGACCTAGTTCAAAGATAGCTGGCTCCATTCCTCAGGGCTTGGGGTAAAGCAGAACATCATGGCAAATGAGTATGATTGAAGGAAGCAGCTCAAGACATCACACCAAGAAGCAGAAAGAGAAAGACTAAGCTCAAATATATATGAAAATATATATGAAAAAGGCACATCCCTCAATGACCAACTTCCTCCAGCTCCACCCTGCACCCTGACGTTACCACTCAGTTCACTGATTGAGTTGTCTTGCATTGTCTCACACATGAGCTTTAGGGGAGACCAACATCAAAACCATAACATATGTGCTTATTGGCCTTTCCTGTTCTCATTTTCTTTGGCCATTATTTGGCCCATTTTTTTGGTGTTCTTTCTAAAAACTTTGCTCATTTTTAGTAAAGTGTATATTTTCATATTATCAGAAGAATATTTAACAGTTATGCATATAAATCCTTTATCAAATATAACATTTGAAAATAATATTTCTGTTTGAGGGTTGTATCCTCATTTTTGATAGTATGTTATAAAGCATAATTTTTATGAAGTCAAACTCAATCAGTTCTTTTTTTTAGGTTACTCTCTTGTTTGAATCTGTTGTTTGAATCCAGTTGCCTAATCCAAGGACACACAAATATTTATTCCTGTATTTTCCTCAAGGACTTTAAAAACTATAGTCCATATTTATTCTGAGATCCATTTTGAATTCGTTGTTTGAATGTGTGAGACAGAGGTCCTACATCACTTGTTTGCATGGAGCTATAAAATTGTCTCAGCGCTATTTGCTAAAAGGTCTATTATATATTAAAATTGTTTGGAATCACTTTCAATAATCAATTAAACACATTAAGATTAAGTTATGGACACTGATATATTATTGATTTATGCATTTATGCTTTTTTCCAGTATTACACTGTTTTGATTACTTTAGATTTTTTTTTATTTTATTGTTGGTTGTTCAAAACATTACATAGTTCTTAATATACCATATTTCACAGATTGATTCAAGTGGGTTATGAACTCCCATTTTTACCCCGTATACAGATTGCTGTGTCACATCAGTTACATTTCCATTGATTTACAAATTGCCTTTCTAGTGACTGATGTATTCTGCTGTCTATCCCATTCTCCACTGTCCCCTCACCCCTCCCCTCCCCTCCCCTCCCCTTCTCTCTCTCCATCCCCTCTACTATAAATCGTTTCTTCCATTTATATAATTTTTCTCCTACTCCTCCTTTCCTCTTATATGTAATTGTGTATAACCCTGAGGCTCACCTTCCAATTCCATGCAATTTCCCTTAACTCTCACTTTCCCTCCCGCCTATCATCCCTGTTTAATGTTATTCTTCTTCTCCAGCTCTTCGTCTCTACCCTGTCCTTGGTTACTCCCCTTATATCAAAGAAGACATTTGACATTTGTTTTTTTAAGGATTGGCTAGCTTCACTTAGCATAATCTGCTCTAATGCCATCCATTTCCCTCCAAATTCTATGATTTTGTCATTTCTTATTGCAGAGTAATACTCCATTGTGTATAAATGCCACATTTTTTTAATCCATTCATCTATTGAAGGGCTTCTAGGTTGGTTCCACAATCTTGCTATCGTGAATTGTGCTGCTATGAACATCGATATAGCAGTGTCCCTGTAGCATGCTCTTGTTAGGTCTTTAGGGAATAGACCGAGAAGGGGAATAGCTGGGTCAAATGGTGGTTCCATTCCCAGCTTTCCAAGAAATCTCCATACTGCTTTCCAAATTGGCTGCACCATTTTGCAGTCCCACCAACAATGAACAAGTGTACCCATTTCCCTGCATCCTCGCCAGCACTTGTTGTTGTTGGACTTCTTAATGGCTGCCAATCTTACTGGAGTGAGATGGTATCTTAGGGTGGTTTTGATTTGCATTTCTCTGACTGCTAGCGATGGTGAGCATTTTTTCATGTACTTGTTGATTGATTGTATGTCCTCCTCTGAGAAGTGTCTGTTCAGGTCCTTGGCCCATTTGTTGATTGGGTTATTTGTTATCTTATTGTCTAATTTTTTGAGTTCTTTGTATACTCTGGATATTAGGGCTCTATCTGAAGTGTGTGGGGTAAAGATTTGTTCCCAGGATGTAGGCTCCCTGTTTATCTCTCTTATTGTTTCTTTTGTTGAGAGAAAACTTTTTAGTTTGAGTAAGTCCCATTTGTTGATTCTGGTTGTTAACTCTTGCGCTATGGGTGTCCTATTGAGGAATTTGGGGCCTGACCCCACAGTATGTAGATCATAGCCGACTTTTTCTTCTATCAGATGCCGTGTCTCTGATTTAATATCGAGCTCCTTGATCCATTTTGAGTTAACTTTTATGCATGGCGAGAGAAAGGGATTCAGTTTCATTTTGATGCAAATGGATTTCCAGTTTTCCCAGCACCATTTGTTGAAGATGCTATCCTTCCTCCATTGCATGCTTTTAGCCCCTTTATCAAATATAAGATAGTTGTAGTTTTTCGGATTGGTTACTGTGTCTTCTATTCTGTACCATTGGTCCACTCGCCTGTTTTGGTACCAGTACCATGCTGTTTTTGTTACTATTGCTCTGTAGTATAGTTTGAAGTCTGGTATCGCTATACCGCCTGATTCACACTTCCTGCTTAGCATTGTTTTTGCTATTCTGGGTCTTTTATTATTCCATATGAATTTCCTGATTGTTTTATCTATTTCTACAAGAAATTCTGTTGGGATTTTGATTGGGATAGCATTGAACTTATAGAGAACTTTTGGTAATATCGCCATTTTGATGATGTTAGTTCTGCCTATCCATGAGCAGGGTATATTTTTCCATCTTCTGAGGTCTTCTTCTATGTCTCTTTTTAGGATTCTGTAGTTTTCATTGTATAGGTCTTTCACCTCTTTTGTTAGGTTGATTCCCAGGTATTTTATTTTTTGGGGGGATATTGTGAATGGAGTAGTTGTCCTCATTTCCGTTTCAGAGGATTTGTCACTGATATACAGGAATGCATTTGATTTATGCGTGTTGATTTTATATCCCGCCACTTTGCTGAATTCATTTATTAACTCTAATAGTTTCTTTGTAGACCCTTTTGGGTCTGTTAGGTAGAGAATCATATCATCTGCAAATAGTGATAATTTAAGTTCTTCTTTTCCTATTTTTATGCCTTTAATTTCTTTCGTCTGTCTAATTGCTCTGGCCAGTGTTTCGAGGACTATGTTGAACAGAAGTGGTGAGAGAGGGCATCCCTGTCTTGTACCAGATCTTAGAGGGAATGCCTTCAATTTTTCTTCATTCAGAATGATGCTGGCCTGTGGCTTAAGCAAATTTCGCAATTGAAAATTGTGAGTCCTCCAATTTGTCCCTTTTCAAGATTCATATATTTATTCTGGTCCTTCTGCCATTTCGTATGAATTTTAGAATGAGCTTGTCAATTACAGCAAAATGGGCAGGTGTGATCTTTATTAAAAAAATTGTATTAAATTCCTATAAATGTGGAACCCCAAATGCAAATCATTTGGCAAAAACTACCATCATAATAATATTATATTCTCCAATTCATTAACATTAAATATAATTCAACTTATGATAGATCTTTTTAAATTTCTTTCAATAATGTTTGACAGTTTTCAATGTATAACACTTATACAGTTTCATATTAATTATAAATTTATAATTTAATTTGTCACATCAGTAATTGCAAGTTCAGAGAAATACAGTGATACTTGTATGTGAATCTCATGTCCTTAAATTGTATAGAACTTTTAAAAAATTAATACTGTCATATTTTAGAAGATACCTTAAATTTCCCTTTATATAAGACAATGCCATTTATAAACAGAAAAAAACTGTACATCTCTTTATCTAATCTGGACGCCCTTTATTTGTTGGTCTTGTAGAAATGCTCTGTCTAGAACATCCAAATAATGTTGAAAAAAAAATGACAAGACAGAGCATCTTTGTACATTCCTAATCCTAGAGGAAAAGCATTTCATCATCTGTTATCCATTAGATGTGGTTTTTGTGTCTTCTATTGTACTGAGGAATTTTACTTCTATTCCTAATGTGTTGATTTACTTTTTATTGTGAAAGAATGCCGGAACTTGTCAAGTGCTTTTCCTGTGTCTATTGATATTATATTTATTCATGCTTTATTCTATTAATATGGTATCTTAGTCAAATTTGGTTGCAATAACAAATGCCATACATTGGGTATCTTAGGCAGCATTAATTTAGTTTCTCGTGTTTCTAGAGGATGAAAAAAGTCAAAGGGCAAAGCACCACCAGCGTTAGTGTTTGGTGAGGTCTCCTTTTTTCAGTTTCATACTGACATTCTTTCATTATGTCTTAGGTGACATTTTCTCAGCATAGAGAATCAGAGAGAAGAAGAATTCTAGAACTTCTCCTTAGGAAGAAAAGCAAAGCAAGAGACTCACAATACTTAACCTCAGATTATATACAGAGCTATAGTAACCATCAAAACCACCAAAACAGGCATGAAGATCAATGAAATAGAGTAGAAGGCACAGAGACAAACCCACATAAATACAGTTCCTGATGCTTGACAAATGTGATAAAAATATACATTAGAGAAAAGGTAGACTTTCCAGCAAAAGATAGCCTTTTCCAGTTTTGGGAAAACTGGAATCTATATGTAGAAAGTTGAAATTTAACCCCTATCTCCTACACTGCACAAAACTCAACTCGAAGTGGGTCAAAGACCTAGAAATTAGTCCAGAAACTCTGCAACATCTAGGAAAAAATGTAGGCCCAACAGTTCAACATGTCATCACAGGAATCAACTTCTTTAACAACACTCCTAAAGCACAAGAAATAAAATTTAAAAAGCAATAAACTAAAAAGTTTCTTCATAGTAAAGAAAACAATTAAGAACATGAAGAAAGAGCCTGTAGAATAGGAGAAAATCTTTGCCACCCACTCCTCAGATAGGGCACTAATATCCAGATATGAAAAGAACTCAAAGAAGAAAACAAATGGTCAACAAATATCTGAAAAAATTATTCAATATCTCTAGCAATTAGGGAAATGAAAATCAAAACTGGGGCTGAGGATGTGGTTCAAGTGGTAGGTAGCGTGCTTGCCTGGCATGCGCGGGGCTCTGGGTTCCATCCTCAGCACCACATAGAAATAAAATAAAGATGTTGTGTCCACCAAAAACTAAAAAATAAATATTTTAAAATTCTCTCTCTCTCTCTCTCTCTCCTCTCTCTTAAAAAATGAAAATCAAAACTACATTGATATTTCATCTCACTTCAGTCAGAATGGTAATTATCAAGAATACAAATCACAATAAAAGTTGGTGAGGATGTGGGGGGAAAAATCACAGTTAGACATTGTTAATAGGACTACCAATTAAGGTAATCTCTCTGGAAAGCAGTATAGAGATTCCTCAAAAATAGGAATGGAACCACCACATCACCTAGCTATCCCAATCCTCTTTGTATATCCAAAAGGTTTTAAATCAGCATGTTACTTTAATGGAGCCACATCAATGTTTATAGCAGCACAATTCAGAATAGCCTAGCTATAAAACAAACCGAGGAACCTTTCAACAGATGAATGGATAAAGACCCTGTGGTACATATACACAATGTAGAGTTATTTAGCCATAAAAAAATGGCATTATGGCATTAGCCAGTAAATGAATGGAACTGGAGATTACCATGCTAAGTGAAATATGTTAATGCCCCCCAAAACAACAGTCAAATGTTTCCAGCTAATCCAAAGTAAGAGGGTGGGAAATTTTTTTTAAAAAAATAAAATTTATTGGAGTAGACACAGGAGATTGAGGGGAGAAAGGAGATGAGATAGGAAAAAAAAAACAGTGGAATGGATCTGCCCTAAATTTCCTATGTACATATATAAATATACCACAGTGAATCTCAACAACATGTACATACTCAATACACTAATTAAAAGAAAAACTCTAAGCAAATAGCAGAAAGATCAGCAGAGTAGAGGAAAGGGAATGGGGAGGGAGGTAAAAAGGAAGAAGAAAGGAGGGGAGTGAAAGGGGAAGTGCTGGAGACTGAGTTAGAACAAATTATATCCCATGATTCTATAATTATGTCAAAATAAATTCTAATGCTTTGTATAACTAAAAAGAAGCAATAAAAAGAAAAGAAGTAGGATTCATGACTCATCAATCAAATAGTATTAATAAAATTTCAAGAAAATAAAATTTAAGGAAAAATACTATACAAAATAATTTTTCATTTTTAAATAGGAATATGGATGAATCTCACAAACATATGACTGGACAAAAGCATTCAGAGACAGAACAATACCTTCTTTCTAAATACAGAGTTGAACATTTTTTCAGAAGTCATGCTAGCAATTATCCCTTAACCCAGTTACTGGAGATGTGGTTGTGTTCACCCTACAGAAATTCATTGAGGTTAATCCTTCTAATATGTGAACTTTATGTATGAAGGTTTGAGTGCTTACCGGTGTGTATATATACATATAGTTTATTTAAGAAATACTTGCCACTCTCTCTGGCTTATTTTATCTTTTCCTTTCAAGTGCCTTCTATTTTAAAATAGAAACTTTCTAAAAATATTATTCTTTCTCTTCTGCTTTTAAATGTGGAAATTGGAGCTATGGAAACTTACCAGAATGCTAATTGGATTTTCTTTTTTTAAAGTATAATATAATGCAATCCTTGTCCAAGAGTAGTGGCAGGAGAATTTAAAAAGAAAATAAAAATTAGGGCTGGGGATGTGACTCAGGCGGTGGCGCACTCACCTGGCATACACAGGGCGTTGGGTTCATCCTCAACACCATATAAAAATGAAATGGAGATATTGTGTCCACTTAAAACTAGCAGGTAGTTATTTAAAGAAAAAAATGAAAATAAAAATTAAAGTGAAGTTCCTTATATAACATTATGGCATACAGAAGCAGTGAGGCATAAAGAAGAACACTGAATTAAAACTTAATGCCTTCAACTTAAGGCTCCTAATGGATCCAACCACAGGCAAATTTCTATAAATTTCCACCTTGCTCTCCATAGGTTCCATACATGGTCAGTGTGAAAGAAATTCTCATCATGAAGTCATTCAAGAAAACTGTGCACATTTCATGTGTCTCAGTTTGTGAAATATTCATTTACTGAGAAGACTCTTAATGACATCAGGGAACAAATGAACCAGAGATCCATCAAGAAGATTTTATTGAGAATTTATTTGACTCCAAGCATCAAAATGGCATCTATGTCTGTAAAAGAGTTAATATGTTAAATATAAAGTTCTTGTTAAGCATTTGTGATTACAAAAATTATCTATTTAGATCCTAGCTATCAGAAAAGCAAATATAATATACTTCAAAAGTGGTTATCTCACTCATGGTCTTCATTCTGTCATGCACTTATATAGTCATTTGAAGAGAAAGCAGAGTACAATTAAGGCTAACAAAGAAGAGAAGATTGCATTAGAGATGCATCCCAATGATCTTTTTACTGCTAAACACTGTCTCTGATTTGATTTTTAGCAAAGCATGCTTTGTAGTCTCAATGATGCAATTATAGGTCAGGAACAGATGATATTAGCTAGAACACTTTAAGCTGCACTGGAATCTCAGATCAGCATCATTTTAAGAAACATATTTCGTATATACCGAAGTACATATATTCATTAGATGACTTCACCTATTGCTGCATTTTTCTTTGTGTTTTGTTAAAGGAGCCATGTGTTACCATCTCTATAATGGCTGTGAAGGTATCACATATTGCAGATAATGAGGCAATTATGAAATTCATTTAGGGCTTCTGAAGAGGGTAAACAACAATATATTTACAACACACCAGATGGCAAATGGGTATCATGTTTATTTTATATTTTATACTAAAATTCCACTCATCAAGGTGGCTTTAGAGAAAACATACTGTGCTTATTTATGAAGGTGCTTCTGCAATTTTTGGAAGAGTATGTAGTCAAAACTCTTTAGCATCAGGTATAAGTAAAACGAGTTAATTTTAATTGCCTTATTTGCCTTATTTCAGAGTATTGTATTTAACAGATATGTGAACAAAGCCTACTTTCATACCTACTGTATTAGTTAACCCCAAATTATGAATATTGTTACTTTAAAACTGAAAATCATGGATAAATATACATGTAAGGTGAATCTATGCTCAATAAAAGGCTTAGTTTTGATTCCACCAGAGATATTTCAGAATGTTTTGAAGGCTACCTTGCTATGCCAAGCAACTTCTATAAAAATTTTTAAAGAATATTTTTTCAAAAAATAGTGTTGGGACAAGTATATGTCCACATGTAAAAGAATGAATTTGTGCCCCCAATTCATTCAATGAAAACATAAAAATTAAAACAGTAGTGAAAAGCTCAAATGTATTCTATTAAGCACATGAAAAGATTACCCATATCCAGAGAATACAGCATTTTTTCAAATAAAATATCTAATAAGGGTCTTATGTTCAGAACATTTTAAGAAATATTACAATAATAAAAGATAATCCAATTGAAAACTGATTAAAAATGAAACAGACATATGAAAGGCACTTAAAAAGATGTCCAACATCATTAATTATTAGCTAAGTGAAAGCTGATAAAAATATGGAAAATTTAAACATTATATGTAGTTAAATAGTGCTGCTACTTTGAAAACAATGCTGTCAGTTTTTTAAATGTTCAACACAAATATACCTATGATACAATGATACAACTCATAGGCATTCACCTGGAGAATTGAAGGCATATGTCCACATATACACTATATGCAATTTTGTAGTAGCATTATGCAGAATGAGTAAAAAGGAGACCGAATAATTTTCTTTTAAGCACTGAAAGGTAAAACAAAACATAGGATAGCTATACAATGAATAATTATTTGGAAATCAAGAGGAATGAGTTACACAATACTACAATATGAATGAATCTTGGAAAATTGATGTCAAGTGAAAAAAAGGGAGTAGCGAAATAACACATCATTCAATTTGCATTAAGTGCGCAAAATAGGCAAATTAATGGAGACAAACAAAACAGATTAGTGATTGCCAGGAGTTAGGCAATAAAGTAATGAGGAAACCTGGCTAATGGTATGAGGATTCTTTTGGAAGTAATGAAAATATTCTGAAATTAGGTAGACATGATGTTTCCACAACTCTGTTACTATACTAAAAATCATTTAAATTTATACTTTTTATAAGGGTGAATTTTAAACACTAAATTTGCTATCTTCTGTAGATCTGACATTGGAAACATGTAAATCTTTTACAAAATCATGCAAATTCAATTTAAAATATCAGTTCCTAAATAAAACCATATTTTCCTAAATATTGACAATAAAATTAAACAAAATGGATATTTATAGTAAATTAGTGTAACAACTATACAGAAAGAATTTCAATTCAGTTTATAAGTTATAGTAATTTTATCATAAATCCCTACTGTGATATACTCTAAGGGTAAAAATAACGAAAGGAAAATCTTGAACTCTTTTTAGTCATCAGTTTTGTTAGTGGTAGCGTTAGTATTCTTCACTGCTCTACATGTATTGAGGGAGGAAGCAAATGAGTCATTATACTGCTGTCATTGAGAACTGAGATTTTTAGAGTGGAAAATACAGATACATATTAATCAGGTTGAATTATATCTCTGAAGTCCTGAGCGGAAGCACCAATGTGAATAATTCATAGTGTATTTTATCTTAAAATTCTACCTGTACTCACCAATCGAGAGCCCTCATAAATGAGATATGTCAGTTGTGTTAGTTAACAACATTTTCAATGTAAAATGATTCCACAGAGGTAGATTAACCCCGGCTGGGGGAGTCCATGTCTGAACTGTAACTACCTAGAGGAAAGACATGACTCTGGGCTTACTTGGATTTGGTGACATTTCCCTTGAGGGGTCCAACCTTGGAAGCTGTGCTACTGAGAGATATTGGCTCTGATAAAGCATGCAGCTTCTGTAGCAGATAAGATTGCTCACTTTCCTGAGCTAACGCTTCTTCCCTTGCACCTCAACAGCACCCCAGCATCCGGAAGGTTATCGGGGCAGATGAACTGCTTTCATTGCAAAGGAAGATTTGACACGGACCTGCTTTGCTATGTTTCCTCCTTTGCACTTTTGTGTAAATGTAATGTAAAATGTGAACTATGGTAGCCTTGTGAATCAGAATCTATATCAAAGCCAAAAAGATAACCCCTCATAGATGCTGAAGAATTCACCTGTTTAAGGGCACCTAGTTGGGCTCTATAGCTTAGCTATTGTGAATTGTCTGCTGCAAACATTGGTGTGGCTCCAGTAACATTTCACATGTCCATTTCTTAAAGGAATCACCTGGAAGAATTCCTCAATATCATCCTCATCCACATGCAGATTAAAGGTGTTTGACATTTGTTATTGTATGCATGTGAAGACCCCAAAGGATCATGTGTTGAAGAGTTGGTCCTCAAGGTAGCAATGTTTAGAGGTGACACTTTTAAAAGTGACTAGATCAGAAAGTCCCTGACCTTGTCTGTGGATTCATCCACTGATATGACGGCATTACTGAGAGGCCTAGTTTGCATTACTGAGAGGCCTAGTTTAAAGGAGTAGGTCCTTGAGGCATAAACATGGGGACTTTATCTTGTCCCTGGACTCTTCTCTGTCTTTTTTGCTTCCCAGCCACCATGAGGTAAGTGGCTCTGCTCCAACACAGCTTTTCTGTCAGGATGTTCTGCCTCATCCAAACCAATGAAGGCAATTAACCATGGATTGAGATATCTGAAACCATAAGCCAAAATAAATTATTCCTTCTCTAAGCTCACTTTCTTGGGTATTTTGTCACAGGAATGGAAACTGAATAACAGAATCTCAACTACAGTTTCGTTGATTTTTACAAACTTCCCACCCTTGGAAATCCTTTGAAGCCATGGAAAAACCTCTATAGTATCTTATTCCAAATGCACAAGCCATTAGTTCCTTCCTTGAGGACATCACCTGAAGCCAAGCAAGCTTCATGACATAGTCAAAGATATTATAATCCTCCCAGAATTGCATCTGTGTGTTCTCAGTGTCTTCCTCAGTTTTAATAATCTGAGAAAAGATTCTCCTCAGGTAGTAGGCCTTAAAAATTCCTTTAACTCCTTGATTCACTCATGGGATCAAAGGGGTGGTTTGAAGGGAGAAAGACCACTTTGATGTTCAGAGGAAGATCACCAATAAAAGTGGGATATATGAG
This sequence comes from Spermophilus citellus, assembly GCF_964194105.1. Lineage (NCBI taxonomy): Eukaryota > Metazoa > Chordata > Mammalia > Rodentia > Sciuridae > Spermophilus > Spermophilus citellus. Next base: position 41,295,610 of record NC_138183.1, on the reverse strand, counting down.
AGCATTTTCATTTCTAAATCTTGAAAGGTGTTATTCTTCAATCTTCTCTGTTTCATACGTTTTGAAATGTGATGTTTGCTCCAGCCCCTCTCTCTTTCTCCCAGCTGTGAGAACTCAGGCAAATTATTGATTGCTTTGTGCCTATTTCCAAGTGGTAAAATAGTCCTTAAAAAAGTGTGAAGTTTTTTGTTGTTGTTGTTGTTGTAGTTCTATTTTTTTTCCCTCCAGTATCCAATGTTTGGTTTTTCTTTCCTCTTATCTTCAGAAAACCCTTCTACAGTGTTCCATCTTAACAAATCTGAGTGTCAGTACCTTAAGGGCTGTACTCTGCTCCAAGCATGCCCTCACGTGGACAGCTGAGGAAGCAGGATTTGTGTGCTCCAGTGTTCCCTGCAGTGCTCAAGCCAGGTGGTTGCCCCCAGGTCAAAAGCCACTTATGGCACTAGTTGCCCGGGTGGAACACATCAATAGGACTTCAACAGGATGTCAGTGTCAGCATGCAAACCCCTTGAGGTGTGTCCCAGTGCGGTGCTGCCTCAACCGTGGTCAGAGCTGTGGAATCGTCCAGTTAGGACAGAACCTCCAAAACCATGAGCCCAAATGAACTTTTCCTCCTTTGGTTGTTCTTGTCAGGACTTTGATCACAGCAAGGATAAAGCTGACTAAAACACTAGTCTAGATGTACAACACTTTCCCATACTTCAGTAAGAGGAAGGAAAATGTGATGAATGAATCACACCTAGGCATCTGCGGAAATACCTTTATTATCTGTCATTTCTTACAACTTCTGCTTTTAAAAGACCTGTTGTCTCAGGAGGCCTCAGTTTCATGATCAATAAAATATACAATTTGAATTAATAGTGTCCAAGAATATTCTGTCTCCAAATTCCACAACTTTATGTAGGTAACTTGATTGTAATAAAATGCCAGATACTTCTCACTAGAAATCTCTGCTTGGCAACACATAAGCAGCGTTAAGTCATGAGACAGACATGAGGGCTCATTCATAGTGACAAGTGTATTATGGACAATCAGTATATGGCTGCTATCATTGAGATGGCAATGACAATTTTTTTAATATTTAATGATCTTTCTAGGCACTTGGTCAAGGAAAAATGAAAAACGAATTTGAAGCATCAGTTTTCTGCTTAGGATATGTATTGGTGAAGGGATTTGTTACATTAAAGAGCTGTATAGGCCTTCCTCTTGTTCCTGGATTATAGGAATGTTTATACTTGATAAGCCCTTACTTAAGTAGTACTTAACTGTTTTCCAGACATAGTAATAAAAATATGTAAAAAAGGTATTAGTCTAAAATTTTCATGATTTAACATCAGAAAATTATGATAAATCTTATATTCTTTTTACTTTTGATACTTTAAAAATATTTAGTGAGACTTTATAATTAAAAAATTAATAATTGCTTATTAATGTGCATAAATTGGTTACATAAAAGCAAATAAGTTTCACTATAACATTGCTGGAATTCTAAAATACACACACATCTTTTAAAGATTAGTGAGATAAATATGCCTATTTACTAGTTTAAAAAATAATTTTTATGCATATTAACTTTTAAAATAGAAACTACGAAAATAGGTTATACTTTTGATATTTTAAAATGTTTGTGTCAATTGTAATAACTGCAATTTCTATTTGTATGTTTTTGAATATTTGTAGTAGGGAATATGTTTTTTGCCTCGAATACAATATATAATTTCATTACATCCTAAAGACAATTCTATTACATAGCCATCAGTATATGAGGAGATCAAGAAATAGATTTTAATGTTATTCCCTGAATTGAAAAACACATATAGCTTTTGCTCTGGTATTCTTTAAATATTTTGAGAAGTATCCTGTCCAATCACAACATCACATTCTTTTAGAACTAAATTTTCATTGGATTATTTTGGGTGATTATTGGGAAGAGTGTAGACTAAATAATTAATTCATATAAAATTACCTGCGCAAGCAATGGCTGAAATAAATCAATTACCTTAACTACATTATGTACTTTAATCTAGATAATTTGACAGAAACAACCATCTTTCAATCTTACTGACAATATTAAGTAGATAGATAGCTTTTATGAAATTTGATTATTAGTAAAGACATATGGCGCTAATAATGAACAACTGGTATGCCAGCTTGTTCTAAAATGATTAAATAAAGAGTTTTCATGAATACATTAAATTAAAAGGAAATAGACAATTGGTAAATCATTAATTTGGTTGATATTATGTCACTGTGTGTTTATTTCTTCATTTCTTTCAACATAGGGAGGTTTATAATGTATACCTTTTAGGAGAAGAATGTCTACAACATACCTATAAATACATATGAATATCAAATTTATCATTAAAATCATGTGGATTTTAATGATAAAATGGAAATTTTAATGATAAAGTGGAAATCTTTGGATTCCCCCATAAATATGTGCTAAAATATATACTTTAGATCTTTCCCTACAGAAATCAGAATGCTGCTAATCTAAATTCCATTCTTTTCCTCACTAAAAGGAAATTATAGACACTGTTAGGAAATCTCCATTTTCCATATTACTTACCCTCAAACAAGATTACCTCTGAATGCTTTTACACAGGGACCTGTGACTCTTTAATTTTCTAGCTAAAGCAGGAAAACCAGGTCATCAGGGATGTAGCAATAAAATATACAAACCTCTCTCTGTGCGTTGTTTCCTTTCAGTGAGAACTTTCCCTGTTGAAAGAGTGTTTTCCCCTATATTTTAAAGTGTGAGGGTGACATTTTGTAGCCAATTAATCACAGGTGACTATTTGCTGAGGTTTCCCCACAGGAAGTAATCTCAGCTCCGTTTACTTACCAAAAACCTTAGCCTAAATCCATGTAAGGATCAACAGCAAGACTACTGTCAGTAGCCCTCCAGGGATATTTTGCTTTAAAACATTAAATGTCTTGGCATTCAAGTTGCAAAATCGTTATCAAAAGCTCACCCTTGATTAAAAATGTATACTTCTTGGTGCTCATGGTCAAAATTTTAGATGCTTCTTCAATTTTCCCTGCAGTATTGCAATCAACTTGAGAGAACAGTTTCTCTTCTGATGATTTCAAAGAAATAAGTCCAGGCATGCTGTTTAAGGGCAGCAAATAGTCTTTAGACACATCTGTATCAGGTCTTCCCACATTTCACCAGCTGGTAGATGTTTTGCTACACTTTTCTTTTCTAGAAGCTTCTCTGAATTCACAATCCTGTATCCTGTGTGAATAGCATTGCTGTAGTGCTGTACAGCCTATTTTGTGCACATTTCTTCCAAATGATTTATTCTATATTTAGTACTTTATGTTTGATCTTATACTAATGCAATAGCTTGGAGAAATAATTTAAAGATTTTAAAAACTACCCATATTTTCAGATGAAAATGAAGAAAAATCAGGTAGTATCCTCAAGACTCACAGGTAAATACTTACTGATTCTTCCCAAGCCACTGAGGTAAGAGTCTCTAATTCTGCTTGTTGCTTCCATTTTTAGAAGATTACCTACTCTGTTCAGGCATTCATACTCAGTTTGCTGAATTTATTTTTCTTTGCATAAATGTCCCATAAGCACCTGGGTTGGGGCTTAGCATGAGCAGAGAAGACTCACCCTGATATCACTTGGACCATAGACATAAAGGTTCTGACAAATTTTAGAACCTATGAAGGGTAGAAACAGAGCTCCACAGATGGCCTGGAAGTTAGGGGTCCTTTATCCTGGGTATGATCAGGGAATTCAAATACAACAGAAGTCACAGCACTGCTCTGAAGCCAAAGCAATTTATGTTCAATGCTAGTTCTATGCCTAGTCACATGTTATGTTTTGAAAGGATCTTGTTTCGTCTGTTTCACCAGTCCTACATTTCTTCCAAATCATTTGCATTATAAATGTATTTGAAAATGAAGTATGGATATTGGCTTAAGAGCTGCTATTTGAATATACATATGAAATATTAATAACATGCATTTATTAAATCTACTATGTGAAATTGTTCTAAATGTTTTTTTTTTCTTTTTGGTATGAAGAATTGAGCCCAGGGCTGCTTAACCACTGAGCCATATCCCCAACCCTTTTATTTATTTATTTTATATATAGCAGTTAAATTCATTATAATTCTTATTACATATAAAGAGCACAATTTTTCATATCTCTGGTTGTATATATTGTATATTCACACCAATTTATGTCTTCATACATGTACTTAGATAGGGCAGAGGTGTGGGAGGGGAAGGGAGGGGGCAGGGGGTAATTAATGATGGTTGAATGTGATGATCATTATTATCTAAATGTTTCTTATGCCTTATTTAAATTAAGGATTGATGCTCTATGTGTTTCATCCACTATTTATCAACTCTGAAAACAACCTTTGAATTTTGCCCATTTTAAGATGCAAGAAGTGAATTTTAGAGACACACAGCACTGGTGTATTCAGCTGAAGAATCATAACCGTCATCATTTGATTTTATTCATAAACTTATCGATCATATATTTGTTGATCATCAATTCCACTAATGAAGGCATTCTATTTCTATGGAAAGAGTTTCAAGATTGGCGTGTGTCAATCATTCTCTGAAAATCAAAGATCAAAGAATTGAGTCAAACATTTTAATTATCCTAATAGACTTCAAAGGGATAAACACATATTGACCATGGATGACTGCCCCTAGATAATCATAGCACCTACACAATTAAATCACTGTATTATATTGAGAAAAGATATATAGATAAATACAGGGGGAATGTTTTGATTTAACTTGCTGTGTAACAAAATTCACAGTCAAAATGATTCTTTTCTCATGGGATTTTGGTGGGCTGCTTGTTTAATGTAGGTTAAAATAAACAGCGAAATTTAGAATTAAATATGTGAATGTTACTATTCCTCTTAAGAAGTAAAACAATTTGCAAAGATTAATCTGAATTTCGTACAATTGGAAGTAACATAAAGCAGAGGGGATCATTAGAACGCTGAACTGATATATGTCCATAGAATAATTATACATTGCTGAAAGAAAAACTTTAGATAAATTCAATTTGTCAGAATTTATTTGTACAAAGAAAGGTTCATGAATTGGGCAGCAAGCACCCCAAATCAGGAGAATGATCTCAAAGAGCTCCAAGCAGCAAATATGGGCAGGCACTAAAACAGAAAATAAAAATAACTTACAGAAACAGTTTAATTAATTACAGCTTGTCATTTTCCTAAAATGGGTGTTTGTGGTGAGCCGTTTCTGCGGACTGTGGTCGCCATTACAAGATGGCGCTGGCTCCGCTGTGGTCTGTAACAAACAACTCCTTATTTGGGAGAGTTGGCACATGGTTTTTTAACACCCTATGAGAAAGCTCCACGTGGCAGCTTCGCATTGGGGCTTGAGATGCTTTATTAAGGCTGGGAGAGGCATCCGAAGGAGAGAAGAAGAAATATCAAGGACCTGAATAAACGGCTGAAAGAAGATTCCTGTTGTTGCGTCTTCCTTGCGGGCAAGGGGGTCGCGACAAGTGGTGCCGAAACCCGGGAACCAGAACTTTCAGTCGTCAGGGGTGGTGCACCGGATAGTCCCAGGTAAGTGGGACCCGCGACCAAAGCGGGGATAGTCCCAGTAAGTGGGATCCGCGACCAAAGCGGGGTCAGCTCCTCTACAAAGAAAGAGAGAGCCTCATATTTTATTGCAGCTGCAATGTGTACTTTCACTTTTGTTTTCTGTGTTTCTTTTGTCGTCTGTGTCTTTTGTTTTCTGTGTTTCTTTTGTTGTTGTGTCATGGGTGCCGCATCTTCAAGTCCGCTTCTCCTGGCCCTAGATGGCCTGTTATGTTCCAAGGGCCTGGAAGTGAAGCATCGTACTTTACAGAGATTTTTACAGAAGATAGATATTGCTGCACCGTGGTTTGCATTTTCGGGCAGCCTTACCATACTTAGTTGGGATAAATTAGGCAAAGATCTTGACTTTGCTTCTGAGCAGGGCATATTAGAGGGCGGGGTGATACCCCTTTGGAGAATAGTCCGTAGTTGCCTCACAGAGGACAGATGTCATGACGCACTTACTAAAGGACAGGAAGTTCTAGAACAATTACATGAGGAGAAATCAGAGACGGCAGGAAGTGAGGTATCTCGGGAGGATGGAAGTGTGCGGAGCGTGAAACAGGGGAAGAGGCGATTGTATCCAGATCTCAGTGCGCTGCGCACACCTCCATGTGAAAGTGGGTCAGAGGAAGAGGAGAATGAGGAGGAGGAGCTTGGGAGGCTGTCTCGCCAGCTAGGGAGTTTAGCTGTAGGAGAAGGGAGCAAAGATAAGCAGGGGCTCAAGAAATGTGATCCTCCGGATCCACCGCCGTATGGTGGGGGTGTTTCGGGGAGAGCTTTCCATGCTCAAACATGGAAGGCTGTTCACGCTGAGATGGGTCTTGCTTATCCAGTTTTTCAGGACGATAATAGGGGAAGATTCCATGAGCCTTTAGATTTTAAAATTGTGAAGACCCTGGCGGAGTCTGTGCGCACTTATGGGGTGGATGCCGCCTTTACACTAACTCAGGTGGAGAGTCTGTCTAGATACTGTATGACTCCCTCTGATTGGGCTAGCCTTGTTCGGGCTTGTGTTTCCCCAGGTAAATATTTGGACTGGAGAACATTTGTGTTAGAGGGCGCAATAGAACAGGCCGCCCAAAACCATGCGGCGGGACATCCTCATTGGGATAAGGACATGCTTTTGGGGCAAGGTAGATTTGCTAATCAACAGACAGGATTCCCTCTTGAGGTATATGATCAAATTAATAACATTTGCATTCGGGCATGGAAGTCACTTCCAAACAGAGGAGAGGTATCTGGTAATTTGACCAAGATTATACAAGGCCCTACAGAACCCTTTTCAGACTTTGTAGCAAGGATGGTGGATGCCGCTGGAAAGATTTTTGGGGATCCTGATAGAGCCATGCCCCTTGTTAAGCAATTGGTCTTTGAGCAATGCACCAAGGAATGTAAAGCAGCAATCGCTCCTTATAAGAACAAAGGCATAGAAGCATGGATGAAGGTGTGTAGAGAGATTGGAGGACCTTTAACTAATGCAGGTCTTGCAGCTGCTGTCCTTCGGATTGCAAAAGGGGGCGGTCCTGCCGCCGGAACGTGCTTCCATTGTGGTCAACCCGGTCATTTTAGACGTGAATGTCCCAAAAAAGACAATTCCAAAAAAGACAATTTTACTGGACCTCCTCACGGTGGCCCTTCCAATGGCTTTCGTCTACCGGGGTTGTGTCCAAGATGCAAAAAGGGGAAGCATTGGGCAAAAGAGTGTAGATCAGTGAGGGACATTCATGGACAACCTATTTCAGCTGGGCCAAAAAACGGCCGACGGGGCCCTCGACCCCAGGGCCCACAAATATATGGGGCAGTGGAGAATGTTACACCCGAACCCGAGACATGGCCATCTCTACGCCATCCCATGAAACGCGGAGAGCCACTACAGGTGCCGCGGGATTGGACCTCTGTTCCACCTCCAGACTCGTATTAACACCTAAGATGGGAGTCCAATTGGTGGAAACTGAGTTCAAAGGGCCTTTACCACCTGGCACTGTAGGTTTGCTAATTGGACGTGCATCCTCTATTTTACAAGGTCTTCGTGTTTTCCCCGGAGTCATAAGTCCTGATACTGTAGGGATAGTAAAGGTTATGGTGGAAGCTCCAGGGGGCATTGTGTCCATCTCCCCAGGAGATCGGATTGCTCAATTACTAATTTTGCCTAGTTTGCATAATCACTTCCCTGCTGACTCAAGGTCACGGACAGGGAATGAGATTGGTGCCACCGGAGGGAATTGTGCTTGTTTGTCACTAGATATGAGCAATCGCCCTACTTTGGAATTAAGCATAGAAGGTAAATCTATTGTGGGATTACTTGATACAGGAGCAGACCGTAGCATTATAGCGCTTAGGGACTGGCCTAAGGGATGGCCAGTGCAGACTTCTGATCAATCTCTGAGAGGACTTGGATATGCCCAAGCTCCTCAGATTAGCTGTAGACATCTATTCTGGAAGGACGTAGAAGGACATAATGGTACCTTTCAGCCTTATGTGCTTGATTTACCTATCTCTCTATGGGGTCGTGATCTGATGAAAGACATGGGGTTCACTCTTAGTAATGATTATTCCCCGGTGTCTCAACAAATTATGCAAAGTATGGGGTATAGGCCAGGTTTGGGACTAGGAAAACATTTACAGGGACGTAAGCATCCTGTACAAGGTCATGAAAAGCTTGACAGATTTGGTCTGGGTTTTTCCTAGGGGCCGCTGGGGCTCAAATACCCATAGCATGGCTCACCGAGGAGCCTGTTTGGGTGCCTCGGTGGCCTCTTCCCTCGGTTGGATTGGCAGCAGCCCATGCTCTAGTTAAAGAACAACTTGACTTGGGTCACATCCAACCTTCTACTTCTCCATGGAATACTCCCATATTCGTCATTAAGAAAAAATCAGGGAAGTGGCGCCTACTGCATGATCTACGAGCAGTTAATGCTCAAATGCAACTTATGGGGCCCATTCAAAGAGGGCTGCCTCTGCTCTCCTCTGTTCCTCAAGGCTGGCACATTATTGTTATTGACATTAAAGACTGTTTCTTTTCTAACCAGATCAAAGGTTTGAGTGGGTAGTGTTGCCGCAGGGAATGTCTAATAGTCCCACGTTGTGTCAGATGTATGTGGGGAAGACACTCGCACCTCTCAGACAAAAGTATTCCTCCATCAAGATCATTCATTATATGGATGATGTATTATTGGCTGCTAAATTAGAGCAGACAATTCATGAGGCCTATAAAGACCTAGTGAAGTTGTTAGCTCAATATGGACTGCATATTGCACCTGAAAAGGTTCAAACAGGGGATTCTATTAAGTATTTGGGAGCAACAATTGGGTGTGACAAATTACGACCACAGAAAATCACCATACGAACTCAGGATCTCCAAACTCTAAATGATTATCAAAAACTGCTGGGAGATATTAATTGGATACGAGAATATTTACATATTTCTAATGTTATGCTACAGCCTTTGTATGCTACTCTTAGGGGTGATCCAGATCTTACTTCCCCTCGTAGCCTCACTAAAGAGGCTAGAGCGGCCCTTATGACAGTAGAAGAAGCTATACAACATGCTACTTTATGCAGGCTCCAAAGTGATAAACCTTTCCAATTATGTGTGCTTGCCACTATGCGGCAGCCTACTATTGAGCGTGCTCATCGCACCTTAAAGGAAACTTTACAAAAACAAAAGGGGGGAATAGGAGCTGAACATACTCCTAAAGAACGCCTGTCCTTAGCTCTCTTTACCATTAATTTTTTGAATTTGGATATTCACGGTCGCTCTGCGGCCGATAGACATGTGTCCCCTCAGCCCTCTGTGAGTGGCTATGTTAAGTGGAAAGATGTTCTTACGGGCCAATGGAACGGCCCCGACCCCGTGCTGACATGGGCACGAGGATCTGTATGTGTTTTTCCCCAGGATCGCACGGAACCATTGTGGGTCCCTGAACGCCTGACAAGAAGAGTCTTGACGCCAGCTACTCAGCAACAAGAAATACCACAGCAATCCCGTGATGAGGATCTTCATTCTGCTGAGCGCTCTGGCTCTGGTGCTGGTGCCGATGACATGGATGACACCAATGCAGTGGTGGGCAGCGGCACGGGCTTGGCCAATGCCGATGCCGGTTCATGATTTAATGATTCCAGGAATGCCTCCCGTATCATTGGCGAATATTTGGCCGGAAATTGGTCCAGATAAAGCTATGATCATACAAGCTCTTGCAGCTTTAGAAAATGGCATCTCACCTCAAGTCTGGCTTGCGCAGATTAAACAGTAAATCTTTGACATGGTCGTTGCACCCCAAGTTTTATGAACATTGCACTGGGATCGACATGTCTTTCTTTGTTATTCTCTTAGTGTTGGAAAGCCCTTGCACTCTGCCGGCTTTACTGCCATTGCACGCAGATGGGTTTCCACACTAGTGCTTTTCTATCGCCTTAAGACCCGTGCCTTTCTTTTAGGGTGTTGCCAACTTGTTTGTCGTCGTATTTCTATACAGCCACAGTTCAGCCTCAGCCATCCCCCTTCGTCCACCATCATCACGATACAGGATGCGAGGCAAGGCACTGCACTTGAGTGATCCTTGAAGTGGACCTCAAGGAGAGCATGTCCTATTGCATGCGGGTTAGACGCGTCCACGCCCCGTCCCACGAAAAAAGGCGTCGGCTGATATGGCCTCAGATCTGGGGAAGGGCCCTCCTTGGGGCTGAGCCATACTATGCAGCCACTTCTGCACAGTGGGATAGGACCTCTACTCTCGCCTGTATTGTTTTTGGAAAACAAAAGGGGGAACTGTGGTGAGCCGTTTCTGCGGACTGTGGTCGCCATTACAAGATGGCGCTGGCTCCGCTGTGGTCTGTGACAAACAACTCCTTATTTGGGAGAGTTGGCGCATGGTTTTTTAACACCCTATGAGAAAGCTCCACGTGGCAGCTTCGCATTGGGGCTTGAGATGCTTTATTAAGGCTGGGAGAGGCATCCAAAGGAGAGAAGAAGAAATATCAAGGACCTGAATAAACGGCTGAAAGAAGATTCCTGTTGTTGCGTCTTCCTTGCGGGCAAGGGGGTCGCGACAGGTGTTGTCTGATGGGTTGGCAGCCTACAATTGGTTAAAGATGGCCTGCTATGGTTTTCTGAGATGGACACCTGTTACAAGAATATAACTTGTATAAAAGTTTGGTGGCATATTCTTTACATAATATATTCTGTTACAGTTTCCTATGTATGAATTCAAAATACAGAGCTAGCTTTCAATCAAATTTAATTTAACAATATCAAATATTTAGCATGCTTTTCATCTACACTTATGTTATTATTTATAATAACATGGACAAGATTAAAATAAAATACTTTAAAATTTAGAAAAAAGTATTGATATTCAGTTTGCATTGCTTTCTGTTTCTAATGCTTGCATTTTGGGCCCTTAATAATGTGTGTAAAATCAACTCAAATTAATAGTAAGTTTAAATTTCCTGACACATTGAGGAATTTGTTCATATAATCTGAATTAACATCATGGAATTATACATTGAGCTATAATTTTCGTCATTAATTTTATATATCTACTCATTCAACAGAAATTTTACTGAGCATCTTCTATGATCATTTAAAATCTGATCCAAATACAGACAGGTCTCTATCCATGTGGTATCTAGGCTATCTAAATATAACACATATGTCTACTCTTCATTCTTTAATAATGTTTGTGCTTATTTATGTATATGTAACAGTGCATTTAATTTGCCTCAGGTTTCTGGTAAATATTTTTGCTAGTTCAAATTGAAATATAAATTTGATCACAGGCTTGGAATGAAACTCAGTGGTAGAGAGCTAGCCCCACATGCATAGAGCCCTGGGTTTAATCCCCAGCATGGCAAACACAAAATAAATTAATAAGATAATAGATAGATAGATAGATAGATAGATAGATTGATTGATTGATTGAAAGACAGACAATGTAGTTGAATACAGAACTGCTTTTCCACAAACCCTACTACAACACTGCTCTGTTTGAATGAGTTGATGAATATAAGAGATTTAGTTTTATATCTAATACAAAATAGAATATGAACAGTTTGAAATGCCTTTAGCTAGAGTATAAGGTGAGATTTGAGGCAAATGGACAACATTGGAGAATATCTGGAATACATACCAAATGCATGAAGTGTGCTTGGTCCCTTCTTCATGTGGCTAGTTCCCTTTGTTTCTTTGTTAGGTTATTAAACAGTGAGGGGTCATTGCCAGAATGTTGGATTATACTGTTTGGGTTCTCCAGACACTAGAATTTTGATTCAAATAAATCTCTTTAGTTTACAAAGTAACCAGCCTCAGGTATTTTGTTATGGCAACACAAACTTGATACACCAAATGAACATAAAAAGTAAAACATGATAAAGCATTGAGATTTGATCTGAAAGAAATATTGTACCATACAGAGCTTTTAATGGGGAACTCTTGGATTGTATTTGAATTTTTAGAAATATTGTACTTCAGGCAATCAACATCCTAAAAAAAACACATATTGAGACATAGAAGTTAGAAATTGACTTTAGAATATTTACTGAGGCAATGTGGAAATAGTCCCACATGTTTGTAAAAACCATACATTTTTGATGGACAATCAGACAATTTTAATAGCACAGTTAATATGTCTACATGTTTTAGGGGAGTAAATGGCATATCTTCCTATATGCTCATTATATTTGTCTGGTTTTTCAGGTTATATCATAACTGGATTTTTTTTAATCTTAGAGGCACTGATTTACAGATCTGTAGATTTATTACATTGCCATTATATGGTTACCTTTCAAATGGTTATTTCAAACTAAGACTTTCTTTGGCAGTAATTGAAACTTCCTTATGTAGATTCACATCTGAGGCATATCTAATGACCAGTACAAGTGGAGCAATGCCGAAATCATATTGTCTTACAACCAGAACGTTGAGAAACACACTTCCATTTGGGGATAGTACTTTTAGAGACCAATATGAAAGAGGAAAAAAATAACTACATGAAATTTCAGCAAAGCTTTTGTATTAGATTACAGTCCAGACAGATACCAAATTATCTAAAGAATTTGCTTCTGTACCAGTTCAAAAACTTTTCTACTATTTGGGGTGACCTCTGTAATTTTTTTTAAATTAATTCTAGGAAAATAATATCTATAGCCTTTTTGATAATCATTATGAGAACTTCAATTGCCAAAATTCACAGCTAGAAAAATTTGTCTTTGAGTTTCTGCATCTTGGTTGCAATTGCCTACTTCAGACTTTAGTCATCAGCCCCAAGAAACATGCAGGACCATGAACATGCTTAGAAACTCTGCCATAACCCCCTAGGCATCTCTGTAGGGCAAAACCACAACATAAGGAGCTTACCTAGCCTCTGGCCTGCAATAAAACATACTTGCTTCTTTTTTCTTAGACCAACTTATCTCCTGTTTGGCAGATAATGAATAGATCAATTAATCCAAGCTAATGTGATAATGGGGACAGCAGGAAAGCCTTTATTATACCAAGGCCTGGAAAATAGGTCCAAATTATTTGTTCATTGTAGATTGCATCTCATATTAGACACAGAATAAAAGGTTTCCATAGAATTTTACAAATGACTTCTAATAGGGAGACATTAGTCTGAAAAAATTATTTGGGCAGGGGGTCCTTTTCAATGTCTGTTTGATCACACACCATATTATTCCTTGTCCCTCCCTCTCCTGATTGTAGAAAGCTCTAAAATACACACAAGCACAGATGTATGCCTGTTAGGCTAATGTGGTCTTTGAGCTTTCTGATTAAAATTCCTATTCACTGTTTCTATCACTTTTCTCTACTTCTGTCACTCATTTCTAAAATTTATCCATATTGGTAGTTGAAGATCAATGATAATAAAAATAGAATACAGAAAGGGTGAACTGTATTAATAATAGTAATTCTAATCTCTAAGGCTTTCCTATTTTTTGAGTCAATAAATGACTTTTGTTATTTTACTGAAGAGTCGGAAAGCATACTCACGGATAATTTTGTTGGCATTAATGCAATCTTATTCGTGAATAACATAAAAATTGTATATTTAAGTTTATTTGACTTATAACTGACACTAGAAAAGAGACTACAGATATTTATACAGAAAAATAAAGTACAATTAAAAAAAAAAACCTTAAGGGCTGGAGATATAGCTCAGTTGGTAGAGTGCTTGCCTCAAATGCATAAGGCCCTGGGTTCAATCCCCAAATCACCAACAGCACCCCCCCCCCAAAAAAAAAAAAAAAAGAAAAAAGAAAGAAAGAAAAAAAAACACCTTAAATCTCAAATTTTACTTTATGTTCTCTATGAACTGTCTCAATGAGCTTATACTTGGTAAGTTTCTCTCTCTCTTAGAAATTCTTGATATAAATATAAAGTGGTTATGACAATGGACATAAAGATCACATGATCAGATAGCAACCTAGGATTGTTCATTCAATTAAAGAATGAATACATAAAAAGTCTAAAGCAAGGAGAATGGATTCTAAAGCAAAGAATATGCTGAAATATCAAAGGCTCTATTTAAAATTTACATAGTTTTAAAATCAAGCAAAACAAACAAAAACTGAATGAATCATGTTTTATTTTTTTCTTTCCCTTAAACAGCCTGTTATGTTACTTTCTGACCCCTTACTGAGGAAATAACTTTTCAAAACCATTTTGTCTAATTTTTTTTCCTTATCTCCTATATCCAACTAATTTTAAGTTACTTAAATCTGATCTTCAAACTGTATCAATTAATTTCTCCATGGCTACCTCACAATCCAAACCAATATTATTGAGTACCTCCAACACTACATTTGCCTCCCAAAAGACCTGCCCTGCCTATCATCCACAAGGCAGCAGAGCAATCTTGTAAACACACATCTGGTCATTCAGTCCACAGCTTAAAATTCAGAAGAGTCTTCTCCTTCCACTTGAAGTAATACCAGGACATTTAATTTAGTCTACACAGAATCTAGATGAGTTAGCCCCTAACTTCTTCCCCAACTTTGTCTTCTTCCTACAGGTGCCTAACATGAACTTACTTATGTGCCTTATTTTTCTTTCACTGTCCATTTCTATTATTTTTTTCTTCTCATTTTCAGTATATTTCCCTCCCTTAGAATGTTCTGGAAATCTATTGCATGTTACACAGAAAATCAAAATTTTGTAAGGACCCAGATTATCTCCTTTCTTCAATAAGGATTGGTTGTTCCACCACTGGAAAAATAACTACTTCAATTCTATCAGGTCTGATCAGGCCTAGACTACGTGTTTTGTTAAGGCTTTATTTTCACCTTTGTGTCACCTTCATTTCTGTTGTGTAGGTAACCATTATCCTTAAAAGAGAACTTTGAATCTTCAATGGAAACTCTTCTTCTGATGGGTCCTGATCTATAATCTGTGAGCCCTTGAAGTCAGACTATTAAATCAAACACAAACCAACAAAATCCCTTTGCCCTTCTTTCTTTTATACTTTCTGCCTAGACCTTTTAGGTTTCCTCTCAGTACAATTTCACAATTTAACAAATAACTTGAGTG
Source organism: Spermophilus citellus (assembly GCF_964194105.1). Lineage (NCBI taxonomy): Eukaryota > Metazoa > Chordata > Mammalia > Rodentia > Sciuridae > Spermophilus > Spermophilus citellus. The sequence goes on along the minus strand of NC_138183.1, from coordinate 41,280,493 downwards.
GAAAATTATTGGCGTGCTGGAGGCCCCTCAAATCTCTAATATACTTCTTCTGCTTATGTCAGACCTCTAAGGCCTCTCTTGGAATCTCTCCCCTGCATCAGTGAGCTCTGCTGAGCCAAAGATCAAGATTCCCAGCAGCTTGCCAGGCTGAGAGAATCGTTAACTTTCTTTGGCAAAATCAGTTGAAGTTCACTATAAAATTCTGTGTGCTTCTGTTCTCTACAGAATATTACCCCATCTTCAACGAACTCATTTTAAAGCAACATAAAATGTCTTTAGTAGACACATATGGAGTGCACAATCATTGTTGATTATCACTTTACTACTATCATAATACTCTCAATATAATGATAACATCATTTATTCAAATCCTAGTACATTCTAGAAGAGATGAAATAGAACTCCAAGCATTACTCTGAAACACACACTTTCTCATATCAAATATATTATTACAAACAACCAATCCTCCAATCCTCTTTTTATTTTTTAATTTTATTGTAGTTGTAAATATACAGAATTTCTTTGTTTATTTTTATGTGGTGCTGAGGGTCAAACCCAGTACTTCACACATGCTAGACAAGCACTCTGCCACTAAGCTACAGTCCCAACCCAGGCCACTCTTCTTTAACTGTCATTTAGATAGTAAGGTCACTTACACAGTGTCTGTTATGGGTTGTATCTTAAAATGAATGAATAATATGATTTTCATTTTCCTTTTCTCAGTGTCATAAAATGCTTTCTGGTCTTTCTATCTGATTATACAAAAGAAACAATGACCTACATTTAAAAGAACTTTCTCTGCTCTGAGGATTGCAGCCTTCATTGATACAATTCAGCAAGTTCTACATGACACTTTGTACGATATGTCACAGCCAATATATCATCCTGCAGATTCCTCATGGTTATTATTAAATCCCTTAAAACCATTGACTCATGCTGTCCTTGACATAATAAACTTCTTGTTCCTTAAAAATACGCTGCAGATATGCAGTAAACCAGTATTATGCTTGCAACTTACATTTCAATCTCTGACAAAAAGAAAACACTTTTTGCTCAAGTTCAGTACATCTATTTATTATACACACTTCTCCCTTCCAGGGCTCAAAAAACAGCAGGTGAAAGAAATGCACTATTTTCTTCTTATATTGTTGTTGTATATATACAAGTTTTCAGTCATACTATACAAGGTATATTATTTTCATAGGAAATGAATTGAAAGGAAATAAACCTCAGAGTAAATGAACTAACTTTGGGGTAACTAAACTCAAAACAAACTGAGAATTTTCTTTTGTCTGTTGAGTACATAAGAAATGCATATGGCATGAGGCAATGCTGTGTGTTTTGCTAATGACATTGAGAGGTGTTCTTTCTTACAGGTTTTAATGTCAGGAAAGACAGCATATTTAGCAAGTGTTTGCAATCACATTACCAAATCTTCTAAATCCATTCTAAACATTGATGCCTCAAATTTATAAAATACTAATCATCAATCAGTCTATTCAAATGAATTGCTTGATCATTAGTGCTTCTCTAGTCATATCAACATTTGAAATGCCTGTAACCATCAATCCTGGCCCATATAGATGTGGCAAAACTGTGAGAGTCCACAAAGAACATTAAACACTATGTCATTAATTATGTCAACTAGGCTTACTTAAATTCTGTATCTCAAGTCTCCCAGATACATGCCAATGATTTTATCAAATAAGTTTGCATAGCCTCAAAGAAGTTTATGTTGGCTTATAGTATAGGAAACTATTAACAATTATCTACAACCATGACTTACTTTCCCACTGATTTCTAGTGCATTTTGATCTAAAATGTACTACTTCTACCTCTTTCAAGTCTTGAGCTTTAGTGATTGTGCTCAATGACTTTTTAAAGACATTTAGCAAGTTTACTGATAATATAGGATCAATATTGGAAGAGATTGATGTTATGTGTTTAAAAATGAAACACTTCACTACCATTGAGAATAAAAACCTTCAACATGGAGATAATTGTAAAATTGTGATCTAATTGCAATCTTATCTGCAAAATAAGTCATTTATCACAACATAGAGATGAAAACTAAAATTAGCTTTTGTAACTTTTTTTGCCTGCCACTCTACCAGGTATTCCCACATCTATTAATTCATTTAAATTTAACAAGATCTAAGATATAGTTTATTAATTCCACTATAAAAATGGGAAAAAAGGGAGCTCAGAAAGTCAGTAATTTTCTGAGGAATATACACATTTTAATGATAAGTGAAATTCCAATCAAGATACATTTGAAATCTAAAAATCCATATATTCTTAGAAAACAACTTTTTGTCCCTAGTCATTAAAAAGTAACACATATGTCTGAAAAATTTGTGTGTGTGTGTGTGTGTGTGTGTGTGTGTATATATATATATATATATATATATATATATATATATATATATTACTGCAAATTACATATTACATTAGATAGACTCACAAATTTTTGTTGTTGTGGGCAGGTTTGTCAAATTAATGTTATTGTCAACACTACACTACAACTCAAAACACACTAGTCTTAAAAAATAGAGTATATTTATTTCACATCCTCTTTTGTATTATTATCTAGATATCTAGATTGTTAGCTTTTAGAACTATCATAAAATGTTGGTGTTCTTTCTAAAAATAATATACGTTTATATGCATGTGTATGCATGTATGTGTAGTGAGCTCCATTTCTTAGTACAGTGTTAGTATCAGTGGCTTTGGGATAATTCAAGCACCTTTGCAAACTGTCACTGGGATACATTATTTTGTAAATACATTTTAAACTTAGCTGTATGAATTTTGTGCAGTAACAAGTAATTATATTTCATCCTCAAAATTTTGTCATTTTCAAACAGAAACTAAAGTTTTACTTCAAAAATTCTAGGACGTGGTTCAATGGTAGAGTGCTTACCTAGCATGCATGAGGCCCTGGGTGCACTCTTTAGCATTGAAAACAAATCTACATCTGTGATAGTTTCTTCTTATGGTATAACTTGTATCAAACTGCCCTACAACTACAAATAACTATAAATATTGACAAAATAGAAAAGACATTTAGTAATTAACCAAGAGGTTGCTCAGGACTGAAATCCATGGCAGAAGAGTAACACACCAAAGGAATCTCATGCTCATTCTGACTTATTGCATGGGAATATTCTGGACCACAGAGGAGAAAAGCAGAACACGATGAATACTCCGCATTAAGGTGGTAGAGAGTGGAAGCAGATCCTGCTGCTAAAGCAGCTGAAATTTGTTATGCAGCTTTCCAGAAACAAAGGAAAAGGCAGAGTCTGGCACCAGAGGCCTATGTAGAATTGCCAATAGGTATATGATAGAAAACAGAGATTCTCATTCACTAAAATGGTTTAGTTTGGAAGACTTCTGTCTTTCAGAGGCTGAGAAGTACGTAGAGAAAGGATGACTGCTGAAAGCTGGGACTATTTTTGATTTGTGTTTTACTAAGAGAAAACATGCCCCTCTGAGCACCTTGTACATTAAAGGGAGATGCCAGAATGGTCACATCTTATGCATAGGACCACACACTTGAGTAAAGTCTATGCTTTACAACTAAAGGTAAAATTAAATTGTTAGACCAGTACATGATAAAGTCAAGCATAACATATCAAAAGGATTGCAAACAATATAAGTTACTGCTTGAGAAAACATTGAACACCTTTTAAGAGAAGAAAATATAACTCAGGCTCAATAATTAAAAATGTCTACAATGTGGTAAAAAATATCCCTATACATGCAGAAGTTGAAAAATATAGTCAAAAGATAAATCAAACAATAAAAAATAGATACCATGATAACAGAGATATTGATTCTGGTGTATATTCAAGGTATATACCAGAACCTTTATTTCTGGAAATAAACAAAATATACAAGAACCTCAGGGAAAATATTGAAAAAAAATGAATAAACATAACAGAAGAGAAATAGGAAATGGAAACTGTAACAAAGGACCACAGGGAAGTTCTGTGAACAAATAAAATAGATACACACAATTATGTTGGGAAATATCAAGGGACTGAATGACAAAAAATGAGATTGAATGGGACAGGAAAAATAATGAAAAATAGTAAGGCATTTATTACTTTAGAGATGTAAATTATTTCAGTGAATTCCAAGCAGAATTAATAAAAAGAAAAGTATGCCCTGTGGCATCATGGTAAAACTTAAGAAACAAAAGAAAAAATATGGGTAGAATCTAGAAGATCAAAATAATTTACATATAGAAGAACAAGGATAAAATAGTTCATGAATTCTTATAAGGTATAAACCAGAAGAAAATGGCCCAGTAACTTTTAGTAGTAAATACAAAAAACAATTTTATTTTAATGAAGTTTTATGGTGTAGCTTTTATTGAATAGAATTTACACTAATAAAATTATATAAAGCCATAGTTCTCCAAAATAGTGTATCAGCTCAGACTGAAAAGTAAACTAAAAACTGACATTGAGGTCCTTGAACTACCATAGACAGAGAAAAACACTCATTTGCAAACACGTATAATATGTTACAGAAAAGAAAGGATAACTCATGAAATAAACATTAGAACTCAGAGGGCAGAGCAAAGAGCTATGGAGAAACTTCCTCTCAAAATGAGAACTGAGTTGTGATTAGGGAAGCAAAGAAATGTCAATAAGCTATCAGATGGACTTCAGAAATGCTACCACCAAGGAAAGCATGCCTCCCATTTCCCCCCTTTTGATTTAGAGGGTCTATTGCATTTATCCTATGTTGGTCTCTCTGCTCTTTGTTGAATACAGCTTTGTTATGCAGCTTTCCTGAAATAAAGGAAAAGACAGAGTCTGGCACCAGAGGCCTATGTAGAATTGCCAATAGGTATATGATAGAAAACAGAGATTCTCATTCACTAAAATGGTTTAGTTTGGAAGACTTCTGTCTTTCAGAGGCTGAGAAGTACGTAGAGAAAGGATGACTCCTGAAAGCTGGGACACTTTTTGACTTTTGTTTTACCAAGAGAAAAAACTTTCCTCATTAGTTCACAAGTTTTCATATTAAGAGGAAATCAGTGGAGGTCTAATTGACATACAACATTCCATAAAGCTCATGTATACCAGGACTTGATATAAAGCTCCTGAGCCTTTACCTGAGCCTGATTCTCTAGGGAAATAAGACTTCGGAGCAGAGAGTTGAGACATAAGATGATTGTACAATTATTTAGTACATAGCAGGGGATAAAAACTGTTTTTTAGAAAGGCAAACCGTGGTAGACTATATTTCATAAAGTTAATAGTAATGCTTTAATCCAATCTACTCCTCCAGAACCTTATCCCTACCCTATAAATAGGTAGAGGGTTTTGAAAACCTTAATTAATAAATAGAATGGAGCAGGAGTGACACTAAATGATGTTTCAGACAAGGTTGGGAAGAAAGTGCTGGTTGCACTTGATTTTTCTTTGGGACTCTTGCCTTGGCATTGAGGAATAGTATTCTCAAGAAGCCTAGGCCACCTGAGGGGACCTCATTAAGGTGTTCAGGCAGCTAAGCCCTGCTGAGGTCTCTGCTCACAGACAGAATCAACTACCAGATATTCGAGTAAACCAACTTTGGGATTTGAGCCTCTAGCTTTTGAGTGACATAAAAGCTTTACTTTGCTGAGTACTTCAAAGAAAACATGTTCCTGCTAAGTCTTGATCAAATAGCAAATCGATGAGCATAAAACTTTTGCTGTTTAAATCAAACTACTACTAATTACTATATCTGTGTTTTTTAACCCAGATCAGTTTTGAATAGATAGTCTTAGAATTAAAAAGTAATTTTCTGAAGAACATAACCATTGTGATAGCACTAATGGGTAATATAATTCATTGATTAGGATAATATAATTCATAGAATTAATAAAATACACAAATACCAATGAGAAGAATATACATCATTGATATTTGCCTTTAAGAGAGTGATTGTCTTTAAGGAAGGACTAAGGGAAATAAAAGTAAGAACTTTGACTTTATTTAATATATTATTAATTTACATAAAATTGTTGGAAGAAAAATGAGAGATATAGAAGCTTCTACAAATTTTGAGTGAGGGTTATTTGTTCAGAGTTTCTGATTCTTTACAGAGAAGTACTTATGATAAAGAATTTAAAAATTGGAAAATATTATGACAGACATGGTTAATCAGCTTTAGGATCATCTCAGAATACTTAGCAAAGAGATAAGAAAGTAGAATGGTAAGTTGTAAAAGCTGAATACAAGGATAGTAATAGTGAATAAAGAAAGATATAATAATTCGAGTTCTAGAAATAGGAATGACACAAAAGTACAACTCAACAAATAAGCAGGTGACACTTGAGAACTTCAAAAATCAAAAGAAAACACAAAAATATAACAGAAGGAGAGGGGAACCTAAAATACAAAAAAAAAGTGACAAACAAAATAGAAATTGAAAGAATTTACCTACAAATGCAATCAGATTTCCATCGACTTTTTATCAGTAAGGGGGATGCTAAACTATAATGAAGTAATGTCATAAAAGCTCTGAAAAAAAGCCAAAATTCTCTGTTTAGATAAAGTATTAACCAAGTACACTAGGGCAAAACATTGTTATTTCTTCACAACCAAGACTGAGAATTGTTATCATACTGTATCCTTTCCTAAATAATTTATCAAAACTTGTAGATAGACAATGTTGAGATTAAAAGGTGTGGTAAATAAACAAACAATACAATTAGAAGTAAAGTCAAAATAGTCAATGATAAATAAATTTAAAATATCAATCTGGCATACAAATTTCTTGTTTTAATCAAGTAATTTGAAATACAGAATTTAAAACAGAAGTCAAGCTCTGATCACAAAACTACATTCTTCATTAGAAGAAGGAATTTATTCATTAACTTTAAACATTTATAAAATCATGCTAAATATTTAAGACCACTACGGAATAGGTATAGAATGTTTAATAGGGAAACTAAAAGATCAATTGTTAAATCAAACAAAGTATAAGCAAATTGTAGCAATTTACTCAAATACAGAAAAAAAATCAGTCAGTAAATCATCCCAGGAGGAATATATGTTAATTAAATAAATGATATTTTACCTATATATCATAAATATACTATGGACAGCAAATGAAAACAAGTAAAATAAAATTCTTTGAAAATCAACACTAACACTGAATTGCTTAACATTTAGAAATTGAGTCATAAGTGTTAGAAAATAAACAAATTTCAAAAAATAAATATAAGTCAGGCATTTCAGTGTGAAATGAGGAATTCAAAGACAAATATTAACATTTATAAACTTTAAACAATATAACTTTGAAGAGTATAGGCAGATAATTTTAGAACTATAATAATACATTATGGACAGACTAGTTAAAAATTGATTTTTTTCTCTAGTGTGTATATGATGATGTCTTGAATTATTTTTTTATCTAATAAGTTATTCTCTTTGTGGATTCCTGGTTGTCCTCTACTATCATCTGTTTTCAAAAGTGAACTATTAGATTTCTGTTTCAATTTTCAGAGTTATATTACTAGGAAAATTAATTATAACATAGAATGAATGCATCTGTAAACATTTGTTTCATAGAAGTGGACTATTGGTGTCAGATACATAAAGACCCAAATCATAAATTAAAAATAAAATTATAAAAATATAAATAATGATTAGTTAATTTTAATATTTATAGTCAATATGGCATAAACTACCCACATGCACTAGAACAAATTTTGACGAATGTAAAAATGGAAAGATGGACTGTTGTGCTCAACTGATATTAGCAAATTTAATGTTTGAATTTTGGTAAAAATCAATTATAAATGTATATAGACTTAAATAAATTTGCTTCACTGTGGTGTCTCACTTTACATAATAATAGTGGAACATTCTTCCCAAGCAAAGATCAATTCCAGGAAGACTAAGGGAATTAAGAGAATGCCTTCAAGAGAATTTAAGATACATGATGATTTATTGCATTTTGAGTACAAACCATACACACACACACAAAGTAAAAGCAGCTATCCTACATCATACATGAAATAGATTTTAATTATATTCTTCAAGTATTTCCCTTATTATAAATTAAAATCTATGTAGAAGGCAGCAATTTTATACAAAAGAATGATTAAAGTGCATGTGATACCACAGATAGCTCATAAATTGATAGCTTTACTCTTCTGTATAATGTCACTAAGAAGAGAATTTGAAAGTGAAATTTGAACTTGAAGAAAAGACAATCTGTTCTCTACCTGTGGAAATGTACCACTTTCCATTCATAATGGATAATTCCTGAAGAAGGGTTCTGAGAAAGATTATACATGTACACCTGCATTGCTAAAATTGCTTGAGTACTAATTCTGGTGGCAATTTGCAACAGCAGGTAGTTTATTTTTAATTGCATTTGGTATTTTAAATGCTCTTAGTGACCTGGAATTTGGTGTGTGAACTATTCCATGCAGAAACTGTTTAATGTGAATATTTAAAATTGTTAACTAATTTTAGCAGTCACTGGGTTTTATACATAAAATCATTGCTTTGTTAAAGTAACTGAAGATGTTTATAAACTCATATTTTAAATAAACGATTCTCTTTTAATTTTTTTCATTTCAACAAACATTACTGGGTACAGCTTATATAAAGGGGATTGAAAAAAGAAATATTATCAGAGCAAAGTTTGTAAACTCACAATTCAATAGTGTGTATATATATCTTTCACCTTCATGCTAATGATTATCAAAAATACGTAACTGAAAGAACCATAAGAAGCCAACCTTTCTCTCCAATCTATATATTGTCTGTATTAAGACATAAATTGCTAATATCAAGTATAAATTGCAGTGACTGTAGCTTTTATTTGAAAAAAATGCACTTAAGTCATCACAAAATGCTTTAATGACTTTCTTTAGATATAAAAATAGAAAACAACAAATTCAGGAAAGCTCTGGGTTGAAACTATATTTTAGGATGATTATAGATCCTGATTTCTAAAATTTTATTGACATCAATAATTATTCAGCAGACTCAAGATAGATAGAATTTGTATGCTAAAATGTAACATGCAAAGTTATTTTTCCATGAAACCATTTTAAATAAACTTACATAATATACTTAACATAGACTTAAAATTATGCAGTAAGATAATCTTTTCTTTATATATAATTCTTCATTTAAATATACATCTTCCTATCATTTCTCTAGTTATTAAAAATTGCATAGACCTCTCATAACTTGGATTATTCATTTTCTTTTATGTCATCTTAAATACTAAAGGAACATTCAAATCAGAAATCTGAGCAGTCTTTGAATCACTTTTCCTTATAATATTGTCATAGACTGGACTCTTTTATCTGTTTTCTCTAGGTTTTGTTTGAGATTTGTAGTTCATATTTTCTGGCTATACTTTTGGTAATAATCACATTTTTTTCTCTATAGTTATTTCAAACTATGAAATATACTAGCCAATTACTTCCCTACAAAGTGGTTACCTTATATTTATAATGCTGGTTTCAATGGAATTTTAATTAATCTCACATTTTTTCCTTAGAAATTTCTTTGGGTTTATATTTTTTTAATTAAAGGTATTTTCCTCATTTTATGTATCACATATACCTAATATAAGTAACCCCAAAACCTAAAAGTATGCATTGTCCTGCTATTTGGATCCATCCTTATAGAGTTTGGTATATGCTATCCTAGTGTTGGATGTGTGCATGTACACATTAACTTATATACTTTGTTGTGCTTTAAATACTTCCTACATAGCAAAGATAGAAATTATATGTTTGAGATTGTATGTGTTCATATATATAATATTTACATATTTATATTATATTATATTATATTATATTATATTATATTATATTGCAGAACCTAAGTCATTCTTTACTTCCATTTGCTTTTGTGTGTGTGGGGGGGGTGTGTGTGTGTATGTGGTGCTGGGGATTAAACAATGCAGGTCTTCCCTGATGCAAGACAAATGCTCTAGGAGCCAGCTATACCCTTAGATCTGCTTTCTGTAATTTTTTTAATGGAAAAGATTAATAATTGACCTAAGGGCAATCACTATTTTTCATCAAATCTTTCTTCATATAATCTGCTATTATTTGATGAATTTTTTTCTGAATATATTTAACAATCTGTTCTTATAGATTAAAACTAAATAGTACATACAATAACAGAAGTATATGGGACACTTTAAGTGAGTTATAAAATGAATAGTTTTCCTTTTCCTTTTCCATTTTCCTTTAAACATGCTCACTCTAAACATGCAAGTAAGACTTCAAGCTGTGCTCTTATTTGTAATGGTAAGTGTCATTTTGGTGGCCATGTGGCTACACAGCATGAGGTAGCTATGATGAGCCATGATGAAAAACGACAGGTGCAAAATGAGAAAAGTTTGCATACAACAACCTCTGCTTTATGAAGGCTTCAGGTTTACCATCATTGAAGTACCTTGATCTGCTGTGGTTTACAACAAGGAAGGGAGTCCACCTGTCTTGCCTCAAGCAATAATTAAGATCAAACAAAATATGTTTTGCAACAGTAAAACATGACAAGTAGGAGAGGAAAGAGCTTTCTCAGCAATGGCAATAGAAATCACTTTCTCCAAAAAGATTCTAGGTTATTATCAAGTGAAGCACAGTGGAAATGACCCAGAGGCAAATCGGATAAAAGAAAAGCAGATACAAACAGGTGGTAGAACAATATTTGCATTTCCATAGAATAAATAATTTTAAACATTCAGGCAAAATTAAGAGATAGGAACGCATCAGAATATTTTCAGATATTTCCTGTGTCCATCCCATTTCCTCATTCCTATGGCACACCCTTAGCTTCAGGACAAGCCTGGATAGAAGAGCATTTCAAAATGAAAACTATCAACCTCTGAAAGGTTCAATAGTTTCAAAAGATTAATTATTTTTTTCTGAATCATGAGTCATGCATCTGATGCTAAAATACTTTATATCACATTGTGCAGTTTGTCCTCCATAGCTGCTTATATGGAGAACAACTTAGATGTATCCCTTCAACATGAATATCCTATGACTGGAACACTGAATGAAACCATACACAATCTCCATCATCACCACCTAATGAAATGTATTTTGTAAAAAACAAGTGAACATTCTGACTTTGGGTGAAGGAAAGGGCAGACAGCTATGAATAGTGGTATTTTGTAGCTGAAAGACATGGCAAACTGTAAAGGAATCAGTTCAAAAATCCTTATGCATTTTACAGATTCTACACAACAATGCCCATTAGATCTATAAAAAGCAGTAGGTACCTGTGCATACAGATAACAATCAGGATGAATAACATAAACGAATCATCTCTAACCAGAGCTTAAAACCCTAGCCTCATACTCTAACATTGTCAATGCAAATACATCCTCAATGAAAAGCAGTCATCATACTCCTTTTCCAAAAATAAAAAAATAAAAATCCTAAAATACCTGCATGGATTTAAAATATCTATTTACATTAAGGATAATGGAAAATTGGGAGTTCCCAAAAATGTAAGTTGAATTTTAATAATGAAAATAATTTAATTTTAAAGTATAGAAATAAAAATAAATTTCTCATAATCTGATGCATTAAGAATGACATTTTGTATGCTAAGTGAAGCTAGCCAGTCCCTAAAAAACAAATGCCGAATGTCTTCTTTGATATAAGGAGGGCAACTCAGAACAGAGCAGGGAGGAAGAGCATGAGAAGAAGATTAACATTAAACAGGGATGAGAGGTGGGAGGGAATGGGAGAGAGAAGGAAAATTGCACCAAAATGGAAGGAGACCCTCATTGTTATACAAAAGTACATATAAGAGGAAGTGAGGGGAAAGGAAAAAAAAAAAAACAAGAGAGAGAAATGAATTACAGTAGATGGGGTAGAGAGAGAAGGGAGAGGAGGGGAGGGGAGGGGGGGATAGGAAGGGGATAAGAAAGGCAGCAGAATACAACAGACACTAGTATGGCAGTATGTATAAATGTGGATGTGTAACCAATGTGATCCTGCAATCTGTACACGTTGTAAAAATGGGAGTTCATTACCCACTTGAATCAAATGTATGAAATATGGTATGTCAAGAGCATTGTAATGTTTTGAGCAACCAGTAAAAAAAAGAATGACATTTTGAGTATGTTTCATTTAATATTTTCATTTTATCAGAAGTTACAATCTGTATAGCACCCATAATAATGCCTGATAAATCATGAAGACTAAACAGAAAATTCTTACATAAAAACAGAATTGATTTATAATCAGAACAGCATACAATGCTATAATGTAGCCTTTATAAATGTAGCATTTAGTTATATAATTTTTATAAAAATAGAGAATAATGTATAACATATATACATATTAAAGGGTAAACATGAAAAATAAGTTCACACTAAGATCCTATGTTCTACTTTAAACACAAATACAAATGTAATTTCACATAAATCCTTCCACAAAATGTCCCTTACAAATATCTTACATAAGTGTGTATGTATACATGTGTATGTATACATGTATCTTACATAAGTGTGTATGTATACATGTGCATCATATTCAGACAATATTTTACATAAAAAATCTATGTAACTATTGTACTTACTTTATTTATTTGTGTTGCTGAGGATCAAACCTAGGGCCTCACACATGCCAGACAAGTACCCTACCATTGAGTCACATTCACAGCCCTAATAATTGTATTTCTTTAAATCAGTATATTTTGAAGTTTATCAGATTGATGAATATTTGAAAGTCTCAGTTAAATAGGAAGAGAAGGGATTTCATACTTTGATAAAAGATAACATTAAGAAAAAATATCTGGCTAATGACTGCATTATCTCCCCTTAATTCAAAACTATGGCTTGGATACTCTCTTTCTACTTCTTTTCAATTATGAGAATGACAATATAAGAAAAAAATGTAAAGATTGGAGTCCTCCAAATGAAGTTCTCATGTCTACATGAAATAATTGTATACACAGAAAATCTAAAATATCCTAAAAATAAAACATGAATATTGATAAGTAAATCTGCAAAATGGTTGGGTATAGTGCCAATGTATAAAAATCTATTGAATCAGATCTATTTTTACAAGTTTTTTTTTTCTTAATGGCAACATAACACATATTTTAAGCTGAAGTTTGTGGACAAATTGGTTTGTCACACACCTCCTCAGCCCTACCACTGAAGCATTCCTATGGTGTGTGCTCCATATATTATTGCATAACATGATCTTACGATAAGCCTCTGTAGCTCTAAATGTGTAACTATCATAATTCCATGATCAATTCACATATCATGCACAAATTTTATATTATCTAATTTGATATTCAACCAGTTTTGTTTGCTGCTTAATATAGTTTGGTCTGAACATATTTTTATATATCCATTAATATTTCTTGTTTCTTTTACCTGCTTGTTAATAATAACTTGCTTGTTTTTTTTTTTCTTGGTTTCATACACATTTTTCCCCCAGAGATGTTAGGGATGGTTAAACAGGTGGCATCTTCCTTCTGGAAATCATTAGTCCTTTCTGTCAATTACTCATCAACAAAATCCCATTGTTTATAGCAAGAAGAAACACAGTAAGATAGCCTCATTATCAGACAGAACAGAACAAATCTGCTTGGTGTTCAAGCTTCTGCCTGACTTTACCAGCATATTTTGAGAAAATAACCTAATGAATCATACACTGAATAGGAACATCAACCCAGTTTGAATTTCATTGCTTGCCTATTCTTTGTATTGCTGAACACTTACAGGAAATCAATTCCAGAAATTACAGCCAGCTGATACTTTGTTTGCAATCTTCCATGATCCTAAAACAGGATTTCCCATGTGTATATTTAAACATTATCATCTCCTTAGGGAGGAAATTAGGTAATACAGAACAAATTCTTTCTAATTTCCATCCTTATGTGCTATTTGACTTATTAAAAAAATCATCCACAGAAACTGCACTAAGCATATTATATAAGAGAATTACATTAAAGCCATAATAGAAACACATTCTGTTAATTTAAAAAAATAGACGATTTTCGTCCAAAGACATGATCTGATTGAATTATTGACTATAAGATTAGCACATACTAGCAGTGACAACTGGAGCAAGAATCTCAGATACAATGATCTTTGTATGTTTTCCCACATAATATATAAATTCTAATCCTTCTATTTCCAACCATTGCTAATTAGAAATTTTTTTGCTAAGCCTTGTTTTATCCTCTAGTCCCTAGTCTTTTTTCATTAGACAGTAGAATCTACTTGATACAAAATGTGGATGCAGTGTCTCTAAATTTCTGGGATTAATGTTTGCCTCAGATAGAAAGCATATAAGGAGTTGTGACCTATGACTGAACTTTTGTTCTGTCTTTCGCAACTCTTCAGAAAGTATTTTTGCTTAGTTTTTCAAGCATGATGTCTTTGGGGATACTCAATCTCATTGAATGATTATTGCTTCATATTCTAGCAACTGTCACGGTCTTCAGTAAACCTGCATCTAGAGCCTTGTCCTCCTCCAGCAATATAATCCCCAAGCCCCACTGGGGAATGAAAGTTATTCTTAATACAGTTATCCAAGTCCTTTATGCTACATTCTCAGTCAAACTGTTAGGTTTTTCAATCTGGCCTCTCTTTCTTTTCAAAAAAATGGCCAATGTCCGTCCTAGACTTACAAAATAGGCATTATTTAATGGTGACTTATATCATGAAAATCAATATCTTGTCATCAATAAGTAAATTACATTTTGTAGACATCTTCATCTTCATGATTTTAACATAAAAATGAATTAGGAAATAAAGTTAATAAAACAATGTTTTAAAAACTGACTCATTTATATCATAATCGGCCCGCTCTTCTGATGTACCAGCCATACAATCATTCAGAATTTCCTATTTTGTGTCTTACAAGCAAGTAATATTACTGAAAATGATACAAATAATTAGCTTCATTAATAAATGTTGATTGAAAGAACATTGTTTTTTGTGTTCAGAAACTGAATTATTGAAAACTATATAGAAATTTAATACCAATATTTCAAAGCAGGTTCAGGAACTGAAATAATATTAGCATGGCATTTCCAACTACAGGTTCCACATGAAACATAGTTTATTGAAGAAAAAAATATTATTTTTCTCTTTCCTGTTCATGTCAGGTTCTTGAATGTCAATCTACAAATCTAAGATGCCTTTATATGTTTTATAAAATTAATTGTGTCTCCTCTTTAGCCATGTTTATATTATCATTTCATTTTACATGTTTTGGAGCAGAATATAAAAGTTAACTGTTCTTTATATAAATAATAAAGAATTCTTGAACTTCAATTGTGTGGATAAATAACATTTTGCCAATTATAACCTTCCCACAATAATGGGATTTTCTGAGTGTGACACAAAGAAATGATTTAGCTTCTGGAGCAGAATTTAGAAATAATTTAAAATGAGGCATAGTAATGATGAAGATTATTATGATATAGGTTAGGTCGTTATTTAAGCATAATACTTTTATTATTTTATTTCATTGTTTTAATTATGCAATTCTTATTTAGTTATGCTACATTAATTACTCTACTATAGGAAGTACTATATAAATAATAATTCATTAATTACTATATTGTTAGCATGATTGTCAGTGAGCATAAGTAAAAATGGCCACAAATATATTTTTCTACAAGTAATAAATCAAAAGGAACTATAAAATTAGTAGGTAATATATTTGCAGAGGTTTCAAGCTTTGGTAAGAGCTCTTCTATATTATGACCAGCAGTATTTCCTTCAAAATCTCAAAACACTGTACTCCTCATGGAAAGTTCTAGACTTAGCCTTACCAAGTGAACCTTAAACTACAATTCAGACAATTGTACTATCACTACACTTTTTCTAAAGGTATTTTTTTATCTATGACCTCAAGTTTATTAAAAAGAACATTTCAGAAAAGCTCAAAATTGTCCTTCCTCTTTCTTGTTTTCTCTGTCTTATTAAAGTTTAGCTGCATCATATTCAGAGACTGCACACAATTTTCCCTTTAAGGTTAATGAAATGTTAATTATAATGTAGAATATCGATTATATATTTATACTAGGTACATTTGGAAAGAAATATGTACTTGGTAGATAAGAAATTAGAGAAGTTAGTTGTGACAGAAAAAATTTACATTAATCAATACCACCCCATCTTTATAGATCAATTACTGATTCCATGAAGAGCTTACAAGAAGGAACCAGTGTTGGACCGGGGTTGTGGCTCAGTGGTAGAGTACTCGCCTCACATGTGTGAGATCCAGGTTTGATCCTCAGCACCACATAAAAATAAATAAACAAAATAAAGGTATTGTGCTCATGTATAACTAAAAACATATTTTTTAAAAAGGAACCAGTGTTGATGTATGGAATGGAGTAAATAAAAAACAGAGGGGTGTCACTCCCTTCTATCCAAATTTACCAAGAAACAATATTCTAACAAGATCAGGGCATTCCATGTAAAGCTGAGTGTGAGAGAAGTGTGAGAGACATCATAATACTATGGTTTTGACCAGTTTATTTTTACTATATTTTCACAGAAAGAATTAAAAGTAAATCAGGAATTCATCCTCCAAACAACCAAGGGATCACAGTAAAGTAATCCCACAGTAAATTTGCATTTTATTGATCTTGCTTACAATCCTCATGAGGTGGAGGAGTGCTCACCAATGAGGAGCACTAACAATTTTCCCAAGACTACACATAAGAAGGTAGTTTTCAACTCCAATTAGATTTTAAATTAACAGGAGTAGGAAAATAATTATTAGATCAAATAATCTTTCAAGGGAGATTCCACGACAGTGACCTATGTATAGTAAACTCATCTGTGAAGAATAGAATATAAATACTTACCATCATAATTCTCAAGATAGCATGTGGTGTTTAGAACATTTCTAGGTGTACTGAGTGGTGTGTAATTATTACTGTCATCTTAGTGATCCATAATGCCTAAAAAAGTTAACTACTGTGAAGTGATTTTTATAGGATTACAGAGCCCCCCTCCAGGAAGAATCTAATTGTTCAAAACTTGTATTTCTTACAACTGTTGACATTGTGTACTCTCCAGTGGATGTGTCTTTAACATTCATTTTATTATGACATTAAGGAGAAATCAAAATGACTTGGTCTATACTGGTTAACCAATCCCATAAATTCATGGAAGAGTTTGCTTATGAAATTCTCCCTTCAGTAATTCAAAACTTTTGCTGTCTTGAACTCTGGCTGTTAAGATCAACAGGGGCACACAGTTCAAAACTATAGATGCAGGGCTTAATTCTTTAATGTGTTATTGTTATGCTCCATTTGCATGTTTCCCCCCAAATTTCCTACTGAAAACAACAAACTCATCAAGATCTCATAGTATGCATGGCTTTTCCATTCATTAACCTCTTTAACTGAATATAAATGACTGCACCCAAGGAAGACATAAATTGTGTATCAGAGAAATTATACCCAGTCAGGAATGGAAATCAGTGTGAATGTGTTTTTCTCCATGTAAAGTGAAAAAAATATCATGACAATAATAATGCAAATAAAAAAGAATTGATATTTTCCTACTGTTGAAATAATATATCAAAAACATAAAACTTGAAAGCATTCCCTCTAAAAACTGGAACAAGACAGGATGACTGTTTTCACAACTTCTATTCAAAATAGTCCTTGAAACTCTACCCAGAGAAATCAGACAGATTAAAGAAGTTAAAGGGACACAAATAGGAAAAGAAGAACCCAGACTATCACTATTTGCTGATGACATGATTCTATTTTTAGAAGATCCAAAAAACCCCACCAGAAAACTTCTAGAATTAATGAATTCAGCACAGTGTCGGGATATAAAATCAACACCCATAAATCAAATGCATTTCTATACATAAGTGATAAATCCATTGCAAACGAATTTAGGAAAACTACTCCATTCATAACAGTCTCAAAATAAATAAATAAGTAAATAAATAAATAAATAAATACTTGAGAATCAACCTAACAAAAGAGGTGAAAGATCTCTACAATGAACATTACAGAACACTAAAGAAAGAAATTGAAGAAGATCTTAGAAAATGGAAAGATCTTTCATGCTCTTGGATAGGCAGAATTAATAGTCAAAATGGCCATACTACCTAAAGTGTTATACAGATTTAATGCAATTCCCATTAAAATCCCTATGACATTCTTTATAGAACTAGAAAAAGTAATCATGAAATTCATTTGGAAAAGTAAGGGACCCTAAATAGCCAAAACAATCCTTAGCAAGAAGAGTGAAGCAGAAAGCATCACAACATCAGAACTTAAACTATACTACAGAGATATCGTAAAATACTGATATAGTATTGGCATCAAAATAGACTTGTATACCAATGGTACAGAATAGAAGACACAGAGACAAACCCACATAAATACAGTTGTCTCATACAAGACAAAGGTACCAAAAACATACATTGGAAAAAAGATAGCCTCTTCAACAAATGGTTCTCTCAACTTGCACAAAAATCAACTCAAACAGATTAAAGACTTAGGCACTAGAACAGAGACCCTATGCTTAATAGAAGAAAAAGTAGGAACAAGTTGCTATCATTTTATCTTAGGATCTGACTTCCTTAACCTGACTCCTAAAATGCAAGAAGTAAAATCAAGATTCAATAAATGGGATGAACTCAAACTAAAAAGCTTCTCTGCAAAAGAAACAATGAAAAACGTGAAGAAAGAGCCACAGAATGGAAGAAAATCTTTACCACATGCACCTCAGATAGAGCACTAATCTCCAGGATATATGAAGAGCTCAAAAAAAGCAGCACTAAAACAAAACAAAACACAAGGAATAACCCAATCAGTAAATGAGCTAAGGAAGTGAATAGGCACTTCACAGAAGAAGATACATAATCGATCAACAAACATGAAAAAAATGCTCATCATCTCTAGCGATTAGAGAAGTGCAAATCAAAACTACTCTAATATTTCATCTCATACCAGTCAGTATAGCAATTATCAAACATACAAGCAACAATAAAAGTTAGCAAGGATGTGGGGGAAAATGTACACTCATGCAATGCTGGTGGGACTGAAAACTGGTGCAACCTCTATGGAAAGCAGTATGAAGATTCCTCAGAAAACTTGGAATGAAACCACCATTTGATCCAGGTTTCTTACTCCTCTGCTTATACACAAAAGACTTAAAATCAGCATACTACACTGATTCAGCCACATCAATGTTTATATCAGCTCAATTCATAATAGCTAGGAACCAAACTAGATGCCCTTCAACAGATGAATGGATAAAGAAAATGTGGTACATATACACAATGGAATATTACTCAGCCTTAAAGAAGAATGAAATTATAGCATTTGCAGGTAAATGGATGGAGCTAGAGAAAAGTATGCAAAGAAAAATAAGCCAAACCCACAAAACCAAGAGCTGCATGTTTTCTCTGATAAGCAGATGTTAATCCATAGTGGAGATAGATGGGTGGGGAAAAATGAAGAAACTTTTGATTGTGCAGATGGGAATGAGGGTAGGATAGGGGGTGTGGGGATGGAAATTATGATGGAATGAGATGGACATTATTATATGCATGTATGATTATGTTACTGATGTGAATCTGCACCATGCTCAGTCAGAGAGGAATAAAGTTGTGCTTCGTTTGTGTACAATGTGTCAAAATACATTCTGCAGTCATGTATATCAAATTGAAACAAATTTAAAAATTTTTAAATCATAAACATAAGACTGTAAGACCATCTGTGGGTAGAAGGTACGGCAGCAACCACTGTTTCTTTCTGCAGTCCTCCTTCCTTCCTTTCTTTTTTCCTTCCTTTTAAAATTATCTTCAATAAACCCTTTATTCCAAATCAATGAATAATTCCAACTTATAAGAAATATTAACATAAACTTATGAGTCATCTAGTGTGTACTACTCCAGGTGTAACCATCAGAAACAATTGTACTTTGTTAATCTGCTGAGGTTTTAGGGAATTCTGTCTTTTGTGAGGCAACATCTGAGGTTCTGAAATTTATTCCTATTCGTGTATAATATTTTGTTTAAATTCAAGCACAAATAAATAATTTTCTGAACGTCTGCTATATTTGCAGGTGGGCAGATATGAAAAAAATACATGCTACACTGGGATAAATATGAGAAAAGAAAACTCTTCAAGCTAAAATGACTGAATATGAAGAAAATAATAAGGGGGTTCTCAACAAAGGTACATTTTGTGACACTTAAGAGGGGAAAATAAGAGGTTTTCAGATTGACAGTCACACTAAAGATTATTAAGATAGAACAGTAGTAAGGTACTGGGTAACAGCCAGTTTCTTTCAGGGAAATCGCTATCCATTCCTCAAAATCCTGGGTGGTATTTAGGAGTAGAAATACCCACAGATCTTTGAAACCAAATACACGTACCATTGCTTTACCCAAGGAAAACTTACCAAATCAGATTTTTTTTTGGAGGGAGCAATAGGTGGTGGTGGCTGGGAATCTGCATTTAAATAATTTACAAAAGTGACTGTGCTAATAAAGAAATTAATAAATTATTTCCCTAAACTAAAGAATTCAACATCTCTATGCACAGTGTGTAGGAGAGCATATAGATGTTCATAAGAATAAAGGCAGGTAAGAGAACAAAGAGGCATAGCTAAATGTTTTCATCAAATTCTTCAGCTATTTTCAGATAAGGTATAATTTTCAGCTACATATGACATATGAGAAGTTGACGACTACAGCTACTAAATAACTTTTTGCTATTCAATTAAGGAAAGACTGTCAACATAGAAGGGCTTGATGTGGTCTCAATGTGTCTCCCTAAAATTCCTATGTTGAAACCTAATCCCCCAATAAGGATAATAAAATGTGGGGCTTCTGGCAGGTAATTAGTTCATGAGGTATCTGCCCTATTGAATGGTTTTCATGCCCTTATAAAAGATGCTCCAGAGAGCTGCCTTCTTCTTCTGACTTGGGAGGACAATTAGCAGATGCCATGGCCACTGGTTCTTCAATTTTGAACTCAGCCTCAGAATCATAAGAAATAAATGTCTGTTGTTGACAAATTATGCAAGGCAAGGACTTTTGTTAGTGCAGCCCAAAAAGATTGACAAAGTGGCTATTTTGGGTTTTCAACATCACAAGTTTGAGGTGTAATGATATGTAAAGGAAGAAACTTTAAATAAGAAACAATCAAATTACACATTATTGATTTTTGTATATCAATCTTGTACCCTGCTACTTTGCAGGATTTATTAGAATTCAGTTCTAGATGTCTTTGGGTGGAGTTTTTGCATCTTCTAGATACTGGATCATGTCATTAGAGATAATCAGATTCCTTATTTCCCTATTTATATTTTTTAATTACAAAATAACAAAATAAGATTACAAATTAATACAAATATTACAAAATAAGATCATAGTACTCCTTTGTCCAAAACTTTCTAGAAGTTTCCCACTGTCACTCCTAATAAAAACCGAGTTTGATCATGACCTAATAGCCCCTAAATGGTCTCTCTTTCATTTCCTGTATTCTTCCAAATATTTACGGCTCCAAGGCCACATGGTTCTATAGGTTATTCTTGAGCACTCATACATGTTGCCCATCAGGAATCTTTTATGGACTCCTCTTTTTGAATGTGATGTTATTTTCCCAAATATGATCCACGTGGCTCATGAATGCGTTCATTTCATTGCTTAAATATTACTTCAACATATAAATCTTTCTATAAAAAGAAGACATACTCTTTATGTATCTCTGTTCTCCTTACAATACTCCCTGCCATCCCCGATGCTCACTTTTTCATTGCCTGCTTCTCCTCTAAGATTTACCTTCCATCTATAAGCCAGGAATTCTGCTCCCACTGCACAATCCAGTCTAGCACCTCAGCTAGATGTTTGGTATTTAAAATAAACAAACAAAATTCTAGGATCTTTGGAATGACAATGGAGGCCATGAATTAAAATTCTCATAGAACTGGATGAATGACAAAAAAAAAGTTAAACAGAATTTCGAAAGCCTGAGAAAGAAGTGCACATTTATACAGAGATGCATCTAATAGGTATTTATACAGGGCAGCCACAGAGGTGGGAGGAAAACCAGGAGAAAATTGTGTCAGAGAAAATAGAAGAATCCTTTTCTTCTATTTCAAGGAGAGACGTATCTGCAGAGTCTAATGCATGGAAAACTCACAGAATTTTTATTTGAACTGGAAACATAGGAATGAGAGTCATCAGTAAATATTTCATATTTTATTTGGAATGAGGGAGGAGGCCTGATCACTGACTTGACCACATTGATGAAAAATAAAATGCTCCTGATCAAGCCTTTCATGTAATGTCAGAGATCACATCCAGTTTGACATGCAAGAAGACTTATGTAAACCTGAGAGGACAACAGCCAAGATGAGAAGAGAGGGGAGAAGAGAAGCCTCCAGCTCGGTGGAACGTGGATGCCTTGTCTTTACAAACTAAAAGAAAATTTGGGTTCAATAATCTATTAGATATGAAATTGCAAATGGTGTCACCTTCTGAACCATAGTTTATGTATTTATTTCAATTAAAAATGTCCATCAAAGTTTTCTCAGTGTTGTTTTAAGAAATCCACTTCTCTCTCAGATGCCTTTCACTGCACAATAAGTAAATAATTTTTTCTTAAGATTTTATTTTTTTAAATAGAGAGTGGTCTCTCTATAAGAACACAAAAAGACCACTTTCAGAGGTAGTTAAAAGGGAAAAAAAAACAGATATGACTTTGAAAACAACAAAGTTTTTGTCCTTGCTTCCCGCTTCCCCCCTTTTCTTTTTTCAGATTGTCTGGGCATTAAATATTTGGCCTGAGAAAACACTCCACTGTAACATATGTTAAGCTTTAAATTCTTGATTAAAAAAATTAATGAGGCACATCTGTGTATCCAGACAGGCAAGATCTTGACTTTGGAATAGTAATCTAAGAGTGCCACATAGTCCTTTGTTCAATTATACATGTGTCTCATATTTCATGAAACACATGAATCAAAAAAGCAGTATAGAGAACTTCAGAACCTTTTCACATCTCAGACTGCCTTAGGACTTATTTTTATTGTCATAGCATCCATTGTATTTACACCTCTTATTGAGGCTTTTATGATTTTGTCACTGCCCAATCAATAGAAACAAAGACAGTCAATCCAGGATCACTGGGTGTCACTCCCTCTCCCTTGACCCTCCTCCTTAACAAAGACTGCTGTCTAGAAAGTGTGATGATTTACACATTTGGAATGTACGATTTCCACATAAGGAACTTTAAACATTTAAGTGGAAAAAAATAAGTTTTAGCGGAATCCACATTGCTAATCCTTTTTGTCTTCTACTATATATAACCAACACCCATTTACTGGAGGTTCAAGCCCTGACAACTTATGACGTAAAACACAGTGAAGGTTACATTTTCCCAACTAGGATATGGGTTCTAACAAGAAAAATATTCATTTCTTTTTGTGATTAGAGGTTCATCCATATTTATGATCACTCTATTTGGTGAATGTTGGGATGAGAAAACTGGACCTGAAAGCAAGAAAGGGGATACATGTCAATCAGGCTTCAGCGGGAAGCTCAGCCCTGAGATGTGACTAGGTTTGTGGGATCAAGATAGAGAATGTGACTCTTATCAAAGAATTCTTGCCTTGTTACTTTGCACCACTGAACAAAACAAAGAAATGAAACTTATTCTTGTAGTTTAGTAAAAGGAATGAAAATCACACTAGATAATGGAGATTCCAGTGATTTCTCCCTCAGGGTTCTCTGAGCAACTGAGACCTTGGATGTGCATTGTGGTCTTCACCTCTGTGTTTCTTTCATTTGTGACATCCGAATGCCCCTTCTCACCCAAGGCAGTGTCCATGCATTCTGAGCACTGAATTACAGTTTCCAAGTGATTCTCCTTCTGTTGTACTACTAACATACAGTATGTTATATAGAATGTGATTGAATAGCATACACAATAAAATGATTCTTAACAAAGTAAATATTTAGTAGCCTCAATCATTTGCTTTTACAATTTTGACCACTTTTTCATACGTAGGCTGCCATTCCCATCTCCTCCTCCTAAAAAGGAAAAAATAAAGGACACTAAATTTTGTTGGTGATGTTGAAGTTATTTTTCTTCCGAGTAGTAATATTATATATTTGGAGATGGATATTGAAGGCAAAACACCACAGAAAATTCAAAAAACTTTATTTTGCTTAGGAAAGCTGTTCACTCACTCTAACAACTCAAAATATCATTACAGATCACTGCTGTTTCCACTTTAAAATGTTTTCCTCTGGCACTCCTTGAAGTTGTGGGATTTTGCTTTCCACTCTGATGGGAACTTGAAAGTTGTCTTTATTGACATCAATACAGATGAGATTTCAAAGAACCACTTTCAGGTAGAATTATGTCAGGCTGAAAGAACTTGCTTTTCGGTCTTTAAAGATATAAATAGTAACTATGAGTGTGATTTTTAAAAATAAAATAATTTTTGTGTACACACACACACAAATTGTAAAGCTTCCAGTTTAATTTTCTTTGTGGGAACCCAACTCAATGATTCACTTTGAAATTGCTGAGGTTATAGACAAACATCTATTAAGGCAAAGTAGTTATGCATCAAACCATGCCTATATACATCAATTCCAATGAAGGACTTTAGAGAGAGGGAACATAAAGTTCAGAGTATTTGTGGACATTCATTGTATACAAATAAACTAATGTCCATTTATTCTATTATTTCTGGCTGTATGTGCAAAGAATAAGAAAGATTGTATCAGAAAATGCAAAAAGAAAGGTCATAGAAATGAGGAGTGAGAATATTAAAAGAAACTTTCAGCAATCTTATAAATAAGTTGAAGCCAAAATATATATACTAAAGATATAAATTACAATACTAAGGTTAATAACCAATTAATCTATTTTAAAAACTCAGTGTAAGAAGCTATCATTCTAACTTTAAAGTTTTACAGCCTGGAAGTTGCATTCAAATTCATGCATATGCATGTGTGTCTGTGTGCGCACGTGTGGCACTTGCATGCTTTTGCTTTCACAGTATTTATCCTAAGGGGATTCTAAGGAAACAGTAATCATTTTAGACACTCACAAGGAACTGAAGGGTCGCTACATTCTATCATTGACAAATGCTACATTCCTCAAATTTTGAGGCCATATGACCATATATTATAACTGAAAATTCTCTGGCAGAACTTCCATGCTATTTTCCACATTAGATGCGTGATATTAAATCAGTAAACATGTAGTTTTCAATTTCTCCACTGCTCTCTGACTTTCCTTTTTCTTTTTTAGTTATAATCATCCTTATAGGTGTGAAGTGATATATCTCCTTGTAGTTTTGTGTTGAATTTCACTAATAATCAATCATGTTGAGCAACTTTCCATGTGATTATTGACCATTTACATTATCTTTTATAGAGCAATGTCTATTCAAATTCTTTATCCATGTTTTAATATGTGGGTTTGTCTGTCATTTTGTTGTTGAGTTATTAGAGTTATCTAAATATCTTAGTTCTAAAATTCTCATGAAATACATAATTTGTAAGATGTTTTTAACCATTCTGTGTCAACTTTTCATTGTTTTCATGGTGCCTTAAGATGCACACAAATATTCTTTTGAATATTAATTAAATAAAATTTATTTTTCCTTTTGCTGTCTATTTTTGGGGTGTTACATTTTAGAAATTGT
Source organism: Spermophilus citellus (assembly GCF_964194105.1). NCBI lineage: Eukaryota > Metazoa > Chordata > Mammalia > Rodentia > Sciuridae > Spermophilus > Spermophilus citellus. The sequence goes on along the minus strand of NC_138183.1, from coordinate 41,254,810 downwards.
TTCTACATCCAGGATCAAGCATATTTTGATGCCATATTGATTGAGTTTGGCTATTGGTCTATAATGATGCTGCTTATGCAACCACCATACTCTTTAAAAATACTCTAGTTTTGTAGTAAGTTTTAAAATTGGGAGTTATGTGTCTGCCAACTTTGTTCTTTTCAAGATTGTTCTGCTATTACAGGCCCTTGGAATTCCGTATAATTTTTTTTTTTATATCTTCTTTGGAGAAGGGTCTACACTCTTATCAGTGTGACAATGGCCCTCTGCTTTTGTCTTCTTTGGGCTGAGGAAAAAAAATTGTTAATATTGAGGACGGTTCCTTGTTACAGTTTATTTTTGCTACTTTCAAGGTTCAAAAGCTTTGTCTTTTAAGTTTGATTTGCTACTTGTCACTAAACAATTACAGTAATTTGATGTGAATCTTGTATTTCATTGAGCTTCTTGAACATAAAGATTCATGTCTGTTCTGAAATTTGGTAACTTTCAGTTGTTATTTTTTCACATATTTTCTCTGTACTTTTCTTTTTCCTACTTTAGACATTTTCATGATACATATGTTAGTTAGTCACCTTGATGATCTTCCAAGTACCCTTGGAATCTGATCTTTTTTTTTCTTCTTCTTCTTCTTTTTTTGATTCTGTGCTGCAGGCTTGATACTTTGTATTATACTATCTTTAGCATGCTTTTGTCTCTATGGTATGTCAATTTTATTGTTAGATGGCCCTAGTTATTTATTTCAGTCATTTTTTAGCTCTAGAATTACTATTAGGTTTCTTTATATAACATATATACCTTTATTAATATTCTTATTTAGTTCTTACATTATTTTCCTGTATTTCATTAGACTCTTTAACATTTTGAGCATATTTAAGTCCATAGATTTTATTATTGGCCTAAGTCCAGTATCTGGACTTCCCCAACAACAGTTTCTATCTACTCATTTATTTATTTTTCTTTGAATGATCCGTATTTTCCTGTTTACTTACATGTTTTATGATTTTGTTGTTGTTGAACACTGGTATGCAAACAATATAATGTAGGAACACAAGAAATAAAAAGTCTCCCTATCTTTCATGTTCCCTATCTTTAAATTTTGAAGGCTGCAGTCTTTCCCCTACCTACCCATCTTTTTAGTAATTTTTCAAAATTGTTTTTGCAAAGGCTATATTCCATGTTGTTTGTGATCACTGAGGCCCTTGTTCATTTAGGTTTTGATTAGCCAGTGAGTTGACGGAGACTTCAATGAATCCCAAGTTTCAATCAGTGGTGAAATTGAGTGGCTTCTCACATCTTTTCTGAGCCTGTGTCCTGTATTGGACCTCTATGTGGCTTTTCAGATTTCTTCATTGCCTTAATTTTCCAAACCCCATCACCATCACCACATTTCCTCCCAGGCTTTAGGTGATTCATTTTATGTATCAAATGTAATCTTTTATCCCAGGTAGCTGGGAGGCTTTGTTCACCTTAAGTTTTCAGAAATGTTCACCATTTTTTCCCTCCAGAGCAGGTCCTAGGCTTGGCAAGATAGAAATGAGCACATTTTGTCAATCCTTTGGATAGCATCAAGACTGTTTATAATAGGCAAATACAATCATCTGTGTGTGGGTTCTTGTCTTTTTCCTCCAGAACAAGTTATGAGGGTCCTACAATAGTAATACGGGTCACTGTCTTCAAGACTGCCACCAGGAGATGAGGGAGATGGGACAAAGACAAGTAAAAATGTCACAAAGCTTTGCTAATGTTTTCAAGTTACCTTTTTTTTTTTTTTTTTAATCTGGTGTTTTCTTAGCGGCCATAATGCTTAATTATTTACAGAGTTCTGACCATGTAGGTTCTGACAACTTTCATATTTTCAGTGCTTTTGTACTAGGAATGTTGTTGGAGTTGCCTAAACTGCAGTTTTACTGATGCCACTCTCCAATATGCATTTTGTAACCTCATTGAAAATATACATGATTAAGCAAAGATAAATGAGAAATTTTCCTTATGTAGTCAAATTGTCTATGTATTGAGCAATATTTGGAGATATTCTATTTTTTTCATTTTGATTTTAGTTAAAAAAAAACATAGAATAACTTAATAGCAAACACTAGCAAAGACTAGTAAGCCAGATACAAAATCCCAACTCACAAATAACTAGCTAATTTGATTTTTGCCAATTATTAATGAGGAACATTTTGAAAGGCAAATACAACCCCAAAGAATCCGAATTTTCAAATATTAATATGACTCTGAAACTTATCAAAACAACTCAGAATACTAACAACTAAGAGACTTAACTAATTATTTAACTTATTATTTTCTCATCTACAAAATATTATTCTGATATAATTTTAAGTAGCTCATTATAAATATATTGAATATAATATAATATAATGAATATAATTTATATAATTCATTATATAAATATAATGAATATAATCTAATATAACTCACACTTCAAAAAAGATCATCATGGGAATTTGGAAGAGTACCCAGAGACTTCAATATTTATTCAGGTTTTAGATCACTAATCACCACTCAGCTCTGAATGTGGGCTGTCACCTTGATATCTCTTTTTCTGTTTTTATGCAATCACATTTTGAGAAACAATAGTGTTAATATTCTGGCATATACATAGTTATTCTTTTATTCCACAGTGATATAATATGGAAACATAATATGATGATTTTAATAACAATCATCCTTACCTTTCAAGACAAGGCCATTTAATATGAAAAGTAATAAGATTCTTTTCTCTTTTTTTTCCAACTTTATGAAGCTGTAATTGAAATTTGAAAGTGTGTATATTCAAGAGGTACAATGTAATTTGATATACATATGCATTGTTCAGTAATCATCATAATCAAGTTCATTAAAATATCATGCTCTTGATTTTTTGTTTCCCTTCTTCAAGTGTCTCACGTTCACATGCCAGAAGGACCAGGAAGATATAAATGAAAGTCTGTATTATATTATACTGACATTAAGATTGCTTTACATATTTTCCCATCATTTTTTTCTAAAAACATTATTCTTTAAACCTGACTTTTCTTTCCTTACTTTTGATGGAAATAATGGCACAGAGAACACCAATAGCATGAGCATAAAGAAAAATGACACCTGACCTTTAACCTCAAAGCTAGGTCAAGGAAGGAAGTGACTTGATAATTCTATTGTCAAACTTAGCTTAAAGCAAATGATAATATAGTAACCTGTGGAGTCTCTTTTTATATAAAAACTCTTATTTATTTACTTATTTGTCTGTTTCAATCAGTTATACATGACAGCAGAATGCTCTTCGATTCATTGTACACAAAAAAATAGCACAATTTCTCACTTCTCTGGTTGTACACAAATTATGGTCACACCATTCATGCAATCATAATTGTACTAAGGGTCCATCTTATTCCATGATGTACATCTCATTCCACCATCTTTCCTATCACCATATCCTCTCCCCTCCCTTTCCCTCCCTTTGACCAATCCAAGGTTCTTTCACTGACCCCACGCCACTGGCCCTATTATGGATTAGCATCCACTTATCAGAGAAAACATTTCACCTTTGGTTTTGGGGGACTGGTTTACTTAGCTTACCATGCTATTCTCTAATTCCATCCATTTTTCTGCAAATGCCACAATTTTATTCTTTTTTACTGCTGAATAATATTGCATTGTGTATATACACCACAATTTCTTTATCCATTCATCTTTTAAAGGGCATCTAGAAAGCCATTTAGTTAAAGTTCTCAAAGAGAAAATTAAGTGTGTGAATTTCCTGGTTTCTTTTTTTTATTATTATTTTATTGTTGGTTGTTCAAAACATTACATAGTTCTTAATATACCATATTTCACAGATTGATTCAAGTGGGTTATGAACTCCCATTTTTACCCCGTATACAGATTGCTGTGTCACATCAGTTACATTTCCATTGATTTACAAATTGCCTTTCTAGTGACTGATGTATTCTGCTGTCTATCCCATTCTCCACTATCCCCCCTTCCCTCCCCTCCCCTCCCCTTCTCTCTCTCCACCCCCTCTACTGTAAATCGTTTCTTACACTTATATAATTTCTCTCCTACTCCTCCTTTCCTCTTATATGTAATTGTGTATAACCCTGAGGCTCACCTTCCAATTCCATGCAATTTCCCTTAACTCTCCCTTTCCCTCCCGCCTATCATCCCTGTTTAATGTTAATCTTCTTCTCCAGCTCTTCATCTCTACCCTGTCCTTGGTTACTCCCCTAATATCAAAGAAGACATTTGACATTTGTTTTTTAAGGATTGGCTAGCTTCACTTAGCATAATCTGCTCTAATGCCATCCATTTCCCTCCAAATTCTATGATTTTGTCATTTCTTAATGCAGAGTAATACTCCATTGTGTATAAATGCCACTTTTTTTATCCATTCATCTATTGAAGGGCTTCTAGGTTGGTTCCACAATCTTGCTATCGTGAATTGTGCTGCTATGAACATCGATGTAGCAGTGTCCCTGTAGCATGCTCTTGTTAGGTCTTTAGGGAATAGACCTAGAAGGGGAATAGCTGGGTCAAATGGTGGTTCCATTCCCAGCTTTCCAAGAAATCTCCATACTGCTTTCCAAATTGGCTGCACCATTTTGCAGTCCCACCAACAATGAACAAGTGTACCCATTTCCCCACATCCTCGCCAGCACTTGTTGTTGTTGGACTTCTTAATGGCTGCCAATCTTACTGGAATGAGATGGTATCTTAGGGTGGTTTTGATTTGCATTTCTCTGACTGCTAGCGATGTTGAGCATTTTTTCATGTACTTGTTGATTGATTGTATGTCCTCCTCTGAGAAGTGTCTGTTCAGGTCCTTGGCCCATTTGTTGATTGGGTTATTTGTTATCTTATTATCTAATTTTTTGAGTTCTTTGTATACTCTGGATATTAGGGCTCTATCTGAAGTGTGTGGGGTAAAGATTTGTTCCCAGGATGTAGGCTCCCTGTTTATCTCTCTTATTGTTTCTTTTGTTGAGAGAAAACTTTTTAGTTTGAGTAAGTCCCATTTGTTGATTCTGGTTGTTAACTCTTGCGCTATGGGTGTCCTATTGAGGAATTTGGAGCCTGACCCCACAGTATATAGATTATAGCCGACTTTTTCTTCTATCAGACGCCGTGTCTAAGACATGAGACAGCAAAATCAGACTAATTTCCTGGTTTCTTTAAGCTCTCTATTTCATATGAGTAGCAAAAATTCCAATTAAAGCCACTCAAAAATAAACCCACTAGATTTATATGGGCATATATTTTCTTTCAGTCAGTTTCTGTTTTCAGAATAGGTATTAATGGGATTCTAGGTATTCTAATTCTTTCCCGTATAAAATTACTTGAGTCACAACAAGAAATTTGGCATCTCTGGTTCCTGAATATTCAATGCCAATAGTAAACACTTCCCTCACATCTCTCCCACTCCCTGTTCTAGCACTGGGAAACTTGAATAACCCAAATGCACTTCCAGTTCTGCCTGACATAAAAGATACTAAAGGATTGACTAAATACTAAATATTGCCTTTTGGTCTTTCAGTGAAGATCAAGGGTAATACTCAATAATTGCCATTCTCTCTGCAATTCCAACTCCACTTATATTGTATCACAACATTAAATGTATACATTTGACAATAAATTATGAAATGTATTTTAAAATAATAGACTGATATAATTTATCAGATACTAGATACCTATACTGAAAAATCCCTGTTCTATATAGATTCATAGTTTGCATATGCAAGCTATGCATAAGCTATGCATATTTGCATAAGCAAATAATTGGGCCTATTATCTCACTATGTAAATAAGAGATAAAATTGTGTTTATTTGAAAAGTGATCAAAATTTTTGGTTAATATTAATTTTACTGACACCTGTTTAAAAAGTCACAAAAGGATATAAATGTTTACAAAATGCTGGATGCTTCCCATGCATTACATGTATGGACAAATTTTTAAACAATATTCATATATTTGTATCTGTTAGCTATTGCTTTTTGATGAATCATTTTACATCTCAATGATCAGTTGGGTGGTTCTTCTTAAGTGTATTGATCTCAACTGGCCTTGTTCATTCTCTACAATCAGCTGGCTGGTCAGCTGGGTACTGGCCAGTCTAGGATTGTCTTGCCATGTGTTTAGTGACTGGCTGGAAGTTAACTTAATGGGAATGACTGTGATATGATTTTTATCACTCATCAGGCTTGATTTGGATACTTGTATGAACTGCCCCCAAAATTGCTAAATCAAGCAAGTTTTCTTGAGCATTAAGCTCAGAATTAGAATAAAATATTCTGAATTATATTGGCAAAAATAGTTTATAAGGTCACCCCAAATTCAAGAGTTGAGAAAATAAGATTCTTTTAATGGGAATAAACACAAAATTGATTTTGAAGACATGTGGATGAAGAAGTTCTAACTTTTTAAGCCAGTATACTACAATATTATTTGTGTTTATTTGAGTTTGGAAAGTTTTACAGGTCCAATTGGTTTTCCTTTGAAGTTATTAATTAGGTTTCACCAACTAATATTTGTCTGAGGTAAGGTTGTTGCCACTTGTTATAAGGGTGATGACATTAAAGTTCTTGAAGTCCACTGTGTATTCCAAAATTTTTCTATACAAAAAAAATATATTGCATTATAGTACACACTTGACATTTTCTGAAGGACATATGATCATTGTGACAATCCTTAATTTAGCAAGCATCAGATTAGCATGTCAGTGTGTTTGTTGCACTATGTCATTTCTAATATGTGTAGAAAAAAATGAAATTCTGAAATTTTTATATAAAAATGTATGTTAGACTAAGATAAAATGAGTATAAAGGCCAGAAGAATATATGGGAACCAAATATCCTCACATCTTGAAGTCAGGATTATCAGCACTCTCTCAGATATTTTAAAAGATTAAGATCTTCTTCAGCATTAGTAATCACCACTTCTAGGCCATGTCAACTGTTGGAGAAGTCAGTAAGAAAGGAACTGTGTAGAATATATCATTAAAATTAGTGATTGTCAAAGGTGATAGGTCCAAGGGTGATGGGCAAGGCTGTTGGGAAATGGTGGTAACAGGAAGAGGCTTCTGAAGTTTTTTTTAAAGACTCCCTAAAACTCTTATTGGAAATATGAATTTTACAGTTGAGAGAAGTTTTAAAGACTCCCTAAAACTCTTATTGGAAATATGAGTTTTACAAAAAGAAATTAGACTAGGTGGGGAAAGAGAAAATCCAAATACCCTATCCCAGCATAACACTACACTAGGAAAGAGGAAAATCTTTAACTTCAACGAAATCCAGAATTTTGAGTATTTTAATTTTTTAACAGGGCTACATACCTTCATTTGTTAAGTGAGACTGTTCTTTTGACTACAATAACATATTACCAAGATTGTTATGAAATGTGCCTATATTTTGCACAGCAGGAGAACAAGTAGCACTGAAGGAGAATTTGAAGAAACCATCAGAGGAAAGAAAAAGAAAGTTGCTTCATATTTTTATTCTACTAAATGCATTTCATTGTTTTAAAAAGTGGCCATATTTTTCACAATGACACAAGACTTATATTTTTCATCTTTTTATTACTTTTTATATTAAAATTGAGAGTTAAATTTCTGTTATGTATTAAATTTGTCTTCCCCAAACTCATGTGCAGAATCCCTTCATCTCTCCATTTTTGTATTAGAGATAGAGCCTTTAAGGATGCAAGTGAGATTAAATGAGGTCATAAATTGGGGTCATAATCTGATCATGCTGGTGCTCTTATAAGAGTTGAAAATAGGGCTGGGGATGTGGCTCAAGCGGTAGCGCACTCGCCTGGCATGCGCGTGGCCCGGGTTCGATCCTCAGCATCACATACCAACAAAGATGTTGTGTTCGCCGAGAACTAAAAAATAAATATTAAAAATTCTCTCTCTCTCTCTCTCTCTCTCTCTCTCTCTCTCTCTCTCTCTCTCTCTCTCCTCTCTCACTCTCTCTTTAAAAAAAAAAAAGAGTTGAAAATACCAGAGATCTCTCTATGTATAGTCCTAATGACACAGCAATGGCTGTCTACAAGCTGGGGGAAGAGGCCTCTCCATATATCATCCCAACCAGCATCTTGATCTTGGATTTCTAGTCTTCCAATCTATGTTAAAAAATATATTGTTAAGCTACCCAGTGATTTGTTGTAGCATTCAAAAAGACTAATACATGTTCTTTTCATGGGTTGGTCCACTGAAAAATAGTTATTTTTGTGTCATATTATAAAAATGGCCTTGGCACAGTGTTATTTTGTTAGGCAGATATTATATTTTAATGAATTATCCACACTAAGTAAGTTACTTCTGAACAAATGTCCAGTGATGCAAACTACTTGATACTCTTCAGTACTCTCATTTCGAGTGAAAATGAGACAGAGAGAGAAGAAGGAGAAATAGTAAGAGCATAATCCATCAAGCTGTCAAGGAGCTTCTCAAACATTTGAAACAGATGAATGTTAAGTATAAAGTATTGATGACCTACTACAACAGATGCACTGATGTATATTTAAACTATTAAGTGAATTCCCTATTCTGTCTTCTACATATTTAAAAAAGATTTAATGTCTGAATGTTCTGAAGATATTTTCTAACTTACATGGTTTAAAACATATCTTTTAATATTTTATAAGAAAAGATATTCATTGAGAAACCATCCATATTATATATGGATGTTCTGACTGTTCATGCTAACTGCCAGATGTTTACACATGTGAAATTTCTCCAGAGTACTATAATATACTCTAGATGTCTAGAGAAGTTTGGAAAGAACTTTAAATTCCATTTTAAGCTATGATGAATAAAATTAAGAAGTAATCACTGGGTAGCTTAACAATATAATCACACTTAAACTTATTGTCTATTTTCATCATTATGGATGCAATAAATGTTTATCCATTAGAGAAATCACCTGGCCAAACTATGCTCAAATATACTACATTTTTTTCTCTTAAATCTCAAGTGCTATTGGAAAAGTATTTTACATTTTTTATATCCTTAAGGATATGTGTGAATGAATGTCATGTGGAGCATTGCTAATAATTCACAATTTCTTTCTGTTATGTATAATCTCTACATATTTTATGTTAGAATATTGACAATCCAGATTCTTTACACTTCAAATTTTGAAAAAAAAGTGCAATAAGATTTTCTATTGTTTTAAATATATGACAACTCTCTAATAATATTGACATCATGGTTCCCAAAGCAGCAAGTTTCGGGGGGGGGGGCTTTTAGGAATAATTAAACTATGAGAGCTGTAACCTCATAGGAGGATTAATCCATATGATGCACTAATAAGTTGAATGGTAGTAAATTTGGGCAGGTGAGGCATGGTGGAGAAAACAGGTTAGTGGGGTGGGCAGGCTTTTGGAGACTAAATCTTGTCCCTGGCCCTTTATCTCTACTTCTATCTCAATCTCTATCTCTATCTCTATCATCTCTGTCTCTATCTCTCTCTGCTTTCTGGCTGCCATGAGCTTAGATCCATCAGACCCTTCTGCTATGATGTTCCGCATCACCTTAGGCCCAGGGCAATGCACGCAGCCAACTATGGACTAAACCTCTAAAACTATGAGAACCAAAAATAAACTTCTCCTCCTCTAATTTGTTTTCATCCTGTGTTTTGATCACATGATGTATTTTAATACAACATCCTTGCCAGTGCCTTAAACTAGGCCAGCAAGTCCACATACATATTATCTTGAAGGACACTTGTTTTTCTCTTATGCACACTGGTAACTAGGCGAGATAGTGTTACTGTATGTAGAAAGCTACTTTCCTGCATGTATGAGAGGACATTTGCTCCTTGGGATGCTGGTCATGGGAGCTGATGATAGATGCTGATGAGGTCACTGCTTCTGCAGCCTACACATAAAACCCTTCTCTGAGTGGGGATAGGAACAGAACTAAGGGATGGTGCAAACAATACATTGTCACCCATCCAGTCAGCTACCACTGGACAAAATGACACAAGAAAGAAGAGTCAGTGCTTACCCAATCACTCACGGTTCATGGCTCCCATAAATCACTTCCTTATTCTTCTATAAATTATTTCAAGTTTTTGACTTCCCATTAAAACATTTACACATTTAATTACTGTTTCTTTTGTGATCAAGACACATAGAACAAAACATACATCTTAGCCATTTTTAAATACATAGTACAATAGAATTGACTATATGCACATTCTGTTTCATATGCTTGTTTTGGTATGCTAAATACTCTCTTATTTTTGATTTGAATAAAAATTATGTCTGAATAACTTTCTAGTTATTTACTCTAGTTATTTATATGTAATAACAAACCAAGAAAACAATTGCAGTTATTCAAACTATTAGCACATTCTTCAAATATTCCTTTTTGAATAAATCTTTTCAAAAAAGAGCTGAATCATCTTTGTCATAATTGAAAATAATTTAAAAATAAAAATGAAAATTGAAAAATCCAATAGTTGCCAGCACAACATCACATGAAGTAACAAATTCAAAGAAATAACTGCTTTATTTTTCTAGGCATAACCAGGTATATAAAAAAATTTTGAGCAGTACTTGTGAATGACTTATCTCTCATGTCCAGGGCTGCCATGAAGTGTGAAATTATGTCCTTTTCCACTTCTGTAAGGCCATAGATTATAACAGTTTCTTGTTTATCAGCTTCCCTGGATTCTGTGAGAGTATCCCAATGAATTTTTCTTTAGTTTCACGTAAACACTCTGGTAATTTCCCCATGGAATAAAAATCTAAGGCAGTCTTTGTTTGTTTTGAAACAAATATTCTTTTGTCTTAAAGATATTTTCATGAGAATAATTTATTCTAATGATAACACAATGATATGCAAATCTCCATTCACTCTGCAGTGTAATATACCATGCACATTTTTTTTAATGGCTTGGAGTTCTAATTTATTTTCATCACATACAGCTACTTTTTTTTTCCTTTTTGTTTTTTTAACTGCTGTATACTTTTTAAAACTTCATGGAGTGATGATTAAAACAGACTCTGCTTATTTGGGTGGACTTTATCACAATAACCGCAATTACCCCAAAGCTTTATGCTTTGAAAGGAAGTGTGCATTATATTTACTTGATAGTGTAGATGCCTAGAGGTTGTGATTCCTGGGATTTACTGTGAAGGAAATCTGCATAGCATTACACACCACTGGATCTACATCCTAAACTTGCCACACATTGACTCAGTAACTCAGAGCACATTAATTTTCTCTTGTATAAAATGAGGATATTCCTATCCTGAAAGTCTACAGTTATCGTCTATTACATGAAATTCTGGGTATGTTAAATGCTTGACAGTGACAATTATTAGATTACGTCAAGTTGTCTTTCTGGTTTTTTTCTAACTTCTGAATCCCCAGATCCAAACCACTTATTCTCTGTGAGATTCAGTTTTTCAACTGTAGGAAAGGATTGATGCCATGTAACCCACATAGAGAACAAGAAATGATACAAAGGCACATGAAATTAGCTGACAAACTGAAATGATGAGGAGGAGGATGAAGAAATAATATTTCCAGAAAAATTACTCTAATGTGTTTATTTGAAAGAAAGGTTATTATAGATATAGTTCTCATAATTACCATTAGCAGAGTGATTCAAATGCAAATTAATGCAATTAATATTCATTTTCAGATTATTGATTAAGGCCAAAATAATTGTAGCTAAGAGTTTCCTTAATCAGACAAAGAGGAAAATACTTGGAGGCGAATGCCTCTTTAATCAATTGGTGGTTTTGAAATGAAATTATAACATGATCAAGAGATTGTATAAAATGATAATATTAATTGTTAATAAAGATTAAGCACCAAATAAAATTTATAAAATCTCACATTTTTCAGAATAATCTGAATGATTTCAGTAGATAAATGTCTCTTAGTTCAATTTGATGGAGTTAAATTATTCATTATGGCTTCTCACATATCTCAGGTTGAATGATTGCCATGAAATGTTTGAAAAACATAAAAACCAAAAATAGTTAAGTCCCATGTTTCCTAATTAAGTAGTTGTTAAATTACAATGAAAGCAGAGGCATAAGCTCCTGGAAGTTGTCAGTGATCAAATTTGGAAAGAGTTGAAAACAAATAACTCAGACATTAGAAAGAATGTCTTTAGTAAAGTTTACCTCATGTTAGACAGTTAAAAAAATGTTAGCCAAAATTTATATACAGTAATTCTATATTTTAAAAACATAAATTTAAATTTCTGTTTAAGTGCTTTTCTAAGAAGTGCTAAAAGCTTTCTCACAGAACTGTAATTTTTGCATTAAATTAAAATACTAAAGTACCATATATTAGAGGGATTCACATTGCTTAGATGAAGAAAAATGTGTAGCTGGGATGTAATTCTATCCAAGGATATTAGTGATATTCAGTTCATGAAATAATCACTGATTGGATGTAAATAATCCAGCTTTTACAAAATGACTATAGATGAGCTAGAAAAACAAGAAAGTATAATAGAGCAATACATCTCTTTTGGAATGAATGCAGGAAATCCTTTATGGGCTTTTTGTAGGTATTCTTTATCAACTTGAGAAAGTTTCCCAGTTTAAAGAGAGTGCTTATCCTGAATAAGTGTTGAGTCTTGATAAATGCTTTTTCTTCATCTTTTTCTTCATGATCATATGATATTTATTCTTTAGGTTATAGATGTGGTACATTACATTACACTAATTTAACATTTATAAGTATTCAATCAGCCTCGCATACATGGGATAAATCTCACTTAGTATAGTGTACAATTCCTTTAATGCATTGTTGTTGGATTTAGTTTGCAAATATTTTGTTGAGAATATTTGCCTTTATTTTTCTCTCTGTTTTGTATAATAATGTTATACCTAAGACTAATTTTATTAAATGCTTCCTCTGTTAAAAAAAAATTAGGGGGCTTCGCTAAGTCTTTAATTGTTGATAAAGTTAAGATAAAATGAAATAATTTTCTCTTTCCAGGTTTAATGGTGCAATGAAAGTTAAACAGTTCCTTAGAATAAATTATATTCAGTGGTTTTTGAAAAGAATCATTAGGACAGCTCCTCATTTGCTCACCTTTATGTAAATATGTGGGATTTAAATTATGCCTACAGAATTTAATTTTATTCTTTGTTACAAATGTAAGGAAATATCAGTGTTAGAATTTTTTGAAGGAATAATAATCAATAATATAAGACCTATATATTCCTATTTCTTAATTTTTTTCCTAAGAGGACATATGTGACAAATTAATGTTTATAAATTATTTCATATTATGAAAACAAGTAGCAGTTTTCTCCATTAGAAATATACCTTTAAATGCAAACAAATCAGATGACCAAAATATTAGATTTTGGCGAATGATTTTTCTTCTTAATTCCTCTTTTCACTCTCAGCCTCTGCCTCTGAGTACATCCTTCCTCCCTCCCATAACCTCTCTCTCTCCACTCCCTTCTTTTCTGCTTTCTTTCTGACCATCCTTCACCAATATCATTTGGAAAGCTATGCTATTTAAGTTTTCCTATGTATTGATATTTTTTATTGTAAATCCAATTTATAAGTCCTCCCTATGAACTATTTTCACAAATGTTCACACTATTTGAATAATAATTGACATATAAAAGAGAAGTTGATTTTTCCACAAAGTGGAAAAGTTATTAAAGTTTTCCAATGACATGCTAGTTATTTATGTGGCAGCACTAAAGATGTATTGGTAGAAGTAAGCCTGCCATTTTTTTCCACATTATCTTTAGAAAGATATTAATAAACGCTAGTAAATTGTTTTAGGCGTATAAAAATATTAAAGTGGAAAAAAATCCTTAAATATATCTTTGTCTTCAAGAAGCAAAAAAAAATGACAGGTAATTAGAAGTCATATACACGGAGCCACCACATCATTGTGAAGCATTTGAAAGTAATGGAAGGAAATTTTATTCCAGGACTTATATGTATCTAAAATTAAAACAAAATTCTTGCATATGATCATAGTGAGGAAAGTGTAAAATATGATATTTCAAGTCAGTTGATAAGTCCTAAATGTAATTTTGAAAATTTTAATATAGAAATGACATCAATGATTGAATGTTTCAGATAAACTACTAGTAAGTGAAATTGCCTTAGAATTATCAAAAGACCTTGGTGTTGCAGTTAAGGAGAGAGTACTGAGAGGCAATTTTTGCAGGCAGATGTTTAATTTCTAAATAAAACTTTTCAAAGTACTGTCAGAGGCCTTGTGTCTCCAGAAAGGATTTGTTATTACCTTAGCACTCAATAAATCACACCTAACATTTGGGTTAGGAAAGAAATCAGATAATTAACCACCACATATTTCAAATAACTATTTCCTTGAGATTCATAATTTACCTGGAGGAAAATGAAATGATTACAAGTAAAAGTGCTCATTTTTACAATCATTTTCCCCTTGCATAGCCAAATATTCTTCAGATCTTGTTTTTATTTTCTGTTTTCCAGAGAGTGAAATATTATTTTACTTATCCTGGGAATTATTCCATTTCTTAAGGAGATATTTTCACACATATATTTTATGTACATCTTGGTTTTATCCTTTAAATATAAAAATTTCACAATGCAGTAGAATACACATTAAATTAGGAGATCTGGATTCTCATCCCAAATCTGTCCTTAGTTGTTTGTGCTCATACAAACACCTTAACTATCCTTGGTCTGTTTTCTCACTGATTTGACCGAGTACTCTCTAAAATGACTTCTTTCACTGAGATTCTTTTCTCTGCCTCTGTAAGGTTTGCCTTTCCTGTTTATCACCTGAGGATAAGCAGTTTATTGTAAGATAATCACATTCATTTTAACAGAAATACAGAGGTAGTGTATGAATGTAATGTAGCCACAAAACATTAAAATAAAAAAGCTAGTTTCCAGAGATGTGAGCACCCTGTAGGAAACATGCCAGAAAGTCAATATTGCATATTTTTGTTATGAGCAAAACAAGTGAATAAACACTTCATTATGCCTTAGCTGCATCATTTACTCTACAATAGTTTAATAAATCCTGTTCAGAAAAAAAGGAGTAGTTAAGTAAGCATGACATTTTTGTCCTAGCACATGTAGTTGGACAGTCTGGAAGATGCATGAATAAAAATAACAGTTGTCATAAATCAAATATGTCTTTCACAACTGTCAATGGGAGAAATATAGAAAAATATGCTATTATTTCCCCTTTGATCTATAACAAAAATAATTCCAAACTAGTCCAAAGAATTGTATTTCACCGTGAAAATACAGGATTTAAGGCAATTAAATTGCAAATTTTATTCTACATTGTGCAGAGGGAAAATGTAAATATTATCTCTAGGTTTAAAATAATAATCATAGTTATTTCTATGCAAATCCTAAGTTGCTTAAAATATGATAAAATGGGCCTGTGAGTAGAGCAAGTGATAGCTAGCAACTTCAGATATCTACATTAAGTCTATTGTACATGCTACAGAGTTTCTTTCCACTTTTCTTGTATCATCTCACTTAATCTTTGCAGGAATATTATGAGGTACTATTTTGAATTTCTGAATTTTTTGAATGTAGAAAAGGAATTTGAAGCACATAATGTTTAAGTTGTTTGCCTGTGGTCACAAAGCTCATGGTGATGGAAATTGAGTGAGCAAAATCAAATCCCTTATAATTTTTGGTTGAATTATAATAAGCACTTTTCCTAAAAATAGCAATATCACATTGCTCCTTAAAATAAGAATTACCTAAAACTTCTTCAAAGGATAAACTGTTTTCAAACAGCTAAATATAATAAAATCAACAATTTATCTGCAAATAATTGATGTATTAAATTGAGCTTTTTCTCATCTTATAATTACTATAGCATCACCCTGTGGACAGAGACCAAGTACAAATTGATTTATTTTGTTTTAATTGATAAATGCTAAAGGAAAGTGAAAGAAAAATCAAATTTGTAAAGATTCCAGGATTCTTGAAGTTTTATTAGTTCAAACTGGCTTTTTATCCAAATAAATTATTCATTTAATAAGTATTTTTAATATTTTCTATACAGGTAGCACTGAAACAAAAGGTATACTTTTTTCATTGTAGTATGTTTTAATTCCATATAGTATGGGTTTTTTTGTTGTAGGATGGTTTGATAAGAGTACAAATTTTTCTTCGTAAGAAATAGTGAATAAACTTACAATTTACATGCATGAAACTGTAGTGAGACAGTATGTATAGAAATATAAAGTGGATTTTTTGCTATATTCACTGAACCTAATAGGATCCCAATATCTTGGTGTACATTCTTCATGTCTACTTTGATTCTTAGAATTATAGGCCTATAGATATGAATCAGCTCCATCACAGTGGATTTCAGTCTTAAGACCAGTCATGATGAATTCTGAAGACATTTATATAGAATTTATAATTTTCATAATTGATTCATAAGAAATTCATTTTTAATATCAAAATATGATTATCTGTGGTTATATTTTCTTACAAGTTTTATTTTGTCTTTAATGTTCTGTCAACAGCTTATTGATAATATTATAAAATAATCTTAAATATTTATATAAATGCAGGTTTCCCTTCATTCATTCATTTATATTTACAGTTAGTTTTTTCATGTGTGTTCAAAAGATTTCACTTGTCCCGTGAACTCATATGAACAACTTTTGGTTGAATTATAATAAATTACAAAAGGAATCAAGTAAGAAAGAAAATTTTGAGATAGCTATCTGAAGCATAGTCATTAAGTGGAGATTTCATGGTAAGTGATATTGAAGAGCTAGGCAATTGGAAAAACTAGTTATTTAAGCAAAATAATAATAGTTTTATGATAATGGTGTTATAGTTTGAATGTGCATTTTCCTCTAAAATCTCCTTAGTCAATGCAGAAATATTCTGGTGTGAAATGACTGGATTGTGAGAGCTATAACCTAATCGGTCCATCCAAGTTTGAGTGGACTGAGTGTTAACTGTTAGGCAGGTGATTTATGGCTGGAGAAGATAGGTCACTGGGGGCATGCCTTGGAAAGGGGGATTTTCCCAGGGCCTCCTTCCCCCATTCTCTCTGCTTCCTAATCCCACCATGAACTAACTAAGAAGCTTTCCTCAGCTGGGCCCTTTCTCCATGACATTCTGCCTCATCTTGCACCCAGAGCACTGGAGTCAGCCATCTATGGACTGAAATCTCTGAAACTGAGCCCTAAGTAAACTCTACCTCCTCTAAGTTATTCTTATCAGGTATTTTGGTCACAGAGATGCAAAGCTGACTAAAATGGTTAAATTTTTAAAAGCATTTATTATATCTCAAAAATATATTGATACTTTTAACTTTTGCTAAAAACCTAGGTATAATAGTATTATTCTAAATGTATAGTGAGTAAGCCAGGGAATAATAATGTTAAGCAATTTTCCCAGGTTACTAAATTGAGTAAGTAGTAGAATGCAATGTTGAACCTAGACATAAGTGCTAATGAGAATCTAAGCCTAATGTGAATCCTAATGCATGCTTTTACATTAGGTAGATGAGAAAAATAATCCAGAGATATGTCAGACAATGAGGAATATAAGGAAGAATAGGAGAGAGGAGTAATAGGAAAGGCAGGATGGGGTTGGGGGAGGCAATGTGAGTATCGAGAATACAAAATTGAGGAAGATGATCACTTCAAGTTTGTGCATATAGCAACATGGCCCTCACACCCACACTAGAGAGAGGATCCCTTTAATTTTAAATAACTTTACTCATATTACACAAACAAAATAAAAAGAAAAATACTTTTTAGTTTAATTTTGTGTCAGCCATTATGAAAACTGACCAGTCGAAATAACTGCACTTTGCAAGTGTTTTCTTTGAGTACATATTTATTATATTTCCAAATAAGCCCTGAAGTTTATGGATTTAAGTTTATGGATTTTTATATTCATTATCTGAGAATGACCAGTGAATCATATGCTAAGAAAAGAATTACAAAGAGAACTTTTAAACCAATGTGAAGAAAAAGAAAAAGGACAAGGTAGTACTAAGAGGAAGCAAAGATAGCTATAGGGAACAAAGTTCAAGCCAATTAATAAAATACTGTTTGTTACTAAAGATAAAAGCATATATGGGTTGATTATATTTTCAGAAAACAAAGTGACTTATTAATAATGAGTGAAATGTGGTGTAGGTTAGATGTGAAGAAGTTTCTTTAAAGGAAGGCAAAATTTTGGAGGCCATGTTATGTTTGAGGGATTTTCCTTCAAAGAGCACTTAAATATAATAATATATTATGTAATATATGGCTATAATAATCATAAACTTATTATAACACAGGGGGAAATAACAAACCAAAAAACAAAAGCAAAACATCTTTTGAAGCTAGCATGAGTACACTACAAAACATTTGAGGACAATCCCATGTAAATGATAGACTAAAGACTTTTGAAGGTTCTACTGTGCATTATTCTTCCATGACATATTAATGCAAACCAAAACAGTTCAGGTTTATCCAAACATGAAGAAATTCTAAGTTGCTTTATATTACATTTTCTGACCAGAAGTTTATTCCACGTGAACTAGTGGATGCATCTTTGCTGACTATCATGATGTTGAAATATCACTTCTTATGGCACATTTATGAAGTGTATGCTATTGGACAAGAACCCAATTATACCAGAAAAAAAAAGAACAAAGAGTTATCTGGAGAGTGGAATAATTTGAAATTCATGGCCAAATTCTTAGCTGGTAGTCATTGTGAAAGGAAAATACGTGTGTCCAGAAACTCATCACTATTTTTCCAGGTCCATGATATCTCCATGGTTTAGGTTACCATGTGATTTTGATGCGAAACTTTTAAACTGGTGTCCTTAGTCTCCTACAGGGTTGCCTCAATGAGGAAGCCATTTGGTATAAAATAACAAGTCCTTAAATGGTCTAAAAGGTTCTTCACTCATGCTAGATCTCTGATCTCAACTATGTTGGATCTCCTTGTCTATAGGGAATACAACCCAAGAATCCTTTCTAGAGCAGAACATTGCACCTGCTATTCCCTCTGATTAAAAACTCTCCTCCCCAGAAACCCACAAGACTTGCTTATTTCCTTCGGATGTCTAATCAATTTTTTTATCTTACTTAAGAAATCTCTTCTTAATGACTCCTTATCACAAACTGTCCCTACTCCCACTCAAGGGATTCCTTATTACCTTACCCCTGCAACATCTTTCTCAGAAACACTTATTAGCACCCTTCGTGAGAACTGGCTTCCTGAAGATAAAGGGAAAGATAAAGGGGAAATTTCTGAGAAAGACAAATTAGAAAGCTCAACACAGGCAGAAGAGGGCTTGGATGTGCCTGATGGTAAAAAAATTACAGCAAATGATTCCAAAGAATCATGTTTTGAGGAAAATGATAAGATCACACAAACCTCCCAGTCACAAGAAAGTGAGGACTATTCTCAGCAATCAACTTCAAATAGCATTATTTATAGCAGTCAAGAAGATGTCAAAGAGTTTGAGAAGGAAGAAACACAAGACAAAGAAGAAAGTATGGAATCTAGTTTCCCCCTTAATGCCATTGAACCTTGTGTGATTTGCCAAGGTCGACCTAAAAATGGTTGCATTGTTCATGGTAAAACAGGACATCTTATGTCATGCTTCACATGTGCAAAGAAGCTGAAGAAAAGGAATAAGCCTTGTCCAGTGTGCAGACAACCAATTCAAATGATTGTGTTAACTTATTTCAACTAACTGCCTTGTCATAAAAGTAGAATTATATATTTCTAGTTATAACCCTAAATATTTTGACCCTATGGATTTTATTTTTACTTATTACATTTATAAGAGCAAGAAACTCAAACTGCTTAGATTTCTTTGTAATGTAATTTTCCTACCTTGGGAGGAAAATTAGTTAGTATGTATTCCCTTCTAGGAAAGTTTCCCTTCTGTTTATATTTTATATTTGGGTTTTTAATACAATTTACATTAGATAAATATAGCTCATTTTTTTACCCTCACCCCTCATTTTAAATAATTTCAACTCAATCTTAAGTGAGAAGTACCTAATTTTCTTTTTTTAAAAAAATATAAGACATTTAAATGAAATTACTTAGTACTTTTCATTTAAGGAGAAAAATATGTATAAGAAACATAATATCATCTTTTAGTGCTGCGTAATATTCCATGGTGTATAAATGCCACATTTTTTTATCCATTCATCTATTGAAGGGCATCTGGGTTTGTTCCACAGTCTAGCTATTGTGAATTGTGCTGCTGTGAACATCAATGTGGCAGTATCCCTGTAGCATGCTCTTTTAAGGTCTTCAGGGAATAGTCCGAGAAGGGCAATAGCAGGGTCAAATGGTGGTTCCATTCCCAGCTTTCCCAGGAATCTCCAAACTGCTTTCCAAATTGGCCGCACCAATTTGCAGTCCCACCAGCAATGTACAAGTGTACCCTTTTCTCCACATCCTCGCCAGCACTTGTTGTTTGACTTCATAGTCGCTGCCAATCTTACTGGAGTGCAGTCTGCATTTGGGGTAAAATTGGGAGTTCATAACCCACTTCAATCTAATGTATGAAATATATGTCAAGAGCTTTGTAATGTTGTGAACAACCAATAAAAAAAATAAACATAAAAAACACTTATTAGCACCAGATTTATTAAATAATATGTTAATTAATGATTCAATTCATTTTCTGTCTTCTACAACATGAGCTGTCAGAGAAGTTTTGTTGTTGATGATTGTTGCATTACCACAAAATATTCATTGAGCAAGCAGTGTTTTCAGCCACATGAGAGAAAATGTTCTGCAGCAAGAGCAAATGTATTCACTTTGTAATTGAAACAATGATGCTGAGAACTGGAGAAAGATGTTCCTGATGGAGGAAGCATTCGTGCTTCCAGGAGTCTCACAGACTTGAATGAATAGTGGCCGGGCTGCCTTGTGGGGTCATTTTTCAAATAAACCTTTCCAGTACGAAAGCTCCTGGCAATCACCTCCAAGAAATGCCACTTGACAAATCTATCTTGTTTGTGTTCAGTTTTACTCACTTAGTATTAAAGTCTCTCTTATAAATATACACAGAACTCTATTAGTTCTGGTGGTACACAAGAGGTAGCAAATCACTACCCTTCTTCATTCCTTTATCCTACTACTGCCTTCTTGTTTTTTGGAAAAATGCCATTCCTTGTTCAAACAATAAGTAAAAAAAGAAGAAGAAGAAGAAGAGAAACAGTTCACTGCCACCTTTAAATACACAGGATCCTTGTACAGAGTGATGGCTACCCAGTTTCCTGTTTCTTATTCAGAGGACAGCATAGTCCAAGAGAATATTATTCTTTCAGAATGTTGTGCTGTTTCATAAGGATCAGTGTACAATAGGTCAGACATAGGTCAACAATTATTTTTTTTTCTCATTGCCAAACTTATGGTTAGTGGGAATTTCTCTGGAATACTATTGGGCTGTACATAACTTTTAGTGTACAAGACTGTTACAGGATACTGATGCTATCTTCTATTTTCTTTCTTTTTTTTTTAGATTTTTATGAAAGGACTCTAGTGAAATTTGACCATGTTTTACATCTTTAAAAGAAAAGAACAGAAGGAAGAGACAAAGAAAGACAGGAAATGTGGAGGGGAGGGAAGGAGGGAAGGAGATATGAGCAGAAAATACTTCAAATAATTCATTAATTTGGATGAGATTTGTAACAATTTACTAATAAAGAGTGTTGGTTTTTCTATAAGTAACTAAGATCATGATAATCTTCACTCATATCAGAAGAATAAAGGAAGTATTAGATGCTCATGGAAACATGAAAGATATAGTATCTAGTAACAATGTAATTAAAAGCAAAATCAGGGGAAAAAATGTTCCATCTATGTTCATGGATCTTAACAACCATTATTAATCTATGAATATTATCTATTACATATGAGTTCATTTGTGCTTTTGAAGTTCTCTTCAGAAAATCCTTGGCCTATTTTGGTTAATATTAACTGCTGATACTTTATTAATACATTAAAAATTGACATTAAACATATTGGTAAAATTAATAATCAGACTATTGAATGCATGTTATACACTAAGAATTGTGTGATTTAAAACTATAAAATATTAAATATAAGATTTTATAAAAATTTAAAATTCATTGTTACGATTTTAAATATAGTCATCCAACCCAGTGTATACATCACAGAAAAAGCATGAAAAGCTCAACTGGTATACATATCTATGTATTATGATTGTATTTGCCAATATTGATGGTGACAGATGGGTGGCGGGAGACAATCCAAGATTGGCTGGTCAGGTTCTCCATAAAACTGTCATGGTACTTGACTCCAATAGTGGGGCTCAAACATGTTAGACAAGCACTCTACCATTGAACTGTATTCCTACACTCATCTTTTATTTTAACCATCTTAAGCATGTGGTTTCCATTCAGAAGAAGGTCTTATAATCATAGCAAAGCTGCTGGGGGTGTACCATAGTCTCCAGGTTCCAAATGGGTAGACTTACCCATTGAATAAATGTACCTTTTAAAGCTTTTATGGAAGACACATCACTCAATGTCTTTAACTTATATTTCCTTTGTCATCCATTATTATAAAGGAATTTAGAAAAATACATATTTTAATTGGGCCCAATAAGGAACATCAACAAACTGTTTATGAGGAAAGAAGGACAGATAATATATAGATTTGTTTTATAATCTACTATGAAGATCTAGTAACATTAAGGAGATGACAACCTAGGGAGAGATGCCTTTTTTTCAATAATAAAATGTACTATTATAGAAGGACTTTTCACTTTTTTTAAAGAGAGAGAGAGAGAGAGAGAGAGAGAGAATTTTTTAATATTTATTTTTAAATTTTCGGTGGACACAACATCTTTATTTTATTTTATGTGGTTCTGAGGATCGAACCCAGCGCCATTGCGCATGCCAGGTGAGCACGCTACCGCTTGAGCCACATCCCCAGCCCGGCTTTTCACTTTTGAGGTAAAATTTAAAACATTTTAAATACTTAATATTCACTAGAAAGGCTTAGGGCTTTTTTTCCCTCCCTTTTAATTCTTTCCATTTAAAAAATTTCTATTGTTTTCTTCATCTAAGACGTTGACAGGTTTTCAGTCTATTTCAAATCTTTTAGTGGTTTCTTTATGAGGAGTTAAAGTAAATTTGGGGCTCATGGTTTTAGAGGTCTCAGACCATGTACAGCAACCTCTACTACGCTCTGCCTAATATGAGGCAGAACATCAAGGCGAAAGGGTGTGATGGAGGGAAGAAACTCAGGACATGACAATCACAAAGCAGAGAGAGAAGGATCTGTCCCTGAGAAGGTGATGGGTGAAGTGAAAAGGAAGCCAAAGTGACAGTGGAGAACCCCCAGATTAGGAGATGCCGGTCCCATGAAATATCTGCTAAGGAAAGCCAAAGAAATCTCTTAGAGAAAAGCACTAGGGGCAAAGACACACAAACCCTTTGGGTAGAAAATCATAACGCGGCTGCTACAGATGCTGGGCATGGAGCTACAGGACTTGTTTGGCCAACTGGACTTTTTTCTTGCTTTTGGTCCCCTCCCTTCTTTCAATACCCCTATTGGTTCCATCTCCTTATAAAAGATATTAGAAATTTGGATTTAATCCACCTCTCCAGTGTTTAATTATATTTACCCAACACTTTCAATTTATAGTTATATTTGTCAACCAATTTACCTCTTACTGTTGCTGTTTTGGATTAAAATTAAAATCACCCCTAGATTATATTTGGCCACAATTTTCTCATTTCTTCTTTAGTAAGGTCTTTTTCCTCTCCCTTCTCCTCCCCTCTCTCTTATCTACCTAGGTATAAGATGTTCTTTATGTTCTTTTAAAATTTCACTTTGATGTATCTCTGTGGATAGTCTTTCTTTTCTGATTTATTTTACTTGGACTTTCTCCCTTTTGGATCTGTGGTTTTATGTTTTCAAGCAATGCCACAATTTTCTCAGCCAGTTATTTTTACTATTGTTTCTTCTTTTTCCATTTTCTCTACCTGGATTGCCATACACAGGTATGGTACTGTCTTATAGATTATTTTCTATGTTTCTTAAAACTTTAATCATGTATATTTTTGTCTTCATATTTTTTTCACAAAATGGTGAGTGGATGGCATCCATTGTTGAAAGTTCTGTTATTTCTACAGGATTGTGCAAGTTTTTGTGAAGTTGGGCTTCCGAACTGTTGTAAGGTGCTATTTTCAGGTGGCTTACACTTATGTAAATA
The DNA here is from genome assembly GCF_964194105.1 of Spermophilus citellus. NCBI lineage: Eukaryota > Metazoa > Chordata > Mammalia > Rodentia > Sciuridae > Spermophilus > Spermophilus citellus. Next base: position 41,230,607 of record NC_138183.1, on the reverse strand, counting down.
CTAAGTAGACACAAGACTAACAACTTTCACATGCACTAACTGGAAATTAGACAAATACATAATTATCTTTTTACTCACTTTTCTAAGTCTATGCAGATACATCAATATAGATAGGCACATCTTGATAACATAGATTTTGTAACATGCATTAAATAATTATTCATCTTAGAAGGACACCACAAAAATATTTCCTGAGGCAACACAACAATAGGATCATCCTGTAGGGATGATAGATTTTTGGATTGAAGAAAACTCCATGGTAGACAGCCTTGGATTTTCTTACTACTCCAAGAGAATGTCACGAAATGAAAATGAATAGAAGTGTCTGCTGTCACTGCCTTTTATTTTAATTGTTTAATCTATACAGTTATAGGTGCTCATAAAATGTTATTAGTATGTAACTTTCAAAACTTGGAGCATATTTTATTAATGAAAACATGAAATATGTATAATTTCCATGTATCTGAAAAATGTGTTTTATTCTTTCATATAAATGTACAAAATCATTTTCCTATAATCAATACACACATTATATTTTTTTCTGTTTTCTTTTGGCTTTTGTAAACCTTGCTTTAATAAATATCCTTAAATTCCAGGGTATCACTACATACTGTGATCAAACTTCTCAACAGCGTACATTACAATATAGTAGAATTTTCATGAATGGATGTACTGATTAGGTTGTAGCTCTCATAATCCAGTCATTTCACATCTGAATATTTCTGCATTAACTAGGGAGATTTTAGGGGAAAATGCACATTCAAACTATAACACCATTATCATAAAACTATTATTATTTTGCTTAAATCACTAGTTTTTCCGATTGCCTAGCTCTTCAATCTCTCTTACCATGGAATCTCCACTTGATGACTATTGTTCAGATAGCTACCTCAAAAGTATAAATAACACATTTTCTCTCTTATTCAATTCCTTTTGTATCTTATGTGATTCAATTCATATGTCTTCATGGGACAAATGAAATCTTCTTTTGAACACACATAAAAAATCTGAATGTAAATATAAATGAAATGAATGAAGGAAAACCTGCATTTACATCAATATTTAAGATTATTTCATAATAAGCCATTGACAGACCAATAAAGACAAAATAAATTTCTAAGAAAATGTAACTACAGATAATCATATTTTGATATTAAAAATGAATTTCTTATGAATCAATCACAAAATTATAAATTCTATAAAAATGTCTCCATAATATGTCATGACTGGTCTTAAGAATCAAATCTACAAATGTGATGAAGCTGATTCATATCTATAGGCCGATATTTATAAGAATCAAAGTAGACATGAAGAATGTATACCAAAATATTGGGATCCTATTAGGATGGGTGTATATAGCACTTTATGTTTCTACACATACTGTCTCACTACATATAGTTTTATGCATGTAAATTTTAAGTTATTATTTCTTATGAAGAAAACACTGTGTTATTATTAAACCATCCTATAATGAAAAAAACATATGTTACATAATTAAACCATACTACAATAAAAAATTATACAATTTGTTTCTGCCGCAGTCCGGCTGCAGCAAAATAACCGGGGGGGGGGGTGACGAACAACTTGTGTAGATTGATACAGCAGGAGTGGGAGCTGTTTATTGTAGGATAGGAGAGGTATTTATACATTCCATATAGCTTATCTTAATTAACATAAACTAGATATAGCAGTCAACCAATAAGAAATCTCCACACTTAATGGCTCGCTGGAGTTACTTCACAAACCACTCCCTCTGGCAAAATGCCAGGTGCCATCCAGACTTGTTTACAGACTCTAACATTTGCCAGGCGCCATCCTGACTTGTTTACAGACTCTAACAGTTTCAGTGCTACCTGTATAGAAAATATAAAAAAAAACTTATTAAATGAATAATTTATTTGGATATAAAGCCAGTTTGAACTAATAAAACTTCAAGAATCCTAGAATTTTACAAATTTGATTTTTCTTTCACTTTCACTTAGCATTTATCAATTACACACAAAATAAATCAATTTGTGCTTTGTCTCTGTCCATAGGGTGATGCTATAATTACAACATGAGAAAAAGGCCAATTTAATACATCAATTATTTGCAGATAAATTGCTGATTTTATTATATTTGGTTGTTTGAAAACACTTTATTCTTTGAAGAAGTTTTAAATACTTTCATTGCAAACCTGTTTGCATTATTAATTTTCAGAATGAAATCTATGTAAACATCAGTTTGCCTGTATTCCAATCAAGGAAAGTTTAATTAGGTTTTACTGTATTTTGCTGTTTTCCTTTTGTCGAATGGAGACCTGGGGGACATGACTCTGTTGCTTGTGCAACTGCCTATGACGCCCTGGTGTCTTGTCACTGATAAAAGGAACAGGCAACCAAGTCAGTGTTTTGTGGATAGTCTGTGTGCAACAGATTTATTGTTCAGGAAGCTACTTATCAAGAACTTATCTGGGTGCTAATGATTGCCAACAAGCAATCTCTCTTTTCTGTTTCCTTTGTCATTTCCTTGCCTCTAACATTTTAGTAGTGTACATTCCAAGTTATAATGTAAGAAAGTTTAAGAAAGGGTTCTTTTTTATTTTAGAATAAAATGTTGCAATCAAAATCTCCCCAACTTTAAGAGATTATGGATTGAACTGAAGGGGTTGGAATGAGAAAGAACTCTAGTAGATCTATAAAGGGCAATGAGAAAAAAGAAGTATAACAGAACATAGCTCAGAAGCACTCAGGAGACTAAAAATTCAGGACCTGAGTGAGTTTGTAAAGTAGGAAGCATTCTAAACAGAAAGAGCAACTTCTTCTGACTTTAAGGTTTCCAAATGATTTCTCCTTTGACATAAGCAGGGCTGTCAGGGTTGCTTTAAAACCCTGAAGAAATATCTCATACCTTATGTGCCAAATGTAGTATCTAATCTCAGCCTCTTAAATAAGAGGTGGAAAGAAGTCACAATTGACTGATTAAAACACTATTTCTGTTATTTTTTAAAGTGCAGTGAAATAAATCACAAATCTTCAAACCTAAATTTAAGATGTACCTGGAGTCAGTCATGCTCTGCTTCCTGACTTCCGCAGTGTGCTTTCTTTGATCCTTTCGTATTCAATACCAGTGAAGCACTTTACCAAATTCTGAGGAAAATGAATTATGACCCAAAAAGAAATACTCAATTAAGTATTAATGACAGGTTAAACTATAAAGACAATGTAGGCAGACATTCCTGAATAGGAGCTACCATGCCTACGTTCTTCTATAAAACAAATAAAAAATAAAGATTAAAAAAAAACTTCATTTCAAAATTGAATCTAGTAATAAATCAAAGTAAAAAATCAGGAAGCAAGAAGGAATGATAAAGATGATAAAGTGATATGTGATTCTATCTCCACAATTCACACTAGATAACGAAGATTAAAAGTGTTTACATTCTATAAAATGAAAATACATAAACCATATTGATGTAAAAATGTTATCCACACTCAGATATAAGCAATGTGAAAGAAGCAATCTGTTTATCTTTCAGAACAGGGGATAAAATAACATTTTCTAAATTTAAAATGTGGTGTTTAAGAAATGACTACAACTTCCACAATGGCATTTATTATAATTTTTCAATTTATCTTGGAGGACTATTCAAGTAAGTCCTGTCTTTTAAGAAAAATAATTACTTGAAATTCAATAGTTAACTTGGTCAATTTGTTGTTTTTCTTTGTAAATTATAGAAAAGACAAATGTGATTTTTTAAATTAAATACAGTTTCAATATTATATAATTTTTATTTGAATATCTGTAATTTTGGTTCTCCTATATGTCTCTATCTTATATTTATATCTCTGTATATGAAAATGTCTGAAAGTATATTCAATTGAATTAATGATGGTTATTTGTCAATGAAGGAATTTCAGATAATAGTTTATTCTTACCTTGCATTTTCTACATTAATTTCCTTAAATTGAACATTAATAATAATTTTAGAATTAAGTATTTTATTCTTAAAATACTTCCTGATGAAAAGTCTTTTTAAGATATCAGAAAAGTCTGATCTTTTTTTCTGTATCTTAGTCTGAAATATTTAACTTTTCTGATCTTTTATTTATGTGCTTTGGAAAATTTTTTATATCTTCAAAAAATATGAGCTCTTTCTGTCAGAGTGAAATAAATAACTTACACTCAAAGTTGAATAACTTTGCATAAATCACTTACTATCTTTAAGTCCATTTTATTTCCATAAAATTAGAATAAAAATATTTTACAGAGTGATTTATAAAGGTGAAAGATTTTAATGTTTTTCTAGATTTTGCACTTAATTTTTTCATACTAGTTTACATAGTAATTGCATATGCATTCAGTCAGTCATACATTCTTTCTATAGAAAAATTACTCTAAAATTGTGTTTTTTTCCTTGAGGATTAAGGGGGAAACAAAACAAAACCAGAAGCAAAAAAAAAAAAAAAAAAAACAATTTTGGGTAGCTACTTTACTCATTTACTATCTACTTGATTTTAAACATCAACCATAAAATGAACAATAAGGGCAAACATGATACAATTCATTTACTCTGTTTGCAGAAAAGTTTCATGTGATGAATAAGGCTAACTAAGGCACAATACTAATTTAGTCTATAAGTATATATACGTGTGTGTGTGTGTGTGTGTGTGTGTGTGTAATTGGTACATATTAATTATACAGAATAGTAGGTATCTTTTTGGCATTTTCATACATGCATTATAACACAATCTGCCCGGTTTCACTTCTCCATGCTCCCCTTTCCCCTTCCTAATCTGTTTCCTCTACCCCAGTGGTTTCCCTTCTGCCCTTCTGCTGTCATGATACCCTTTCTTTTTTTTTTTCTTGTGTCCATATATGTAAGAAAACATACAACTTGCCCTGCTGAGTCTGGCTTATTTCACTTAACGCAATGTTCTACAATTCCACAATTTTTCTACAAATGGAATGATTTCATTCATCTTAATGACTGAATAAAACTTCATTGTGTATATATATACCAGGTAAGTACAATCACTTAAGATAAATCAGTTATTTATTTTTTATGTTTCATATACGAAATATGTATCTGAAAGAACATTTATATTTATGTGATTTGTATTTTATTTTCTATTAACTATTCTAATTTTCTATTTCTAAATTCATATCTAAAATAAGTACTTATACATTTTACCCTTCTTTCTTTCTTTTTGTCAAGTGGAAAAAAAAAAGAAGAAAAGGAGGGAGTGATATGAGAATGAGAAAAATAGAGAAATAAGAAAAGATGGAGGGAGGGAAGGAAGAAAGGAATGAAGAGAGGGAGGAGTTATTTATTAGTATAAAGCCAGTCTAAAATAATTTTAGTAATGATTATTTTTGATCTATCTCATTTTATATTTTACCAACATTTTTCTTTATATAAATTTACATTCATTTTTAGTATATACACAAAAAAATTCAGTAAGATTAGTTCATAGAAACAACAATATTATGTGAATATTCAACATTATTTATTATATTTAACTAAAGAAGAATCATGTGTAATAAATTAAGATGATATGGTATTATGATATGAACTTCTAATACTTTCCACTAATGTTGGTGAACACATTTATCAAATATGACACAAGCACATTTTGAAATATTTACTGCCTGAGTCACTGAATTTTTAGCCATCTTTCTTTTATTTTTAAAGGAACATTTTCAAATAATCAATTGAAGGCAGTGTAAGAAACAAAAATTTATATGACCAGTAAATTTCTGTTATATTTTATCTACTTCATTCATTTTTTTTTTCAAATTATAACCTCTAAAATTGAAAGGCATTTACAAACAATCGTTCAGAGCATTGTGATATACTTAGTGTGATTGGTTATTTATATTCTTTATTATTACAAAGCATTAGAGTGCATCATAGAAATGATTGCTTTGTAGTTTTGAAGAAATGTGGTATTTTAGAGTTTGAAAATATATTACATGTTAATTGATAAATGGAGGCTTTAGTAAGGTTTGGTGTTTTAAATATGCATTTTGGCCTAAGGGTTACACTTTTGCTAGGTTTATAAAAATGGGAATTGCCATTTTGTTATTAATTTGCAAGATCATTTATATAACAAAGATAAAATCGATTATGTAGCAAGTTTCTCAGTTTTTCTAAGTGACTTTTGAATGTTATATTTTGACATAAAATATGTGTTTTCAGTTGTTCTGTCTCATACTCCAACCCCGTATTATTGAATATATGTTCAGTTTGCTTGGTGTATTTTGTTCTTAAATTTCTAGTGGCTGCTGAATGAGGTTAGCTATTGAATATGTGTGGAATATAAATCACTGTGTTTTGTCTCACCAATGAAGTACTGGAGAACTCTTCCTCTTGCTTTGTGTTATTAGTGGCTTGGAGCATCTATGACAAGTGTTCATTTTCCAACTCCTTTATTCAGCGATTTCAAGGTATCTTTAAAGTGAAAAACAGAACTCTTTGAAGCTGCTTTCAGCCATCCTTCTTAGAGGTTCTGGAGATATGGGGTCAGGCTCATCCCTAAAACCAACACTTGATCCTAATTCTCAGTTTATCAGTGCTGACCTCTTGGTTAACGTAGTTCATCAGGAAAAATTTTTCTGCTGCCATCTAGAACTTAAATAGAAAACAAGAATTGCAGTCTACTCCTCTCAGCTCAGCAAGTTTTTCACCCTGTTGAAACAGATAATCCAGAGTGAAGGATACAAAAGAGTGGTATTTAGGTCATTTCGCCCCCTAGAATCTTCTAAACCCAGTATAGTTGTATTTTTTTTAATGATTCATTCTTATTTATAGAAAAAGAGCCTAGTAAATTCAAGGATATAATAAATATTATAAATATTATTCACCTTATATTTATTTGTACTTCTAATATTTAAGTATTTTCATTTTGTTCATTTATCTTTTCAGTCCATCAACTATTTTTAAGATGTTATTTGCTCTTTTCATAAACATATTTATTGTCTCAAAACCACATTTTAAATGCAGTCACCTACACATTAATTGGTAATCATTTCAATATTTTGAATTGCTTTGGAAATTTTTACATTAAGATACTTGCTGTGAAACCACCTACTCATTTTGTTTTCAGTATGTTTTTGACTGTCATTGTTCCATTATATGACAATAATCAAATAATTATTTTAAGCAAAAAAATTCCTTAAATTAATATTTTACAGTAATTGTATAAAAGTTAAAAATTAATTTGGAAGAAATTTTTCTTTAAGTTCAATAACATTTGTAGATGTTTTTATTTAATAAGTTTTCATTATTTTCTTTATTAAGCTATTGTTTATTAGGTTTTTTTTTCAATTTTTAGTTTATTTTTGAGGAGTAATTTGTGAAAATTTACAACACACATACACACATCCATATAGATTAAACAGCTCACCTGGCTTGTAGAAAACCATTTTTTCCATACTCACAAAAACTTCTCTTATATATTTGATTAAATAATGTATATAAAAACTAAGGGTGGTTCATTTTAATTTTTTAAAATTAAACAAAATATGGAATAATTCATTAATTCAGTTCATTTAGCTATGATTTCCTCATGTCTTTTAGGTTAAAATATATTCTTAAATATATTCAAATAAGTTAATTTGATTCATCCTTTCTTAATGTTACACATAATTTTTATTGTTTTAGTGCAATTCAGAAAAAATGACAGCAATAAAAAGAAGTGTTAACTTACAGTAGTTTTGATTATGTGCTGTTTACATATTTACTGTAAATCTTATGCTATTTTAAATATGTTTTATTTTCATAGATAATCATGAAGCAAAGGGGACTCATAGTTTCATGGGCATTATATATGAAAATTAATGTTTATCTCTAAAATCATTTTAATGGTTCTTTATTAAATAAATGAGTAATAACTTTAAATTAACTATAGATAAATTAATTCTAGCATACATTTCTAATATTTCACTTTTGTAGTCATTTCTGGATTTTGCATATATGGTCATATATCTGTGCAAAATTTGACAATTGTTCATTAGAAAAAAAAATCCCTATAATTATAATGTTTGAATCAAAATTGCTGATGCATTTTAAATTATTTAAAATATTTTTTTTTTTTTAAATTTCATCAAGATTAAAAGAAAATAAATTTTATAGGAGTATTTTATAGTGCTGAATAATAGTAACTGAATAAGGAATTCAGAAATACAACATATTGTTCAGGAATTGGAGATGTATAAATTTTTTAGTAAATGCAGATTTTATAAAATTAGTGAAATTAGGACACATGTATACAATACTGAGTCCTTTTGAAAATAAATAAAATAATTCGGAGAAAATTATTACTTGGTTACCTTCCACATATTATCATGGTTATATATGTATCTTCCTACAATTTTAAATATATCCAAATAAAGTAATTACAATTTTAAATTTATCCAAATAAATTATTTGGTTCATCTGAATCTGAACTGTTTATGTAGCCTTGATCTCTGTCTTGTGTTAATTATTTACATTATTAAAAAAGCATACCAAATGTATAATTTGCAAAATAATGTTAGAGAAATATCCCCATATTGTCTAAAATGGAGGGCACCTAAGGAAGGAGTCTGGGGGAACACAGAACAACAGAAAAGGGATAGTATCTTGAAGGACAGACATGCAGTCACTGAGAACAGAAGTTTTTGAGCCATAAACCTGAAAGTGTCTTAGTTTCTCCAATTTTCCCAGTGTATAAGGTGACAGCCCACATAGATCATGAAACGTAATGTCCCTCAACCACAATGTCGCAGGCATTCTGTCTTATAACAAGGATGCCTGAAAGAAACTGGATAGAGAAAGTGAAATTGATTCCCTCGGGTATTTCACATAATAGCTCCATAGTGGTGAAACTGTATCAGCCTGAAGCCTAGATGGTTCTCAGTCCCCATTCTGGCTCAACAGTGGTGTCATAGAGAGTCGGCAGTACAAGAAGTAGAAAGTTTCCTCAGTTCTTTATGAGAACTGGCCCAGATCTGCTGTATGTAGTTATTGTCTTCAGGTATGGAGCTGTTATTATCACATAAATGACTCATGAATCTGATAGGAGGAAATAATTCTCTTTTACCTATTTGGCTTTTCTTTTTCCTAAAGCAATTAAACATTCTTTCAATTTGTTTCTTTTTTTTTATTGGTTGTTCACAACATTACAAAGCTCTTGACATATCATATTTCATATATTACATTGAAGTGGGTTATGAACCCCCAATTTTACCCCAAATGCAGATTGCAGAATCACATCGGTTACACATCCACAATTTTAAATAATGCCCTATTAGTAATTGTTGTATTCTGCTACCTTTCCTATCCCCTACTATCCCTCCTCCTCTCCCCTCCCATCTTCTCTCTCTACCCCATCTACTGTAATTCATTTCTCTCCTTGTTTATTTTCCCATTCCCCCTCACAACCTCTTATATGTAATTTTGTATAGCAATGAGGGTCTCCCTTCATTTCCATGCAATTTCCCTTTTCTATCCCTTTCCATCCCATCTCATGTCTCTGTTTAATGTTAATCTTTTCTTCCTGCTCTTCCTCCCTGCTCTGTTCATAGATGCTCTCATTATATCAAAGAAGACATTTGGTATTTGTTTTTTAGGGATTTGCTGGCTTCACTTAGCATAATTTGCTCTAATGCTATCCATTTCCCTCCAAATTCTATGATTTTATCATTTTTTAATGCAGAGTAATACTCCATTGTGTATAGATGCCACATTTTTTTTATCCATTCATCTATTGAAGGGCATCTAGGTTGGTTCCACAGTCTTGCTATTGTGAATTGTGCTGCTATGAACATCGATGTAGTAGTGTCCCTGTAGCATGCTCTTTTTAGGTCTTTAGGGAATAGATCGAGAAGGGGAATAGCTGGGTCAAATGGTGGTTCCATTCCAAGCTTTCCAAGAAATCTCCATACTGCTTTCCAAATTGGCTGCACCAATTTGCGGTCCCACCAACAATGAGCAAGTGTACCCTTTTCCCCACATCCTCGCCAGCACTTGTTGTTGTTTGACTTCCGAATGGCTGCCAAACTTACTGGAGTGAGATGGTATCTTAAGGTGGTTTTGATTTGCATTTCTCTGACTCCTAGCGATGCTGAGCATTTTTTCATGTGCTTGTTGATTGATAGTATGTCCTCCTCTGAGAAGTGTCTGTTCAGGTCCTTGGCCCATTTGTTGATTGGGTTATTTGTTATCTTATTGTCTAATTTTTTGAGTTCTTTGTATACTCTGGATATTAGGGCTCTATCTGAAGTGTGAGGAGTACAAATTTGTTCCCAGGATGTAGGCTCCCGATTTACCTCTCTTATTGTTTCTTTTGCTGAGAAAAAACTTTTTAGTTTGAGTAAGTCCCATTTGTTGATTCTAGTATTTAACTCTTGTGCTATGGGTGTCCTATTGAGGAATTTGGGGCCCGACCCCACAGTATGTAGATCGTAGCCAACTTTTTCTTCTATCAGAAGCAGAGTCTCTGATTTGATATCAAGCTCCTTGATCCATTTTGAGTTAACTTTTGTGCATGGCGAGAGAAAGGGATTCAATTTCATTTTGATGCATATGGATTTCCAGTTTTCCCAACACCATTTGTTGAAGATGCTATCCTTCCTCCATTGCATGCTTTTTGCCCCTTTATCAAATATAAGATAGTTGTAGTTTTGTGGATTGGTTTCTGTGTCCTCTATTCTGTACCATTGGTCCACCTGCCTGTTTTGGTACCAGTACCATGCTGTTTTTGTTACTATTGCTCTGTAGTATAGTTTGAAGTCTGGTATTGCTATACCGCCTGATTCACACTTCCTGCTTAGCATTGTTTTTGCTATTCTGGGTCTTTTGTTTTTCCATATGAATTTCATGATTGCTTTATCTATTTCTACAAGAAATGCTGTTGGGACTTTGATTGGCATTGCATTAAACCTATAGAGAACTTTTGGTAATATCGCCATTTTGATGATGTTAGTTTTGTCTATCCATGAACAGGGTACATTTTTCCATCTTCTAAGATCTTCTTCTATTTCTCTCTTTAGGGTTCTGTAGTTTTCAATGTATGAGTCTTTCACCTCTTTTGTTAGGTTGATTCCCAAGTATTTTATTTTTTTTTTTTTTGAGGATATTGTGAATGGAGTGTTTTTCCTCATTTCCATTTCAGAGGATTTGTCGCTGATATACAGGAATGCCTTTGATTTATGCGTGTTGATTTTATATCCTGCCACTTTGCTGAATTCATTTATTAGCTCTAATAGTTTCTTTGTAGACCCTTTTGGGTCTGCTAGGTATAGAATTATGTCATCTGCAAATAGTGATAATTTAAGTTCTTCTTTTCCAATTTTTATGCCTTTAATTTCTTTCATCTGTCTAATTGCTCTGGCCAGTGTTTCGAGAACTATGTTGAACAGAAGTGGTGAGAGAGGGCATCCTTGTCTTGTTCCAGATTTTAGAGGGAATGTCTTCAATTTTTCTCCATTCAGAATGATTCTAGCCTGAGGCTTAGCATAGAGTGCTTTTACAATGTTGAGGTATGTTCCTGTTATCCCTAGTTTTTCTAGAGTTTTGAACATAAAGGGATGCTGTACTTTGTCGAATGCTTTTTCTGCGTCTATCGAGATGATCATATGGTTCTTAATTTTAAGTCTATTGATGTGGTGAATAACATTTATTGATTTCCATATATTGAACCAGCCTTGCATCCCAGGGATGAATCCTACTTGATCATGATGCACAATTTTTTTGATGTGTTTTTGAATCCGATTTGCCAGAATTTTATTGATGATTTTTCCATCTAGGTTCATTAGATATTGGTCTGTAGTTTTCTTTGTTTGAAGTGTCTTTGTCTGGTTTAGGAATTAGGGTGATGTTGGCCTTGTAGAATGAATTTGGAAGTTCTCCCTCTTTTTTCTATTTCCTGAAATAGCTTGAAAAGTATTGGTATTAGTTCCTCTTTAAAGGTTTTGTAAAACTCTGCTGTATACCCATCCGGTCCTGGGCTTTTCTTAGTTGGTAGTCTTTTGATGGTTTCTTTTATTTCTTCAATTGATATTGGTTTTTTAGGTTGTCTAAATCCTCCTGACTCAATCTGGGCATATCATATGAATTAAGAAATTTATCGATGCCTTCACTATCTTCTATTTTATTGGAGTATAAGGATTCAAAATAATTTCTGATTATCTTCTGTATTTATGAAGTGTCTGTTGTGATGTTGCCTTTTTCATCCTGTATGCTAGTAATTTGAGTTCTCTCTCTTCTTCTCTTTGTTAGCATGGCTAAGGGTCTGTCGATTTTATTTATTTTTTCAAAGAACCAACTTTTAGTTTTGTCAATTTTTTCAATTGTTTCTTTTGTTTTGATTTCATTAATTTCAGCTCTGATTTTAATTATTTCTTGCCTTCTACTTCTTTTGCTGTTGTTTTGCTCTTCTTTTTCTAGGATTTTGAGATGAAGTATGAGATCATTTATTTGTTGGTTTTTTCTTTTTTTAAGGAATGCACTCCAAGCAATGAATTTTCCTCTTAGAACTGCTTTCAATGTGTCCCATAGATTCGGATACATTGTGTCTGTTTTCATTTATCTCTAAGAATTTTTTAATTTTCTCCTTGATGTCTTCTATAACCCATTGATCATTCAGTAACCTATTGTTCATTCTCCAAGTGATGCATGATTTTTCCTTCCTTCTTTTATCGTTGATTTTCAGTTTCATTCCATTATGATCAGATAAGATCCATGGTATTATCTCTACTCCTTTATATTGTCTAAGAGTTGCCCTGTGACATAATATATGATCTATTTTTGAGAAGGATCCATGTGCTGCTGAGAAAAAAGTGTAACTGCTTGATGTTGGGTGGTATATTCTATATATGTCAATTAAGTCTAGGTTATTAATTGTGTTATTGAGTTCTATAGTTTCCTTATTCAACTTTTGTTTGGAAGATCTGTCCAGTGGTGAGAGAGGTGTGTTGAAGTCTCCCATGATTATTGTATAGTGGTCTATTAGACTCTTGAACTTGAGAAGAGTTTGCTTGATGAACATAGCTGCACCGTTGTTTGGGGCATATATATTTATGATTGTTATGTCTTGTTGGTGTATGGTTCCCTTGAGCAGTATGTAGTGTCCCTCTTTATCCCTTTTGATTAACTTTGGTTTGAAATCTATTTTATTTGATATGAGTATGGACACTCCTGCTTGTTTTCGAAGTCCATATTCTAGGGCTTTGAGATGAATTGTGAGCTCATTTATTTGTTGGTTTTTTCTTTTTTTGAGGAATGACCACCAGGCGATGAATTTTCCTCTTAAAACTGCTTTCATTGTGTCCCATAGATTCTGATATGTTGTGTCTGTATTTTCATTTATCTCTAAGAATTTTTTTTATTTCCTCCTTTATGTCTTTTGTAACCCATTGATCATTCAGTAACATATTGTTCATTTTCCAAGTGATGTAGGATTTTTCCTTCCTTCTTTTATCATGGATTTCCAGTTTCATTCCATTATGATCAGATAAAATGCATGGTATTATCTCCACCCCTTTATATTTACTGAGGGTTGCCCTATGGCATAATATATGGTCTATTTTTGAGAAGGATCCATGTGCTGCTGAGAAATAAAGTATATCCATTTGATGATGGTTGATATATTCTATATATGTCAGTTAAGTCTAGGTTATTGATTGTGATATTGAGTTCTACAGTTTCTTTATTCAACTTTTGTTTGGAGGATCTGTCCAATGGTGAGAGAGGTGTGTTGAAGTCACCCATAATTATTGTGTTGTGGTCTATTTGATTCTTGAACTTGAGGAGAATTTGTTTTATGAATGTCGCAGCACCATTATTTGGTGCATAAATATTGATAATGGTTATGTCTTGTTGGTGAATGGTTCCTTTTAACAGTATATAATGACCTTCTTTATCCCTTTTGATTAACTTAGTCTTGCTTGCTTACGAGGACCGTGTGCGTGGTATATTTTTTCCCATCCTTTCACCTTCAGCCCGTCTATGTCTTTTCCAATCAGATGTGTCTCATGGAGGAAGCATATTGTTGGATTTGTTTTTTTAATCCATGATACCAGCCTATGTCGCTTTATTGGAGAGTTTATGCCATTAACATTTAGAGTTACTATTGATATATGGTTTGTACTTCCATCCATGTTTGATTATTTATCCTTTTTAAAAAAAATTTAGTTTGTTTCTCCATGATTATCTTTTCCCTCACCCTCTGTCTTTAGTGAGGCACTTCCCACTGATGGTTTTGGTTATCGTTTTTCATTTCTTCCTCATATAGTGTTTTGCTCAAAATGCTTTGCAATGCTGGTTTTCTGGCTGCAAATTCTTTTAACTTTTGTTTATCATGAAAGATTTTTATTTTGTTGTCATACCTGAAGCTTAATTTTGCTGGATACAGAATTCTTGGTTGGCATCCATTGTCTTTCAGTGTTTGAAATACATTGTTCCATGACCTTCTTGCTTTCAGTGTCTGTGATAAAAATCTGTTGTTAACCTTATTGGTTTACCCCTGAATGTAATTTGTCTCCTTTCTCTTGTAGCTTTTAATATTTTCTCTTTGTTCTGTATATTGGATATCTTCATAACAATGTGTCTTGGCGTTGGTCTACTGTGATTTTGTGTGCTCAGTGTCCTGTATGCATCTTCAATTTGTATATCTGTTTCCTTTTTTATTTCTGGAAAGTTTTCTGTAAATATTTCATTCAGTAGGTTACTCATTCCCTTGGTTTGAATCTCTGTACCTTCTTCTATCCCGATGACTCGTAAGTTTGTTTTTTTTATGTTATCCCATAACTCTTGGATGTTTTTCTCATGATTTTTTACCAGCCTTTCTGAGTTGGCTAGAGTGTTTTCAAGATGATATATTTTGTCTTCATTATCTAACGTTCTGGCTTCTACTTGCTCCACTCTGTTTGTGATACTCTCAATTGAATTTTTAATTTGGTTTATCGTTTCCTTCATTTCTAGAATTATTGTTTGATTATTTTTATAATCTCTATCTCCTGATAAAGATGCTTAACTTCTTATTTTATCTGTTTATGTAATTCATTATCAATGTGTTCTTTCGCTGCTTGAATTTGCTGTCTTGTATCCTCTTTATGGTTCCATTCCATCTGTCTAAGGTGTTCCTTGAGTTCTTTATATGACCATTTTTCTGATGACTCTAGGTCCTCCTGAATATTTAGGCTGTCCTGCATTGTTTGTACTCCTTTTCTTCCTTGCTTTTTGAAGCTGCTCATGTTATTTCTTGTTCTGTTTGACTGCTGAGTTACTGTTTACTCCTATAAATTTATTTGATGCTTGGGAGGAAAGGTATTAGAAGGGAAGGGAAGAAGTCACTAAAGAGAATGAGAGTAAGCAGGTAGAATTCAAGGAAGGGGGGATAAGAGAAATGAAAAGAAAAAAGAAGAAAAAAATAGGAAATAAAAAAAGAAAAATTTTTTAAAAAAAAAAATAATAAAAAAATTGAAATTAAAATTAGAAGAAAAAAAAAATTTTAAAATTGTAAAAAAAATTAAAAAAACAACAAGAAAGAAAAATGAAAATGAAAGAAAAACCCAAATCAAAAAAAAAAAAGAGAAAAGAAAAAAGGGGAAAAAAAAAAACAACTAATAAATGCAGTCTTAGAGTTTAATTAACTTCTCTTCCAGTAGGTGGCGCTGTGCCCACCAGGCCAAGTTTCTCCTGTCAATATGCAGGAACCAATCACTGTGCAGCAGCTCCTCCCAGAGTGGGCGAGTCTCCAATCCTGAGTGCCTAGGGCCTCCTCTTGTGTCTAGTCACTTCCCACTTTTCCTCTAGCCAGGCCCCTCTCACGGGTGCCACTCACCACAATACTGGCTACACGCCAGGTCTGCTGCTCCCGGGAGCCCTGTTTTCATGAACGACTGGGCATACTCTTCCAGTTTGCCATTCCCTCAGACCCTAAGTTTGTAGAGCTTGGGGCTGAGAATCCTCAGCGAATTTTACTTGCCCTCTGGTAGCCACGCCCCCGGTAGCTGGTGCAAGAGACCTCAGCAGTCAGCCCTGGTGGGAGCAGTAGTTCTGCACCACGGGTCCCGCGCCACCTCTGATTCCCTCGGGCTGGCTATCGCACTCACGGTAGAGCTGGGAGGGGCCCTTACGGGAGAGCTGGGAGGGGCCCTTAAGGTTTCCCCGATGTGTGGAGAGGGAAGGCTAGGGAATTACACACCTGTAGTCGCAGGTTTCAATGAAGTTATCTCCTCTGCCGCAGTCTGATGACGTCAGTTCTCTGCCATGGTGGTGTCTCTTGCAAATGGCGACAGTTCATTTCCCTTTGCCGGGCGATCAATGCAACGGGTGGGTCCTTACTGTCTCTCCCAAGCCCCATTTCAAACCTGTGGCCACTACCTATGAAGGCTCGGTAGGCATTTACCTCGGTAGGATGAGAAGGGCTGACCAGTTGTTTCAGCCGGATGGATTAGTGCTGAGTCACAGCTGTTTGTCTGCGGGAAGCAGGCGAACGGGAGCTTGAATTCAGCCGATCCGGGCTCAGTGTGTGTTCTGAGAGGCCCAGACTGTTCGCACCAGATCCATGTCAGCTCAGCATTGCCTAGTGATCCTGAGCAAACAGATTTAGGTTGTTTAAGACTCCCTATGCCCGCACAGCTGAAGAGGTCAGAGACTTGATCTCTCCACGCCCGCCGCCATGTTAGAATCCTCAATTTGTTTCTATTGGCCACATCTTGTTTATAAATTCTTAATTTCCATATTAAGCCAAGATTTGCGAGAGCTTTTAGCTTTCTTTTTACAAATGAAATACACCTGTTAACTGCATTAGTGAGAGTAAGATATTTTCAGACAAAAGTGAGATCTTTTTTGTCACTTTATTTATTTTCTATTTTCAAAAATACACACAAGCCTCACAAAATACATCCTACAGAAACAAGAACACTTACTCTAGAACCATGGGTTGAGATCCATGAAAGATTATTACACAATAAAAATCATAAATGGGTTGGTAAAATGAAACAACATAGAGAAGATATTTAAAATTTAGCAAAACCCCATATATTAAAAACAATATATGTCAGATACTATCCTAGGCCAGATACTATTCTATATGTTGATGAACAAAAGAAGAAAAACCATTACCATTGTAAATCTTACATTAGAGAAAAGACATACACTTAATGACGAACATAACAAATATAAAAATTGCACTCTTTTGGAACTCGGTTCATAATGCAAAACCTAAACAAGATCAGAATAAATGCCATTGGCACACCAATTATAGGAGGAAAGTTACAGTGAGAAGTTGTAGGATAGAAATTTGAGGGAAAACACAGTAAGCCAAATGCAATGTAGGAATACAATTTATTGACAATAGCATAGAAAATAATTTTAGAAAAGATAATGTATATTCAAGGAATTAATTAAAATTTTGATGAAATCAACCATATTAAATTTAAAATGTCTAGTCCTTAAATTTACCAGGAAAAGTAGAAAACATTCCAAGATGGGAAACATTGGCAGCATATATTATAACACAGATACTGGGGATCTAATGTAATGGGTGATAATGTGTGTGTTACTTAACTTGATTGTGGTAATAATAACACAGTGTTTGTTTTTCAAATGATCACATTATAATCCTTGATTATATTCAATTTTTATTTGTCAAGTAAATATTTTAAAATAATAAAAATAGATTACTGACAAGCATATGTAAATTACTAACATTCAATAAGAAAAAGACAAATAGAGTAAAATTGATATTAGAGGAATAAATATGTAATAGAAGAGGAACTGTGAAATTTAAGCATATGAAGAGATGTTTACTTTATAATATTTCGAGAAATATAATTAAAAACTCCAGCAAGGTATTACTTTGCTTATATCAAGTTAGCAACCATAAATAAGTCCATGTACAATGAGTTGGTGGTAGCTCAACAGAGCCCTCAAACTCATCAGTTACAGAACGCATACATTCATTGCCATATTTGTATAATATTGTATAATGTAACACTAAAGCATAAAATGAACCATTGATTATATGACAAACAGGGTCGAATATTACATATGTTGAAAATAATTGAAATATCAAGAAACCAAGATGAGGAAATACAAACGAATATTAATTATATATAGGTATTAATAATTTTTATGTGTAGAAAAATTATGTTCTTTGAAGTTATGAAGTAGCAAATGTAAATCAAAAAGAGATGATATGAATGGGTAAGTTCACAAAGAAAATTTTAAGGGGAGTCAAAACTCTAGGCTAAAATGGTTTACCTTACCCAAATAGTTTTACAGACAAACTCAAGGAATAATTCTTTTTTTTAATTTAAACCATGCCATATCAGAGAAAAAAAAGGTTTAAGATTGCTTTATGCATCTTGTAAAGGAAGTAATCATTATTTAATATCTCCAAATAAATTTGGATAAATTTTTTAAAAGACAAATATAGATTAAAATCATCCAATAATCAAAACACAGATATCAAATAAAATATTGGGAAACCAATTTCAGCATTGTAACAAGTAAATGAAATAAATAGGGTATAGAGAAAGAATGTAAGCATAATGAAAGAAAATTGTACTTGACAGGACAGCCAGCTGCTGCATCAGTCCTTGAATCTTGTGGCTTAATTCCTCTATAAAATATTCCTTGCCAAGTTTTCTGATAGCCTTCTTGCATAGTTTGCTTGCTGGTGATTCCAGACTCCTTATGTCTTGAAACTCCTTCATTTTCAATACTTCAAAGAAAGTGAATAATTGGGAGGGGAAAAAAGAAGGTAAAGGAGTTAAGGAGACCAGAGAGGAGATGAGGTGGAGAAGAGGATACAGAGGGGATGGCAGGCAGAGGAGGGACAAGGGGGACAGATTTATGTTTTAACAAATAGGAGATTCATAGGAAAGAAAACCATAGTCTTGCCCTCCAAGGGAAAAGAATATAAACTCTTTCAAAATAGGCAGGGAACTCTTTAAGCCTCTAAGGAGATAAAATTTGGCAAAGTGTTGTAAAATCCTTTTTGATGAAGATAAAATCCTTTAAATAAATATTTAAGCAGAGTATTAGAAAAAAACTGAAATGAGAACTTGAAGACATATGAGAACAGATAGCATGAGCACCAGGAGTGCGGAATACCAATGGAATATAGGGATGCAAGCAGGTTCAGAGGCTTAGGTGCTTTCCCCTACCTTGCAAGTGCTCTCCTACCAGGAAGACAAACAGAAGAGCATCCCATACAGGGGAGATTCAGGGTCCTTCTCTGGACATTGTCAGCCCTGGAAGAGCAACTGCACCACCGTGGATGGCGTGCTCCTTCTGCCATCTTTGCAGCGAGGGGCATCATTGCCTCACCTGGACTTATAGATTTGAAATGCTGTCTCCAGCTGCCTCCTGAAGATTCACTAACAGTCCAGGAGACCACTGGAGTAAAGCACAGAAGAATGTTTAGAATTGTGCTTAACAGGCTAAATAAAAGGCAGAAGTAAGTATCTCTGTAGGATGGGATTCCTGCCCAGAGATAAGTTGACTTGCAAATTTTGATATAACCTGGGTTACATCATAGTGGTGATCTTATCCCTAGACCATGGCCAATCTGAAAGCCCTATTCCTCTCACAATTCAAAGCGGACACAAAGTATAATGAGGATCAATAAAAAATGTATTATCATTGTTCAGATCTTAACTAGAACTCTTAGTAACAAGGGCAAGGAAAGTGATACCAGCTGGGTAGTTAGTCTTGGGCCTTGAAAGTATTATGCAATGTGTCATCATATTAACCATTTCGGAGCATTCCCAGGAACGGGAGAGTGAAGAGGAAAAGCTTGGAGATAGATATTAAAAACTTGAACCCCGACTAGTTTAGGCATCCTTTGTCCTGAATGAAGAAAACAGGACCCTGATTAATATAATTAGGCTCACAACATAACCTACCATGCTCTCAGAGTGAACCTAGGGCAAACATTAGAGTAAATTGCAAAGTGATACCCTTTCAGGAATCTCTGCTCAAGACTAAGGATGATGTTTTCTGATCAGATATTGCTACAACATATTTTATTTTGCTATGGGAGGAATGAAATGTTCCCTAACAACAACAACAAAAATGAACAGCAAACACTAAAACTGCAGCTTTCAACACTTTATATTGCAAACTCGGAACACACACACACACACACACACACACACACACACACACACATACACACAAATACAAACAGAGGTTCTAAAGTGCAATTTCTGTACCCTCTTTGATAATTTTTGCCATCTCTGGTGATGTCTCACCTCACTATGTACAACTGGTTTAGAGGCTCAGTCCTTCTTGAGGTTCATTATATTCTCAAAGGAAACAGTTCTTCACTGATGTTAGCAGTTTGCTAACACATTTCGGTAAGCACTTGTGTCTGGTCTGTGAAAGTCTTTTACTGACTTGAGTGCATTCACTTGCTGTCTTTCCTCCTGGGGTCTCCAATTTACTCTGCATGATATTTATTGCAGCTATAACCACTTATTTTCAGGTTCATTTCTGAAGACACATATAGGGTTTGCATTGCTCAGGCCTCTTGTCTTACTGTATAGTTGTATCCACTTCAGTTTCTCACCTTCAGAACATTGTTTCAGATTTTTGCTTCAAATCCTACCCCATCTCCCACCAGCTTTTGCTATGTGAAAAGATGATAGGCTCTAATTAGATTTTCCCTCCATCTAATTTCCTCTGCCTTACTGCTTGCAGAAATTCTTTATATTGTCAACCTGAGCATGGTCCCTTTCCCATTTTTATAGGACTGGTAAATATAATCCACATTTCTTGAGTCATTTTAGGGGGAATTGGAAAGAAATAGTTGGACTTACATTCTGAAACTAGACGTTACTACCATAGTATTCTTATTCTGCAAGGAAAAAATGTTAATTTGAGTATACAAACTATTCTATTATGGTATAATAAAAATTGAGTAAATTATACACAGTGGCATAATTAAAACTATCTCACTCTAAGTTGTATGTAGTTCATCACTTCTATTGCACACAGGAAATTGGGTGAAGGTCATGATGCAGAGAACAGTCTGGATCTCCACTCTTTAATCTGTCTGTCTTCCTCTTCAGTTTACACCAAATTATTCTTATCCTGATGTGCAAATTTTTGTTTCCTTTTTTCCAGCTATTCATGGATCTAGATACCTTTTCTTTCTTTCTTTCTTTGTTGTTCCTGTTCAGCATTGCGCTGGTGTACATTTCTGAATTTGCAAGAAAGTATTATTTTTATCCCCAAAGGGCTATGATTGTATAATGGTGTCCATTTATGTGATGGGATATTTACCGAAGTTCCTTCTTTTTTTTTTTTTTACTTTTTAAGTATTCACAATGAAAGCACCAAGGAAAAGAATGAAATTTTAAATGTTTACCTAAAAAGCAGCACTCTTCTTGTCAAGCAGCTGCTCAACATCTGCCATCTACACTCTCTCCTAACTCTTCCAACTTTCCTTATTCCCCATGAATCATTTTAATAACCTATTTCAAACCATGCTACGTAGCAGCAGGTTCTCCTTCATAGCTTCCCCTTCACATCTATCCTCAATCTGCTATAAAGACAAATCCACAAGATTTACCCTCAAGAAACCAAAAGTTCCTGAAAGAACCTGTTCAGGAAATATGAGAGATCCTGTAGATCTGTGTGGCTCCACGGCTGCCTTAACTCCTGCTGTCCTGCACTTGCCCATCCCACTTCAAAGGAGGGCCTGGTGCAACTTCCCTGTCAGTATTTTCTTTCACAAATCTCTGGGCTCTTATGTTATCTCAATCTGTCCACTTGGGGCCTCTTACCAATTCTGTTTCTTTTCTCCATAATACTGATCTCCTCTTCCTCTCTGCCTTACTCATGTGGTTTTCCCTTTGCTTAAAGATTATTATGTCATCTCAAATACCTTTATTCTAGTCCTGGAGCCTCTTTCTTAGCAGTACTCACAGCCCCTAGTGTTGAAGAATGACTAAAGAACACACAATGGGGAGTGAGATAGCCTAGGGATGGAATTGAATCTCAGCCTGCTATCAACACTGTTAAATGTAGCAAATTATTTAAATTCTATGTGCCTCGGCTTCCTCATATTTAAAAAGTGGGCAGGTGACTCCACAATCTCTAGGAGTGGGTTCATGAAATAAGTTGGTGGATGATAATGTCAACTCTGTGTCTGCTGCTTGTTTTTATCACCACTGAGAAGAAATGCTTGTAAGCAGGCCATCATTTTCTAGGACATACTGTGACTGTGAAAACACAGGGAAATGAATGATTAGTTTCACCACATCCCTGCATATATCCTCATGTCAAGAACCAAACAGGAAAAAAAAAAAAAAGTTTTGAAGGTTGCCTCTGGGACCAAGTGAAATTAAGAATTCTAAGATATTCAACTCATGATACAAGAGTAGCTGTCTTCAAACACCAGCTTGGTCGCCCAAAGACTATTAAGTTTCCAGGTAGTTAGTCCATACTTTCTGGACTGTGATATAAGTTTTACTGTGCTCAAACCAATTTCTGCAAATATTGTTGTTCTGTTTCTTCAGCAAAAGAAAATCTTTGAAAACTTAGCTTCATGTACAGTATAAAAATAGCTCTGACAAATATAAACAAGTTACTTTTATTTTGTAATTTTGTTAGCAGTTATTTTTCATTCTACCAAGTTGAGGTAGGTTCTCGCTTAGTAATATGTTATGGGCAAATAAAAAAAGAATGCTGCTTGCATTGTGAAATTGGAAAATAACAGCACATTTTCCCCTGAATCTGGCTAGGTTTATTGGCAAAGGAAAGTTACAACAAAATGCTTTGGCACAATTTTATCAATCTATTTTGCAGAAATATGCCACACTGGAGAACAATAGCAGCATGCAGGAGAGAAACCATGAACTAAATACTTTTGTTTTTTCCCCCCAAAAGAAACTTGAGGGTACTATATTTGGATAAATATTTTAATTGTGCCCAGAAATTAAAACACAAATTCATAATTCAATTACTCTAAGCACATCATCACATTGGTATGGACTGTGCTGCATTGCTATGAAGTTTCTGATTATTTAAGGTATTTAACCTTGTACTCTTTGCCACCACTAGACAGCTGGACCTGAAACAGATGAGCATCAAATTGATGACATTTTGAAACAGAGTAAATTCTTTTAATTAATGAGAGCTACAGTACATGGGGCAGATGCTGAGGCCTTTTGCTCCACAGACATATTTCCCTGGTCATGCATCATTGGTCAAGCATACATGTTTGGATACTCATCCACAATACATGAGGGCAATTTGTGCACCTGCATTCTCCAATCCGTCCAGCATGTGCCAATTGACTAGTTCAATGAGAAAATATTCATAACTTTGAGGTTATAGAAGAAAGAATAAGTACTGGTCTGAATATAATTAAAACCAAAATTCCAATGATATGTGCATGGTTTATCACACATGTGAATATTTATGGGTTTCATGTGTGAAAATATTAAAATAGTCTTATATATCTTCTTAATCAAACTATATAAGAATATCTGTGGGAGACCACCCCTGAGCTATCTGAATAGCCTCTACTAGGCCTTGGAGCCAAGGAGATTTTGGTCTGTCTTTGCAAGTCATTTTGTGACTTATTAATGCAAAGCACGTGACCTCAGTCTTTGCTCAGCTACAGATGCTGCTCTGTAGCTCCGGACTTGGGCGTTACCCATTAATCTTGGATAGCCTAACTCCTACCTTATTTGGTAAAAGAACATTCCATTGAAATCCTCTGAAGCCCCCTTGTATAAATAGAGAAAATGCAGCTTGCTCTCTCTCTCTCCTTCCAATTGGAAGCAGTACTCCTAAGGTCACAGAGAATCCCACCCTCGTTTTACAAAATTATTTCTGTGTCATGTGATTTTTCGACATATTTCTCAGCCAGCACATTTTATCCAAAGGAAACCCAAATTTCATAGCCTGTGTACAACATGGGAGAGAAGTGATAAGAATCAAGAAATATCTGTATGAATATAGTTAGAAGAATAGATAATGTAGATAGATAGATATGATAGCTTTAATTAAATATTTGATAAAAAGATTTTTTGATAGTATATTCATTAGTACATATTTTTCAACAGTAGCACTATATTTTCTACTTTGTAGTTTGAAAACAAACAATGATTTTAGAAAGCAAAGTTGACTTAAGAACTAGTTAGGCTCATGAAACTAACTTTATCAAACTACGAATTCTTTTAGAAGAGTTTTTTTTAAATAAAAAATATCTTTACATTTCTGTAACTCTGTAGGAAGTTGGGATTGAATGGGAGTCATTTCAGTGAATTGTTCCTTAAATATAATACAAACTTTGCTAGCCTGTTGCTACAATTTAATTTTAATTATTAAAATAGCATGTATTTTTTACTAAAAATAATGATCAAATTTTGCATAGAACAGTTTGTTATTCAGAAAAATTTATATTTAATAACTGCCATAGTCTGTTCAGTTGCTATAGCAAAGTACCATAAACTGAGTGGTTTAAACAACATAAATTTATTTCTCATAGTTCAGTAAGATAGAAATACAAACATTAAAGCTAACCTGGTGTTTTGTAAGCTCCTACTTTTGAACTCAGAGGCATATTCTTGCTACTTCCACACAGTGGAAGAAATTAGTTATCTCTGTGGTGTTTCTTCTATTTGATCACGAATCTCAATCACCTATTAACACCATCACATGGTTTAGAATTCCAATATAAGGAATCTGGAGGTCATTTGCATTCAGATCATAACAATAGCAATCATCATCATAGTAATAAAATTAGTAATGATGATAATATTTAGTGCTCAGTATTTTAGTATTTGCTAATCAGTACTCTTTACTTTATCTTTCTTTTTTTTTTGCTTTTGTTCTTTAATAATAATGGAATTTATTTATTTGACAAAACAAATCAAAGATAAAGAAAAAATCAAAGATAAAGAAAAGAAAATTAAAGATAAAGAATGCATGAACAGAATCAAAGAGCCAAAAAATATTTGAGGGATGCTATAGTGCGAATGTGTGTTGTATAAGAATAAATAATCAAGAGATTCATACACCATGTCTGTTAGTTATCAGCAGATCAGTGTACTTCAGAATTATTTAAATTTTAGTTTGTATAATTTGTAAAATTAGTATAAAATTTAATATCAGAAAGGGTAAGAGAGTTTGCAATAAGATAATCTATGTGAAAACTCTTTGTAAGATATTATTGATCACATTAAATTTATTTTTAATAATGAAAATAATGAGAGAAGGGCATCCTAAAATAGTCTTAAAATAGCACTCACACATAAACACCCAAAATATCTATAGGAAAATTGTTACTTAAATGATTTATGCTGTTTTCTTTTTTCAATTTTTTAACTTTACACAGTGCTATTTAACTACTGTGACTTTTTAGAAAATATAAGCCTTTTTTAAAATATGTGATTAGCAATGTTATAAGTATACCTTATTATACATTTCTTAGAGTCCTTAAAATACATTTTCAGATGAGAAATTGTTACACAAAAGGAGAAAGTTGTTTTTGACTTTTTATATGCATCACAAAATTGCTTTCAAAAAATGAATGCTTAGATTTATAACATAGCAGATGTGTCTGAAAATTATTATCACCACTAATAATATACTCTAAATAATACTTTGTTAATATGGAAAAAATAAAGTCCTATTAATGTTTTAATTTACATTTCTTTTAGTCCACCAATTTGTGATTGGACATTTCTTTGTGTCAATACACATGGTATCACCTTATTAATTTTAGAATCCATGGTAATATTTTAGTGCTGTTTTTGTGTTTTAAATTAAAGTCATTTTTATTATGGTATGCCTTGATTTCAATGGAATAAATTTTCCAACTACCTTTGAGACATTACATCATTTTAAAAACCACATACTATTCAGAAACATTACTTGTTAAATTGGATGAACATTTCAGTACTCTGTTATTTTGACCTTAAATTTCCACTTTATATATTTGGCAAAAATGGAGTCAGTAGTCAAGAAAAAACAAATAAACCTGTAATTACTGTTTCTTTTTGATGTTTTTGAAATATGCTGTTCTTACTTAAGAAATATATGACGATTCTGTGTCATTGTTGTGATAGGTCATTCTGATATGCCATACTTTCCTAGTCATTTCACTCTGAATATTTTGGGTAATATAAGCAATACTTCCTTTGTGGATGATTTTAATTTCCCAACATTTGAGTATTTTCAGACTTTGATTCTCTCTCCTCCCTGTTAACCTGACTGATACTTTTCTTAGTACTATTCTGATTTCACAGCCTACATAGATCACTCTTTTTTTCCTCTCACTCTTAATCATCAATGTTTTCTAAAGGTTATACTCTGAATTTGGATTCTTGATTCTCCCAGGATGGCTTTCCCCTCACTTTAGTTAGTGAATAATTCCCCATGAAAATTCTAAGAACTATCAGATTACAACCTGGTTTCTATATCCCCTTCTTTTAACATATGTAGTCAAGTTTATAAGTTTTTTTTTTCTTTTATTAATATAATAATTTTACCTACTTATGGTGTGCAATGTGATGTTTCAATATGTGTATACACTATGTTCTGTTCAATGAAGGATGATTAGTATATTTATCACTTTGATTATTTATTGTGTATTTCTGATAAGAATATTCAAAATCCTCCTTTCCAGGTATTTTGAAACATACATTTGTCTTTCTGTAATTGGATTATTTCATTTAACATAATGTCTTCCAGGTTCATCCATGTTGCCATAAATGATAAAACTGCATCCTTTTCAATGGCTGAATAACATTTCACTTTGTGGATGTACCACATATTCTTTCTCTAGTCATTCACTGATGTACATCTAGGTTAACACCATGTCTTGGGATTGTGAATAGATTTTTGATGAACATGGGAGTGCTGATTTCTCTTTGACATGGATTTTCTTTTCTTTCAATATATACCCAGTAGTGAGATTGCTGGATTATAAGGAAGTTCTTTCAAAATTTTGTAAAGAAAGTTCATACTAGTTTCTATAATGGCTATACAAATTAATAACACCTATCAATTGTGAATGAAAGTTTTATTTTCTCCACATCCTTAAGAATTCTTATTACTTTTGTCTTTTTGATGAAAGGGATTCTACTTGGAGTGAGCTAGTCCTCTTCCTCACCTTACCTGGGAGGGGCTGGTAATACTTATTGTGTTGAATTTTTAATAGACACATTTTAATTTACATTGATTTATGGATTTTTTTGAACTCTAAATCAAACATTCAATTTCAAAAAGAGGGAACGCTTATGCATGACATATTATCATTTTTATATATTGTTAGATTCAAATTTGTAATGCTTTTGGGAAATTTTTTTTTATATACATGAGGCATATTGATCTGGGGCTTTATTCTTCAGTAATATTTTCCAAGTTTTATTATGAGAGCTCTATGTCAGAAAGAAAGTATGAAAATGCTGTCTCTCTTCTTTTAATATATGAAAAAAGTTATTTAGTTTAAATATTATTTGTTTTGTAATGTCTAATAGGATATAACAGCATAGACAAGTGGGTCTGAAGATTATTTTCCTAAGAAAGTTTAAATTAACATAAAATTTCTTTAACTGATATGGAATCATTGAGGCTTCTCCATTTCTTCATGTGTCAGTTAGTTGCTAACTTATTTTTTCCAAAGCATTAGTCCATTTCATTTATGACAGTATAGACATAAAGTCTCTCAAATATCTTCTTCTTGCTCTAAAGCTTTTAGTATGTGTAATAATTTATTATTTTCATTCCTATTGTCAGCAGTTTTTAAATCCCATCTTCGTTTTGATCATTTTTGCTTTAATCTATTCAAAGCAGCAAAAATGGCTTGCTTCAGAGTTCCCTCTCGTAAACACATTTTCCATATCATCTATCACTGTTATTGTAGCTATTATTGTTATTGTAGCTAATATGTTCATCCTTCCACTTTATTTGGATGTAGTTTGTTCAACCTTTTCCAACTGTTTTAGCTTCTGTGTGGAGAAGTTCCCCTATAAATAGCCTATATTGGATCCTCTTTCCAGAGTTTGAAAGCCTTTCAATTTTAACTGGAAAACTGAGGCTATTTATATGCCCTGGAGTCAATGATGGTTTCCTTCATATTTATAAGCTTGCTGTTACTCTTTTCTCTGGTCTTTCTTCCTTTAATTTTTCATGTTCTCTCTTCTTTTGAAGGAGTCAAATATTTTATTTATTTTATTTCATCAACACTATTGCCTTTTACTATGCCTTTCTCTATTCTGAATGTTCACTGAGCACTTGAAAATATACATGGGTAGTTTATTAGAGTTCAGTTTGATTTAGTGTTTTAAAAATCTGTGAATAAAAATATCAATTATTTGTTCAATCCAGAAATCAATTGTTCACTGATACATAGATAGAAAAGTAAGTTCTCTTCTATTTAAGCTGTTAATCCAAGATTATATTGTTATTATCACTGCTTTAAAATAAGACATTTAATTTTATTATAAACTTTTTCATCTGTTTATCTTTCCTGTCATCCTTTCTTGTAAATTTGTATTTTTTTCTTCAGCCTGAAAGTATACTTCATAGTTTTTATGTTTTGTGTGTAACAGAAACAATTTTTTTCCTGATTTAATTTGTCCATATATTTTTATTTGACTTTTGAAAGATGTTTTGTTGGATAAGGAATTACTGGTTAGATTGTCCTTCTCTTTCTTTTCTCCCTGCCCAATATCATCCCATTGTCTCTGGATTTCATCATCTGTGAGAATAATGTCCGACTTTCTGCTCAAGTTCTGTTATCACATCCTTGTTTATCCTCAGGTTGCTTTTAAAAGTTTTTTTTTTTTAATTATAAAACATGTAAGTAGGATACAGTTAGCATGTATGTGTGTTCTGTATTGATACTGATTACGGATTATTGAATTTACTGAAATTTATGTTAATGACATTTAGGACTTTTATTCAACATTGTGTCTTCAGAAATTTCAAACTTCTTGACTTTCTTTCTTTGGTCTTCTCTGTCCTCTATTATGTAAGAATATTATATTTAATTTCCCCCCTTTTCTAAGGTAGTATATGTTTAGTTTGCATAGTTTTATTTATATAACTTCAAATTTTCTGAGCTTTTTTTGTGTGTTGTGTGTGTATGTGTATAAAGTCTACTACTGTCATGTCCTATAAACTTTTTATTTTATATTTCAAAAAAAATAATTAAAAAGTACATTTGTTTCTTATGAATAATTTAAATTTTCTGATAAAACAACCCATGCTTTTATTTTTCCTGCCTTTCCTCCAATTTTTAATATCTCATAACTATTTTAAATTGGTTATATTCTATTTATTCCAGCATGTGAGTCATCTGTTTTTGTTCTTATTTCCTTATTTATCTATTAATTAAGAATTTTTTTATGTTTCTTTGTATATCATTATATTTTTTTACTATTTATCAAATATTGTGTTCAAACATTGAAATCTGACTAAATTCTGTTTTCCTGCTTCTTTGTTACATAGTTAAACAGTGGGTATGATCATTTCAGTCCTTTCAGACTGAGCTATTTCTTCTGTTTATTTTTGCTGCTCAGTTTTAGTTCACCTCTAGCTTCATTCCTGGAGGAAAAGATATGACCCTCTCCATCTACAGGATATTGTAATCTATGTATAGCAGGACTTCAAAAGCTTCTTTGTCTTTTTAATCCTCCCTCCAGCTCTCTATTCTATGATGCATTAGAAAATTTCCCATAAAGAATTAACAAAATTAGCTGTGAATTTCAGGTCCCACATACTCTAATCCATCATATCAGCTCAGATGGTTTTCATTCTACTATTTTCTCTTTATTCTAGAAAAGGACCCTTAGAGTTTGTCAGACCTGATCCTGTATCCAACCACAGCCAAGATTTAGTATCTACTTGACAAGAGAGGACCCAATGCTCTGTGGTTTTCTAGAAAAATCTGATGCTTTTCTGGAATTTCATCTTTATAATTTTTTAAATCATTAGCCCTTCACTGGTTTTTAAAACATAAACTTTAATTTCTCCTGTTGTATTCTAATTTTTTAAATGAAAACAATTCTTTATCAGGAAATTCTTTTTATAATAGTGGTAACTGCTAATGTTTATAGAAACTGTTGTGTTTCAGGTTCTGTGCTATTTTTTATATACAATATATCATGTAATCTCTAAAATAGTTACTTATTCCATTTTTAAACCAAAGAAAAGAACCACAAGTGTCAATAATTTTGTAAATGCCACATTTTAAGAAGGTGTGCCACAACTGGACTTTGAATTCAGATGGGATTTGCTCCAAAGACCATACACTGCATATCTTTCACCTGATACAGACAATGTAGCATAGTGGCATGAGACTGGAAGTTATTTAAAATTTTACTGTGGAGAAGACATCACCTTGGGGACTTAGAGAGGAATAGCTGTTGCTTAGTATTCATGTAAATGCACATGCACTGCCTCTTGGAGCACCTGAGATGAGAGAACCATCTGTCTCAAACATTGGTGATGCTGAAAGTACTCTCAGTGTGCTGACCAGCAAGATAGTCACTGAATCAGCAAGTGGGAGAAATCAACCTTGCATACTGAAAGATTCTTTTCTTTATAGTCAGACAGGTGAGGGGACCATGCTGTTTAAAATTAACAGTTGATTCTAGACGGTCTACAGATGATTGTTCATTTGGAAGGTTAATGAAGTATACAGGTTTACATTTCAGAGATGGCCATTGGAAGAGTGAAAAAATAATCCACAGGATCCAATGATCACTGTAGCAGCTCAGAGATACACTGAAGTTTGAAAAAACTGCAGAGAATAGAAGTATCTAGCTGGATAAAAGGAACCCAAACTATGCTGTCAGGGTTAGCATGAGACAGTGTAATAATCAAATTTGAAAATTCGGTTTAAAAAGAAATTTGCTAAAATGTTAGGATAAAAGATCCAGAAGTATCCAAAATGGAATGAAACTCTTAAGAACACAAGGATTCTAACATTTTTCTCTAAATCAATCTTTTATAGTGTTAGAATGATATTTCTCCAAATTGACACTCAGATTTTCAAACTAAAATATGAATCTTTATCTTTCTGGCATTCACTTTCTCTTCTCTAAGCCAAATTCATAACAATAAATGCAACATAAGTTAGAAATGGAAATGATCATTTTGGCAATGCTTATAATGTCCTTCTGCTCAAGAAAACATTATATCTGTTTCCCTTGTGTTTTTCACCATGATGTAAATTCTCCTAGGGTGGAGGGTGGGGAAGTTATATTGTTTCAAATATTGATGAAGTTTGTCTTCAACTAAAAAACACTTCCACATGCTTTGCTTTCTACCTAGTTGAATGCCATTGAATGTTTAAATTCTCACTATTTTCCTTATAAGCCTGTTTTTAGGTAAAACCTCTTAATTTTCTGTTAGTATTTAATTAGTAGGTGTGATGAATCAATATATAAATATTTTACAATAAAAGTTGTAGACTAAAAATTAGATGATAACCATTATGTTATTAAATAATCCCTTTCCAACTTTCTATTTCACTATCTTTGGTTCAATAATTTCAAGATCCCTGCAGATGCATGCTTTTATTCATGACACTACATATGAGTCATGCATATTTAAGAAATGATTTCAATTAGTAAGATTTTTTTTAAAATAGCAAGAACTGTTCCTGTCCACATCCCGGATGGGCAGTGGGAATGGGGTTCCCCTTGGTGGGATGGGCTGGCTGAGAAATAAAAACTAAGAGAAATATAACCATGAAGAAACCACAGAACACAGAAAGTAATTTCAAAAGCGGGGGCAGGACAGGCAAGCTGATCAGATGGATAAAGCTTCTAGATAAAATGGAGCCCACATCTGCTTTTATTTATACCGGGAAACATCAAAGAGATTCTATAGAATATTCTTCTCCAGTAAAGGTTAAAGGTGGGCTGTTCAGTTCCTAATGGGTTACGCCCATCTCCAGAGCAACTATGAGAAACCTGCCTAGTGGAGTGGAGGGAATGGTCACCTGCATTGGGCCATCCATTGCCATGGAGAGCAAGGGAAAGTTCCCAATACCAGGCCAAACTCTCCCTCACTTTTTAGAGACTGATGCCATTTGAAAAGAGAAAGAAACTGCATCTTTATTTTGAAAAGCCCAGGAAAATTGCAGCCTTAAAGATCTTCAGGAAGTGTCTACATTTCAAGTCATAAAATCCCATTCTTTCCTGTGAGAGAACTAAATTTGCCTAAGAAAACCTGTGGGAAGCATGTCCTGACCTCTCCTGTAGCTATTCTGTCCTTACAAGTAGGACACAAAGGAGGTCAGATTATCATCAAAGTCTGTCCTGCAGCTGAAGAAGGTAAGGTGCTCTTTTTACATCATAATGGAGTGCCTTGAATTAACATTAACCAATGGAAACTTGACATTTTTTTTAGGCTTCCAAGTATACTAACAAAAAAAGAAGGAGAAGGAGAAGAAAATTTAAAAAGCCAGTCAATATTACAGTCCTTACAAATACCATTGCCTACTTTGAAATATATTAAGAAGATACATCTCATGAAAATTATTCTTGCCAGAGCAAAGACTTACATAACTGAGATATTCTGCATGTTGAAGATATTTCCTAGGCTATTGAATTTTCCTTCAGTTGTTCCCTGGAAATTTAGTTTTTGTGCCTTTTCCCAGAAGTCTGTGGTTATGAATTTCTAATTTAAGACACTAGCTCAAACCATACTGACAATTCGCTTCCTTTTTTTCCATTAGTAATAGTTAACCTGTTATCCTTGCTTTTAACTTCAATTTAAAAACAAAAACAGATGATATGATGTCACGCTTTAAAAGTGTCAAAATCTATATTTGGAGTGTCACATAGTGGTTGAAAATTCCATAGGGCCTTTTTTTAAAAGTGAAGAGTACTGTTTTATGAAAACCAAAAACAGTTGTATCACATTTTAAGGAAATGGAAGAAAGAAAAACTATTTTCTTATACTAAGTGTTAATATTATTCTGAATGCTCCTCACACATTATAATGTCTTTCTTACTAGGAAAATCAAACCAAAATAAGTATAATATCATACATTCTGTCTTATAAATGAAACAGATCAGTATCAGTCAGTAAGATTTTTTAAGGGACATAGGACAAGGATGTGGCACTTCAGATTTTATTTTTAACAGTATATCACATTTCTAATACACTAAGCAATCTACTTACCTTCCTGGTTTTCACTTTCTCCTGTTAACTGGAAACTATTCCTAC
Source organism: Spermophilus citellus (assembly GCF_964194105.1). Classification (NCBI taxonomy): domain Eukaryota; kingdom Metazoa; phylum Chordata; class Mammalia; order Rodentia; family Sciuridae; genus Spermophilus; species Spermophilus citellus. The sequence continues at coordinate 41,197,423 of NC_138183.1, read as the reverse complement.
TCTGTTATGGCTACTACTTTTGCTACTCCTACTATTACATTTTTATTTGCTTCCATTGTTACTTCCATTGTTACTTCCATTGATCTTACTACTACTGTTGTTACCAAGATGAACATTACCACCACCACAACTCAATCTGCCACATCTATACATTGAGTACTTAGTGAATTTCGGTAATGAGCTCAATGGTTATATCCACCTCTGTAACCCATGTGATTCTGCCCTACAAGTACAAAGGCATATGAGTCAGACAAGCCTTGATTTGAATCCCAGTTTTGTTGCATACTGCCTTTTTGCTTTTGTGGTGAGTTTAAAATGATCTACAAAATTGGATGAGGAAAATTGCTCATAAAAATACCTGCAGTTCAATTCTTAAGAAATATTCATGTAGGGGCTGGGGATGTGGCTCAAGCGGTAGCGCGCTCGCCTGGCATGCGTGCGGCCCGGGTTCGATCCTCAGCACCACATACCAACAAAGATGTTGTGTCCACCGAGAACTAAAAAATAAATATTAAAAATTCTCTCTCTCACTCTCTCTTTAAAAAAAAAGAAATATTCATGTTTGTACCTCATGTATTTATTCATTTTCTTTGTTGTTTGTGTTCAAAGAATGGAATCATGTTAAAAACATATAAAAATAAGTTTTGCACTTGTGCATATTTCTGATTGTTTACTTAGTACAAATTCCTGGAGTTGTAAATATCAGGTCAATGGGTATAGGAATGTAAGAGATTATTTCCATATTTCTAAATTGTCTTCTAGTAAGATTTGAATTAAATATACTTCTATAATGTTTTTTTCCTCATATTCTTACCTATGTTATTATTGTTTCCAGTGTTGTAAGATTAATTAATAAAGGTGCATATTTAGTTTAGTTAGCATTTATTCAAATACTAGTGAATTCAAATGTGTTTTAGTAATTATTAGTTGTCTATTTTTTTTGACAAACTCAGTCTTGTTCATTTTCATTAGTACATTATTAGTTTCTATTTTCAAATCCTATCCTTGATTTTGAAAAATTACTCTGTCTTTATGATCTTGAAATTTATTTATTTATTTATTTATTTTTTGGGGGGGGTACAAGAGATTGAACCCAGGAACACTTAACCATTGAGCCACATCCTCAGCCCCCATTTTTTCTTGCATTTTTTTAGAGACAAAGTCCCCTGAATTGCTAAGGCTGGCTTTGAACTTTCAATCCTCCTTCTCAGCCTTCTGAGGTACTTGGATTATAAGCATTCATCACAGCTTATTGTCATGACAAAGTTTTAATTGTTTTTCTGTATGAATTCTCTATAAAGAATTTTTATGCTTATACATCTCTGTTTTTATTTTAGAATAATATCCATTTATATTTTGCTTTACTTTTTAGGAGACTTTGTTATTTAAAAAACAGTTTTTAGGATAATTGGGTTTCATCTTAATTTTGTGTATATCTTGAGAATGAAATATACATTTTTTTTCAGCAGGAGGGTACCGGAAATTGAACTCAGGGATACTCAACCACTGAGCCACATCCCCAGTCCTGTTTTGTATTTTATTTAGAGACAGGGTCTCACTAAGTTGCTAGGTGCCTCACTTTTGCTGAGGCTGCATTTTGAACTCATGATCCTCCTGTCTCAGTCTCCCAACCTCTGGATTACAGGTATGTGTCACAGCACCTGGCTGAAATATAACATTTTTTATTACTCTACAACACTCCTTGTCCTAAGAAAATCCTACCTTTCTTTTATGAAAAATATCACCTTTATTTCATGATAATGACTCATAAATTAGTATATTTGTATCTACTTGTAAGAGTTTTATTATGCTGTCTATTCAGGATAACTAATATTTTAATAATTGTGTGTTACATTTAAATTAGTTTAAACACATGGTTACCCTACTTATTGAACATTTTTCTCCAAAATGTTCCTACATATCAATATTTTTGATTCTCTGAAAATGAATGAAGTGATCATTAAGCTTTTTCCTCCAATACAGTGAGATCTGGGTTTCAAGAGAACAGACCACTAATTAGCCTTGTGGTCTTGGGCAATCGGAATATCCTTTTTAATATTTTTTATCTGCATGAGTGTGTAATGTTCATTATTTCTTTAATGAGATTGATTTGAATACTGACCAACATAAAAGAGAATCACTTCAAATAGTGCCTAAGTTAACCTTGGAGTTCATAACTGTCATGACTTTTATGATTATCACAGTAATGACAAGCATTCAAATTTCATATGATTGTAGAGCACATTCTTTAACCCAACTTTCATTTCAATCTGTTTTACCAACAATAGGACAATGACAATTAAAATACTCACCTAACTTTCATTTCAGTCTCCTTTGCCAATAAATTAACGACAATTAAAATACTCTTGAATTGCTCTCTTGTTTCTCAAAGACTAAAAACTGGCATACCCAACAAAATAAAATTAATATATATTAATTTATATTTACTTCCTCTTTGCTAATTAGAAGCTATGCCCTGTCACCATGATAATTCTCACTTGTTTCCCTTTTTAGCAGGAAAAGACTGAAGCCTATTCCCCAGCATTCATTGCATCCCACCTAGGTTCTGCCTGATGCCTTTATCCAAGACACCTATATCTATTTTAGCCATTTATTCTGATTTTCTACCTTTTTTTTTTTTGGCTTTTTCCAGGCAACTTAGTATTTGCATACATATTGTTTTCAAATAGTCATTAAATTATGTCCAATATTCATTACCTTTTGATAAAAAGTAAAACAATATTCTTTTTAATATTGCCTATCCCTAGTTACTAGATACTGGTAAGTAAAAGTAGATTAAAATAAGTTCAAATCCATGAAAGATGGAGAAACTGTGATACCTTTGACAGATGAATGTCATAAATCTAGAATGAAATCACTCTTTGTTTTCTTAGTGTACTTCCTTCCTATCTCATAATTTCCACCTTGTTATAAGACATGAAATGTTTCAACTGAACAAAGAAATTACCCCAAGTATTACAGTTTCTATTGAAAGCAAAGATACAAGAAGCAAAATATAAAAGGCAAAAGACTTAATTCCAACTAACTTTTAAAAAACTCAATAGAATTCTCCAAATTGATTTCTGTTGGATAGCCTTAATTCTACATGATGTAGCTAAATATTATCTATAATTTAAAAAATTTCTGTTTTTTTTTCTATCACATTAATGCATTCCACTGTGGCATTGAAGCAATTAATGAAATAATTCAAAGGAAGATTTGAGGAAATGTGTTAGGTTAAAAATAATGCTGCACTAATCTCACTCTCTTTCTCTCTCTCTTACATTAATACTTTGATAATAGTAATTTAAATAAATAGCTATTCAACCAACAGAAACAACATTTACATTCTTTATTTATACTCTACATTCATAGTGTCATGTTTCATCATTATTGTCCTTGACCATGTGTGTGAAATTAGATTGATCTTATTGTCCACAAGTGATAAGGAGACTTATCTCAGCAAATATTATTTTACTAAGAAAAGAATAAGGGAAGAAAATGAAATACTCTGCGAAGGTCACTATTTACGCCAATGTATTCATTTGCAAGAACACACATAACAAATCTGTTCCTTTATGTATTAACTAAGTAATTTCATGGTTGAATAGACTTATGTAATTAGCTCTCATGTTTTAACATTATAGTGCCTTTATCCATAGTTGGTGAGTGATATTTAAACTGAGAACCCTGACATATAGGCTGTGAATAACACAGTAGCAAGTGTTTCTTAATAATAGCAAAATGTGTCTATAGCACATTGTGGTGTAGAAGGCACTTTCCTGTGCATTACCTAACTTAATCTTAGAATAATACTAAGTTAACTTACTTTGTGTAAGAGTTTTATTGCTAAGTAAACAAATTAAGAAAATAAGGAACAGATAAATAAAGACATGTCCCCCAAAATCAGTTGATGCAGATTTAAAACTATAATATCCTCTCCTGGTACCTAATACTCTGATAATTTCCCTTACCAGGTAATGTTATTTTACTTATATGTGCCCTAGGTTTTATTAATTATGATATCCAGTTAACTTGGTTTCCTAGACCCTTATCCTTGTTTGCAAATTGTCCACTGTTTTAAATTTTGTTCAAAAGTATTGTCTTACATTGACTAATCTATAAGAGTGTCTAGTTAAGATAAATTTTATTAATATCATTGGTTATTTATAGTGTATTGGAATATAAAACTTACATACTTGAGTTTGATACTGTGTTTTGCCCTTAAATATCTACTGTATTTTGAGCAACAACTCTAAGCATAATTATTTTCTATATGCTGTTTATTCTTGTAAACTGTGTTTATAAATGTTTTCCACTATATAGTGTAAATGACATGTTCTATAATCAGAATTTTTTTCTAATTTTCATGTGCACTTGTGAAAAATTTATAAAATTGTTTTACATTAAAGATTAATTGAATGAGAAGATATTGCTTTAAGAGTGGCAAGGTTATAGCTATTTTTAGGCATCATCTTATCTCTTCTCAACAATAACAATGTTTAGGATGAAACTCAATTATTTCCATTATTATCACAATAATTTTTCAATTCTGATAATATTAAAATCTTCAAGAGGTTTCTATTTGTTTTCAAGAGACAATAAATAGATAAGACTAATACTTTTCTAAATATGAGAGGCCAAACACATGAGATGTAAAGCACAGTAAAGAGGAGACAAATTGTCCTAAAGAGAGCTCTGTTCAGAGAGCTAGATTATTATTTTTTCATTTTTTTGTGGTGGTAGTTGTGGTCATTGTGTTGGTTGTTGATTTTTGTTCCTATTAATTTGTTTTATTGGTTTAATTTTAAACAATTTATCATTGAACATTTACTTATGCAACAATGGGAAGTATAAATGTTTCCAACGTTTTATTTACCTGTGTATGCTCACATAAAGAACATGCCAACAACTTGTTAAATATTAAGTTATCCAAATCATTTAAATCATCTTCATATTATATTAAAGCTATCATTATCTTATACCCATCATTTAAAATTATATCACTCCAATGAAATTATATTATACCCATCTTTTAAATTATCTTTAAAAACAAGCTATAATCCTTCTTTGAAAGACATTAGGCAAGTCCTGATTATACTGTGGGTTTAACAACATGAGATATTCATAACTATTTTCTACCAAATGTAGTAAATCCATAAATAGTTGGTGTTTTAATAAATCTCTTTTGAAAAACTTTCAGATAAGTAAAAATTAGGTTATATTGCATTCTACAAACACAATTAGTGGTTAAAATGAAAAAATGTGCATATGTGTGAAAACACCTCCAACATAATGCACTGGAAGTAATTATAAAATTAATTATGATAAAATTAATTATAATCAAGATTCCTTGCATCTTTCTACATCAAACAAAATTATTACAGTGGAAGACTCAACTATTTTGGTGATTTTATACTAATTAGCTCTTTCCTCTTACAAGTTTTCTTCCACAATAGTGTGAGAAATATATACACACACACACACACACACACACACACACACTCTCAGAAATATGAATATACATTCAAACACACATTTTTTGAGTTTGTAATATGTAGGTGAAAGCAAAATGAAAGAAGTATATTATTTTATAATGCCTCACCTGAAAAACTTACAGCTGCTTATATCACTGTTCCTCTGATCTCATCTTCAACTTTCTCTGGGGAAGAGTTTGACAGTTTGTTTTCTGTCAAATCAGTGCTCATGCAGCTTTACCCTACCAACCTTGTTCCTCTGAATTCCTTAGAAACCCAGGATTGTGAGCTCTCACCTGACTGCACGTGACTTTTCCCATCATCACCAAGCACTCACAGACCCTCCAAAATTGAACCACAAGGACTTTAGCAACTGACTCAAAATCCTCTTGTCTGGATATGACACTTATATAGTAGATTTTCTCGTCTGTGTGACAGACTCTTTAGTGACCACCTTTACTTCTAATGCCCTGGTGACCTTTACCATCATAGGAGATTAGTAAATAATTTTCATGGTACCATCTGCTAAATTCTGTTTCATGAAGCACTATGATATTTTGAAAGAATGGATTTTGATGGTCGAAGATCTGGTTCTGATCAGCACTTCCTCTTCATTTAACTAAAATTGTTAGTGATTGGCAAACTGTACTTGTTTTTAATGTAAAATAGAGGAAACAATTGCTGACATCCAGAAATAGTATGAAGTGTGAGACTGTGTGCGCATGTGGTGCGCATGTGTGAGTAATTATTAGATGGAGCAGATCATGAACAATCAATGACTCCCAAAAGCTGTTCAAAAGGTAGAGGCAAAATTCAATATATTTTCCTTATGCTGTTCTCTAATTCCAGGAAGTGAGTTTTCCTTCCTGAACTTCCCTAGGAACAGACATTCTGCTTAAGGATTTCTTTCCTATAAGAAGCCTTCCCTGTCCTTCCCAGTCAAACACACTAGCTCCCACTTCAGTGACCTCACAGCATGCGCTGTGACCTCTCTTCTCCACTTTTTAAATAATATATTCCATTTGTTTTACTTAATGTTTCCCTATTAAGTCTCCAGGTCAGAGACCAGATCTCATTTACTTCTTCTACACATATAATAAAATGTTTCTCACTTAAATAACAGATATACAAAGAGTGAGCCCTCCTTAAACAAATGTAGATGATCAATTTGAAAAGCCCTCCTAGTTGTTTTGAAAGAAGAGGGTTGGAAAACACCCCAGGCTAAAAAAAAAATTATTTATATATATATATATATATATATATATATATATATATATATATATATACATCAGATTTAAAATGAACATATCATCCCTGGTAAGAAGCAAGAGGTGTGTCTTAGCATAGATGACATTTTTATCTTCTTCCCTGCCTGCTATCGACCCAGGTGGTACTTTTATTTTCAGGCATTTAACTCTTCTGGAAAGAAGAGATTTAAAGAACCAGATCAGCATGGGAGGGGAGAAACAAAACAAAACAAAAGAACTTTATGTACTTTTTGTTGAGATGGAGATATAATCTAGTTTACCCAAAGGCCACAAATTATTTATTGACTGCATACAAAGTACATGGTTGGGAATGTAATAGTTATACCTTTCGTTTTAGATCTCCATTTTCTTATTTTCAGGTGAAGATTTAGTGATAATAGACAATTTTCATGGACTTACAGACAGAAAACAGTTCTAAAGTGATCCCTGGATGAAGAAGATTATAGACAAGAGTTTGGCCACAAATAGAGAAAGAGATCAGAAGTAATTTTCATTCAGATGTATACTCCCTGTATACATTTATTTTCCATTTATGCAGAGAAATTTCAATTTTATCTCTCGTCTAGTCCTGAATCTTTTACATACTCAGTAGCTATGAAAACAGATAAATATAACTTGTCTTTATTTGCTTCTTTGTACATCAAATGTGAATATGCAATTTAATGAAGCTTTGAGAATGCCTGCATCTGGTCCTATGTTTTAATTTTATTTTACAATAGTTATTTGTCAGACAATTATGCTGAACATGGACAGATAAGAGCTACTATAGTTAAAGTATGATTTTAAATTAAACCACAATAAATAGATGAATGAATAAGTAAAAAGCTTTTTACCATGTACTATATGTTTTCCTTGGTACAAATTGATAACATTGTTTTTTAAAAATATATATTTTCATAGTTATTTATCTTCAAAGCAACTCACAGAATATTTGGAAGTGTCCTTTGATCTTTCCATTTTATGTTCCTACTTTTATTTAATTCTGCTAACATTTTCTCAATATAATTTACAGATTATTGTTTCTAAAATGATCCTTATTTTAAGATCTTCCTGTTTCCCTTATAAAGGGGAATATGATAACAGTTTGGTTTTATGAACAAAACACTTAAACTATATTTTATTTTTTCTATTATTGACAAAACACTTAAACGTTTAAGGGAATAGTTTTTTTACCTTAAAAGTTTCACAAAATTTGAGAATTTAAGTGAGCATTAACGTATTATAATATGATATTGCTGTCCACTAAGTTTATATTCAAATTAACCCACTTAAAATTTACAGTCTCATCTTTGATATGGCTTAATATGTATTCCCTGCTAATTAAACTAGATCCTTTTAACAATCACTTTTTGTTAATCTAGCTAATCTGACTTTGGTACCTGTAGAGCAAGGTAAGGAGGTAGATTTTATTTCAAGTGTTATGGTTAATAGGCAAAGGACTTTTAGCAAAGAAAGTTATCTGGATTTTCTTACATTTTAGCGACCATCTGGTGTCTATGAAAGATGGACTGTTGAAGTCCTTCAAGGATAGAGATAGAATAGTGTGAAAGTTGCAAGTTTAAAAAAGGAAGAAAAGGAGTTTGGACCAGGACAGTAAGCACAAAAAATGGAAAGAAGTGAATGTTACAATGGGCAAAGGTGCAACTTATTCAGTTGAGGGGGAGAAACAAAGAATGTCCACGTGCTTCTGCCCTTTTCAATGTTTTATTCACTCAAATCACTCAATACAATTTCACTCTATAGATTCTTAATTCAAGAAAATGAAAATCCTTAATGTTGGGCCCTACAAGCACTGCAATAGGCACAATTAATTCAAAGCAAACAATTCTAAGTTAACTCTAAGCACTGCAAACACACTTAATCATGACAGAACCATTATAGACATTCCCTCTGCATGCTAAGCTTAAGTGCTAGATCAAAAGTCTTAAGTCTTGAGTCGAGCGGATGCACATTCAAGTCTGGAACCAATGGAAGCTTCTGGTATGGAGTTGAAGGCTGCTTGAGGAGAGGAGCATAAGGGGATGTCACAGTTCTCACCAGAGTCAAGAGGCTACTGGAGAGTTTGAGAGTGGTGAGGATGATGCAGATGATCAGGCAGATGATGAGAAGAGTTGGGATGTCAGTCCTGGTCCTCATCAGGCTGTGTGCATCAGTATCTGCTGGCTCAAATGTCTGTTCATTTGCTCCATTATTTATAGTAAATTCTGGGGCTTCTGCGCATCTTTTTGGTCCCTATCAGCTGTTACCAGGTTTCTTAATGACATCTTACATCTTAGAGTCAGGTCATATGATCTGGTGGTTTCTGCCCTGATATTACCCTTCTGACTCTCATCAGGGTTAAGGCAAATGACATGTCATATCAAGTGACTTCATTCTGATTCTTATCAGCATTGTCAAAGTGAATTGTTTTATCAGCCTATGCCTGATGACATATTGGAGGGCTCTGTGGGCTTGTGCCTGGTGAGAATGCAGGTTTATTTTAAAATGGAGTTGCTTAGTCTAAGGCCATCCTTAGAGTGAAGTCATTGAATATATTTGTGATTACCCAAGTTTTCTATGTGGGGCTTGATGAAACCAAGAATTCTTCAAGTTTGGGATAGAGCTACTAGGTGATTGCTTTTGTTGAAATAGAAAAGACTAGAAGAGGGCTGGGTATAAAGCTCAGTTGTTAGAGTGCTTGCTTCATATGTACAAGGCCCTGGGTTCAATCCCCAGCAACACACACACACACACACACCAAAAAGAAAAAAAAAAAGACTAGAAGATTATTTTAGTGTAGATAGAAGGGGAAAGTCATAAGTTCTACCTTGATCCTTCTGAATATAAGACAGAATTCTTCAGTAGCCTACCTACTACATGTGTAAATTGGGACTCAGTGAATTGAGTCATCACTTTTCACACAAATGGCTTTATCAGGCAAAATGTGGAAGAAAACACTATGAGAAATGGTGTACATACAGAAAAGCAGAGAAAGTATTGTGTCTTTTAAACAGTTCCATTTTTAAATATATACCCCCTAATACTCATTATTAAAAGCAAGCATGTTTTTACTTTCTTCAGAAAAAATATGAAATTTTATTATTTTATTAAATAAGTGACAGAAAGTTCTACAAGGCCACATTTCATAAGAGACTATTCACAAATAGTTTTGGCTTTTCATTTGTAATAAACTGACAATTTATAGTTATATATATTTATGTGATACAAAGTGATGTTATGACTTAGGAATACAGAGTGGAATGATTAATGAAACTAATTAACACTTCATATCACCTCAAATACTTACCATTTTTTTTGTGGTGAGAATATCTGAAATTTAGTCTCAATTTCAAAATGGACATGACTATATTTAACTATATGCACAATGCTGTGCAATATCTCAAAAATATTCTTATTCTTCTCTCTGGGGCTTTGTACTTTTAGGAGATAGACAGATGTGAATGACTGCTGAGAGCCATAGCCAAGTAGGAATGATGCATGGCATTTTTGGGTGGAAAGGTGACCCTGCTCAGGGATTAGGGTGGCTGGGGTGGGGGGCTTAGGGTGGATCCTGCTGGAATAGGGCAGCTCCAGGTTTAGGGTGGATCCTGCTGGAATAGGGCAGCTCCAGGTTTAGGGCGGATCCTACTGGGATTAGGGCATATCCTGCTGCCTCAGGCACCGGCTCCTTGAGTTCCCTTTGAGTTCTCGCGGGGTTCTGAGAGAATTGGTACGCAGAGCCTGGTGGAGGAAGTGTATTTTTCCCAGAACGTGTGTGTAAAGTGCCCGTGACAGTTCGGGAATAAAGAGTTGCTGTTGGAATCTACAAGGCTGTGTGGTGGCTCAGTTATTTTGTGCCCAGACAGACTGCGGCAAATGACAGGGATATATTGTTGAGAGAATAATTCTGTAAAATGGGCCCAGTGTGTTGGCACCCAGATAGTTTCTTTTCCAAGAAGCAATTTACCTGCAGTCCTTCCTGACCTCAGTAGACAGGATATGTCACATCCCTTAGCAAACTACCTGGTAACTGCAGGAGAAATGCAGGCCCAAGATAATGTCAATGGGAGGAACCTAGGAGATTTTTGTGACCAGATCCTGAAACTTTAAGAGATGATATTTCCTCCTAACCTAAGATCTGTAAGAATGTATGGTCAAGAATCCAATTAGAACTGATCAACATGGGCCAATGTGACCTAGAGATGCCATCACAGTGGGGATTTGAAAGTTTTATGTTACCCTGCTGTCAGTCAAAAGTCAAGAGTGGACCTGGGTGGGACTCTCTAGAAACTTTTTTGGGATTTTCAATAAATCTTGAGTGCAGGAGAGGTACATTGTCCCTATCCTCTCTGAGAGGACCAACTCCCTTGAGTGTGTCTCCCTTCCCCCTTTCCTATCCCTTACAACTCATTTCTGCTATTTTGAGCAAAATATTTGAACTTTTTCTGACTTGATCACGTGAATTGGGGTCTTCATGGTGTCTCAGTGTCTTGGAAGGCCCCAGCATCTTTGACCAACATGTTCCCATTTCTCCTATGTCCCGTAGCCTCTGATAGCCACAAGTTTATTCTCTGTTTCTCTTTATTAGCTTGATTATGTTAGTTTCTGGAATTTGATCATTCCAGAGTTTGCACTTAAATGAAGACACTTGAGTACTTGTCTATGTGCCTGGCTTACATCAGTTAGCACAATGTTCTACAGTGCTATCCATGGTATTATGAATGGCAGATTTTGTTATTAAGGCTAATTAGTACTCCATTGTGTGTGTGTATGAGATTGCCTTTATGCATTCGTTGGTTGATGGATACCTAGGTTGATTCCATGTGAAGACAGGAGGGCAGACATCTCTTCCACATACTGATTTCAACTCTTTTTGATAAACACCCAGAAGTGGGATTGCTGGATCATATGGCAATTCTATCTTTAGTTTTTGATGAAATTTTGTACTAATGTCTATACTAACTTACATTTCCTCTGATGGGGTTCAGTGCTCTTTTTACTCTACATCCTCACCAGCACTGATTGTCTTTTATCTTTTTGATAATAGTCATTAGGATAAGTGTGAAATTACACATAGATGTGTTTTTGATTAATATTTCCATAATTATTAGAGGTCTAGTTTTGCTTTGTTTTTATTTTTCATGTATCTGTTAGTAATATGTGCTAAAATGTCTATTCATGTTCCCGCCCCATTTTTCAAATGAATCATTTGTTTGCTTTCTGCAGAGCTGTTTGAGTTTCTTATACATTTTGAATATTAACCCCTTATCAGATGTATGGCTTGAAAATATTTTCTTCCAATCCATAAGTTGTATCATCACTCTGTTAATTATCTTCTTTGTCGTACAGAGACTTTTTATTTTGATGTTTTCCCATTTGTATGTTTTCACTTTTGTTGCTCACACTTTTGGGGTCAAATCTGAAAAAATCACTACCTAGACCAATGTTACACTGTTTACCCCCTACTTCTTCTTCTAGTAGTATTCTTTCTTCTTTCTATTAGGGTAAAAAAAATCTAAAAGAAAAAATTATTTTAAGGTTTTGTTTTAAGCACAATGAAGCATAAAGATGATTTGAATTTCCGAACACTAAACTGACTGTTAGTAACAATCACCTTGTTATGTACCTTATTGGAAAATCTATATGGTAACATTCACTTGGGTATAGTTAATATTTGAATTTTTATTATTTAAAGTAATATAATCAATGTTTTTTTGTGGGTAGGGTACCAGGGTTGAACTCAGGGGCACTTAAACACTGAGCCAAATCCCCAGCTTTATTTTGTATTTTATTTAGAGACAGGGTCTCAATTACATTGTTTAGTGCCTCACTGTTGCTGAGGCTGGCTTTGAACTTGTGATCCTCCTGCCTCAGCCTCCAAGACACTGGGATTATGGCTTGAGGCACTGTGCCTAGCATCAGTGGGCATTTTTTTTTAATTTTCATGAGATCTATTGACTACCAACTTGTCAGAATGCATGCATAAAAAGCATTAGTATCTTTTGAAGAAAAATCCCTTGCTTCTGTGAGAACATGAAACCAATAGTTAGTAAATTATGCAGAGGGATAGATCTGGACTCTCCTATCTCACTAACTATGTCTGCTTCAAATTGCCTGTCCAGATCACATAGACTATTTTTTTCTGCCTTCTGGTTGAATTATTAGGTTCTAAACAATTTCTCTGGAAAACACATTACATTATTGAAAAGTTCTATAAATGAGGGCATGAACTAGCCCGAATATGTACTAGCTGACACAAATGTCAGAAATGGCTTTGATGATTGAGGTGGTAACATGTTTTTGCTGTTGTTTTGCATTTTCAGGATTGGTATGACTTCTTAGTCAAGTTGTCTTTCATGCCTGAGATTTTTGAAAAAAAAAAGAATTTGGAAATACTCCCTCTTTTTCTAGTTCGTGAAATAGCTTGAGAAGTATTGATATTAGTTCTTCTTTAAAGGTTTTGTAAAACTCTGCTGTATACCCATCTGGTCCTGAGCTTTTCTTGGTTGGTATTCTTTTGATGGCTTCTTCTATTTCCTCAATTGATATTGGTCTGTTTAAGTTGTGTATATCCTCTTGACTCAATCTGGGCAGATCATATGACTTAAGAAATTTATCGATGTCTTCACTATCTTCTATTTTATTGGTGTATAAGGTTTCGAAATAATTTCTAATTATCTTTTGTATTTCTGAAGTGTCTGTCGTGATATTGCCTTTTTCATCCCGTATGCTAGTAATTTGGGTTCTCTCTCTTCTTCTCTTCGTTAGCATAGCTAAGAGTCTGTCGATCTTATTTATTTTTTCGAAGAACCAACTTTTAATTTTGTCAATTTTTTCAATTGTTTCTTTTATTTCAGTTTCATTGATTTCAGCTATGATTTTAATTATTTCTTGCCTTCAAAACATTTGCTTTGTTTTGCTCTTCTTTTTCAAGGGCTTTGAGATGAAGTGTGAGATCATTTATTTGTTGGTTTTTCCTTTTTTTGAAGAATGAGCTCCAAGCAATGAATTTTCTTCTTAGAACAGCTTTCATTGTGTCCCATAGATTCTGATATGTTGTGTCTGTGTTTTCATTTATCTCTTTTAAGTTGGTGGGACTGCAAACTAGTGCAGCCAATTTGGAGGGCAGTATGGAGATTCCTTGGAAATCTGGGAATGGAACCACCATTTGACCCAGCTATTCACCTTCTTGGACTATACCCAAAAGACCTAAAAAGAGCATACTACAGGGACACAGCTACATCAATGTTCATAGCAGCACAATTCACAATAGCTAGACTGTGGAACCAACCCAGATGCCCTTCAACAGATGAATGGATTTTTTAAAATGTGGCATTTATACACAATGGAATATTACTCAGCATTAAAAAATTTTTAAAAATCATGGCATTTGCAGGGAAATGGATGGAATTAGAGCAGATTATGCTAAGAGAAGTTAGCCAATCCGAATGTCTTCTCTGATATAAGGGAGGTGACTCAAAACAGAGTAGGAAGGAAGAGCATGAGAAGAAGATTACCATGAAACAAGGGAAAGAGGAGGGAGGGAAAGGGAGGGAGAAGGGGAATTGCACGGAAGATGGAAGGAGACCTTCATGGGTTCACAAAATACATATATGATGTTGTGAGGGGGAAGGGAAGAAAAAGAGAGAGAGAGAGAGAGAGAGAGGTAAGTGTCACAGTAGAATGGGTAGAGAATAGTGATGGGAGGGGAGGGGAGGGGAGGGGGGATAGGGAGGGCAGCAGAACGCAACTGACACTAGGATTGCTGAATATATACACATAGCTGTATAACCAATGTGATCCTGCAATCTGTACATGTGGAAAAATGAGAACTCATACCCTATTTGAATCAAATGTATGATATATCAAGATCACTGTACTGTCTTGGGAAACTAATAAAATAAAATAAAAAAGAAAGAAATAGCTTGATTGTATGGGCTGACCTTGGAGCATGTGGCATCATCATTTTCTTTTCTTGCATTTAAACATGATTTATTGCTTAATTGGAGAAAAGGTACAAGGGTAAAAATAAACAAAATATTAATTAAAATTATGCTTTCATGCAAAATTATCAAAAAGCTGAGTCATATTTCTGTAGTTTTACTCAACATATCAACATGAAGATAAGCACAACTTTATTTTCAAAATGCCATGTTTCTTTATATATAGAATTCAGATCATAAACTGCTCATTCTTTATTTTTTACTTCTTACCTTGCAAGGACTTATATTCTTATATTTAATTCTATTTATGCATCATATGGAATGTTAAGCAATGTCAGGTTTAACACGAGAGCAAATATTGAAAAGAACCATGCTGGAAATATTAATATTATCTACTCCAGACAGTAAATTCTCAAGTCACTTTATGTACGTGCACACATTATATACAGGCATTTATAATTTCACATTCTTATGTGCAATTTAAAAGCAATCTGATCTTTGGTATTTTAGCATGTGAACATGATTTTCAATGAATTTGTAATGGACACTAAGATATTTTCTCATCAGTCTACACACAAGTCTTTCTCCTTTAGGGAAGATGCTGCTGAATGAAGCCAGTCATCTCATTTTTTTTTAAACATAAAATGAAGGTTGAAGAACATAAGTAGCTATGTGAATCTCAAGTGTTCTAAGTCTCCGTTCTCAAATATGCTCTCTTTAGAGTTGGAAATGATTCAGTACTCCCCTTCCACTCCATTGCCTGGTGGGACTCCTCAGGGCAGTCTGAGTTGGCTAAGTGTTATACTATAAATTCCACAATCAATGCACTCATCAGAATGGAAACCTGACATTCAGTAGTGGAAAGGGGGTGATAATAACATTTTAGAAGCCATCCTTGGAAGAAAATTCTGAACTTAAAAGAACTTGAAATAATCCCCATGGTTTCTGAAAAACACTGTTTGCTTAGCTATCATTAGGCATCTGTCTCATTGTACTCTTTCAATATGTTAAGAAATAATTTGAGACTGAGATTTATTTAAAGGACTATGAGAGTGTTTAGCACATTTCAGTTTTATCTAGGTAGCGATTTCTTCAGCAATATCCTAATTATAAGTGACCAGGCCATCTCCAAAAGACCTCTTAGAATATTTCAGTGCCTGAAGACCTTACCCAAGAAAATGAATAATTTATTATGATTCTATAGCTCTCATGGTCTATCAAAACCTGAAACTTTCAAAGGATGAATTTATATTCTCTCTAAAAATCTATTTGCAAGTTGAAGCCTAGAGGTGACGATGCTTTGCGGTAAAATGCAAAAATAATATTACCAGTATAAGTGATTCCTAACTGGTCTTTGATAGTTCCTTTTGTGTAAGAGCAAGATTGATTATAGTCTTTCTGATATCCTCCCATTATGACGTAGGTTTTAATGGACCTTCTGTTTATTGATTTCTCTACTAAATAATCATTTTTGAATGAATGCACAATATTCTTTTTGCTAAATAATTGATTGTGTGGACAATTACTGGGAAAGCTATGACAAGCCAGAGGATGTACAAAAAAAAAAAAAAAAAAGTCGTGGCAGCACAGCAATAGATATAATCAGAAGAGAACTCTGCTGTCAGGCAGGAATATCATGATTAATTTCTCTCTTTGATCTGCAGAAGGCAAGAGGTGATTAAAAAGGGAGTAGGAAATAACAGCCATTTGTTGCATGTGGCTTCTTATTTATTCATTGGAGCACAGAGTGAAGGAAATGCCTTAATTTTTGTTATTACATTATTTACGGAAGATATGGATTCTGTTAAAGTTTACAGAAAAGTATTATTTTTTATAATGGTCTATTAATTCTTTTAATCTTACAAACCTACTCAGAGAGAAAGTCCAAATCGAACAAATTAGCCATCATTGAGAATGTGGGGTTTTGAGGGAAACAAGTAATTCCAAAAGTATTAGTATAGACGGCATGAACAATAGCAGAACAATAGTTATAGTGCCCCACTAGAATGAGGCTTTGTAGTAAAATATATGTAATTTTATTTATTTTTTATTATTGATGATAAATTGTAGCAAAATTTGTGTTATTTATAGTGATTGTAAAGATATAGTATAATTTGATTACACACATATATTTTGACATATTCAATAGAAAGAAAAAAATTGGTTTTACATGTGCTCTTGTAGGCCAGGCACCAGGATACATGTTAAAGTCATAAATAAATGTGTGAATTTCAAGAGTCCTTCATTGCCAAAATGAAAACCTAGCACTTTGGTTCTGATAGATAGTCAAGAGGAGGGGAAGGTCCATTCACATCTTCTTTAGTCAACTTTGTTTTTTACTTGATTACATTTTGGTTTCCCTCTAAACACCACCTTCTAATGTACACCTATTTCAGCACCTAAGCCACCTCTATGTCTATGTTACTGTTCACAAACTGACCATTTAAGCAGGCTGCTTTATAGCAGAAAACAAGGTAGCTCGTCTGTTTAGCACAAGACAGACTATTAAAATGGACCATTCTCCCATTCATAAAAATAGTGTGTGTTGATGATGATATTGATTTTACCTATCTCCTGTCAATTCTATGAAATTTTTCTATATACAGAAGATAAATCTTGTGAAACTAATAAGTTCTCCTCATAAATTCAAACAATGGCATTGCTTTTGAATATTTTAATATAAAGTATAATTTATCATCGTCTTTATCTTTAAAAATGTGATAGAGAACCCCAGACACTGTGGTTTGGGAATTGGTGAAAATATATGTGAATACTTGGTTCTTATTGCCATTTGAGCCTGAGATAAATGCCAAAAATCAGATTTACTTCTAATATAGTAACAATGCAGTACTTAAGTACACAAGTAATAATTTACTCAATTTTAATTCTTTCGTCTTTCTAGTATATTTCAAAATCTCAATCTCTCCACAAGATTCATATTAGTAAAAAAGAGCTTATTTAATAATATTAAAAACTTTATTAATTTACTAATTTAGAACATAACATTCAAGATCCACACTATTCTAGACAAGTCCCAAGTTCTTTTCTTTGGAGAATAGACAGCTACAATTTATTAACCACAAAGCAGCCAGTTATTACTTTTAAACATCAGTTCATGTTCTTTTTCTCCTTAACACCCTCTGGGCTTTTCTTGACAACTGACATAAAATTTCAAGCTTATAACAGAGTAAATCAGACAATATATGAGACAATAAATCTGGACATGAACTTACTCTCCAGACTCATGGAATACTATGTTGCCCTCAGCTCTCTAGGATCCAGACCATGTACCTTCTCCCACTTTGGGCATTTTTATTAGCTTTGCTTTTACTGGAGATATCTACTTTCAGAACTTCTCAAGGTTACCTCCACTTTCCAGAAAAGGACTCAATTAAAATGTTACTTCCTTAGTTAAAGCTTCCTTCATACTCAAGTCAAAAGTCACTATTATCTTAATAGATGTTTGTGGTATCTTTCAGTGTCTGCATGTGTTTATTTTGCTGATTTCCTTCCTTCCTTACTTAATCACTCAGTCATTTTCCTACCACTTACCTTCTGCAGGAAGTGAAATAGTAGCTTTCCAGAGATGTCCATGACCTTAATTCTGGAACCTGAGAATATGTTACCTAACATGGCTTGAGACCTCCTAGATGTGATTAAATTTAAGAACTTTGAGATGGGGGGTATACTGGATTGTTCAGATAGGCCAAATGCAATCACATGAATCCTTCAAAGAACATTTCCTGACTGCAGTCACTCAGAGGAAGATATAAACATGGGTGAAACGACAAGAGAAATGCCACATTGCTGACCGTGAAGATGGAGAAAACAGATCACTAGTCAAGGAGTGAAGGCAGCCTTTACAAGGCAGAAAATGCAAGGAAACAAATCCTTCCCTAGGATTTGTTAAACAAATAGACCTATGGGACAAAATCCTGATTGAAACCTAGAGAAACCCATATTGAACTTTCAACCTACAGGTATTAAATTATTATATTTATATTGATTAAGTCACCAAGATTGTGGTAATTTGTTATAATGTCAGTAAAACTATGAAAACCTTAAGGTAAGAAACACTATTCCTTTTTACAATGGAATGGTCTATGGCCAGAGCCTAGAAGTGTGCCTAGTAAATAGATGGTGCTCAAGAAATAGTTGTTAATAACCAGGTATAGTAGCACATGCCTGTAATCCCGGTAGCTCCAGAGGCTGAGGCAGGAGGATTGCGACTTTCAGACCCAACCTCAACAACTTTGCAAGACCTTAACAACTGTGTCAAAATAAAAAAACATATAATGAACTGGAATGAAGCTCAGTGATAAAGCACCTCTGGGTTCAATTCCCAGTACCAAAAAAATAAAGAAAGAAGAAAAAGAAAGAAGGAAGGAAGGAAGGAAGGAAGGAAGGAAGGAAGGAAGGAAGGAAGGAAGGAAGGAAGGAAGGAAGGAAAGAAGGAAGAGAGAAGAAATCGTTTTTAATGTATAAATGCATGTACAGATTGAACGGAAATAAGCACATTCTTTAAAGCATATAATTGATAAGGCATTTGCTCTTTTTAAAATACAGTTAAGCAATATTTTATCAGGAAATACCTATTTGCCAATTTTACCTAGACTTCAAACATCATATAATATAAATTTATACTTAAAACAGTAAATTGTTGCTAAAAGTGATACTGATGATGAGAATAAATCAGGGCTCAGACCCTTTTCTACAGATGCTGAAGACTGAACACCTGAGAAACATCAAGGCAAGTGTAGAAAGCAAGTTTTTTTTTTTTTTTGTTTAAAGAGTAGAACAGGGATAGACTTCTCTGAAGAGAAGGGACCCCAGAGCTGAGTGTCTGAGGAAGAAGGGGTGTCATGCCCCTTTCATTAATTTTATTTTTGTTTTATTAATCAATTTATTTTGATTAGGTATATATGACAGCAGAATGAACGATTCTTTGTACACAGTGGCAGCACAACTTTTATTTCCCTTCATAGATTTTAGATTTCCTTGTTCTCCTGCCTCCTCCTTTCATCCTGCCTATTACTAATGACCCAAAACAGCCAAAGGTGGAATGATCCCAGGACTGAACCAGGGGTACAAGCAGGAGGGGATTGGCCTGGGAGGCATCTATTAACAGCCCCTTGCAGGGAGAAGCAATTCAGATGCAGGTCACCTTGAAGACAAGGTTGCAGAGGAGGGAAGGGTTCTAGAAGTATTAGCATATCATTTCCTGAATCAGCCCCCCCATCTTTCTGACCCAATCATTTATTACCTACACTGACTATCTTTTTGTCCCTAACCTTTATTCTTTTTTTTTGTTTTGTTTTGTTTTTTTTGTTTTTTGTTTTTTGTTTTTTTTTAAAGAGAGAGTGAGAGAGGAGAGAGAGAGAGAGAGAGAGAGAGAGAGAGAGAGAGAGAATTTTTTTTTTTTTAATATTTATTTTTAGTTCTCGGCGGACACAACATCTTTGTTGGTATGTGGTGCTGAGGATCGAACCCGGGCCGCACGCATGCCAGGCGAGCGCACTACCGCTTGAGCCACATCCCCAGCCCCCTAACCTTTATTCTTAATAAAAAGATTTGCTACTAAAAGTTCTTTTTACCTTTAAATGATTGTTAAAGTAGAGACAATAATGGAATAAACACCATGTACCTATCTCCTACTTTCAATAATTATTAGCCATAATCAGTATTGCTTCATCTCATCCTTACCTATTCCCCTCCTTTAATATTAATTTAGAGCAAATGCAAGATCTCATATAATTTCAGTAGTGAACCTCTAAGTATGTATCTTTTAAAAGGAAATTATCTATATTTTTGATTAAGATGTTCTGAAGTCACAACCCAATTTTTTCCCCTCAGTGCTGAATTAGACCATCTATGTGATTCAGTTTGGTGAAGGAGTGGTAGAGAATAGGTCACACATATGCCTGCACAAGCTTGGGCATGTTTTCTCTCAGCCCTTCCCTGTGCTTTTGCTGTAAGAACATGCCCAGAGCAGCTGATGAAATGTGGAATAGAGCCAGGTCACCTCATTACCCATGACAAGAGCATCCTAGCTCCATTTCTGAGGCCAGGGAACAAGAAGATAGTCAGTGCAGGTAATAAATAATTGGGTCCAATAAGGAAGGTGGGGGCTGGTTGGAAAGGAAAGGAAATAAAATGCTGGTATCTCCAGAGCCCTTCCCCCTCCTCATCCAACAAGTTGCTAACCTCCAGGGAATTGTTCCTCCCTGCAGGGAGTTGTAGGAGTAGTTAATTAATGCCTCCTGGGATGTTCCCTTCCTGCTCAGATTCACCCCACATTTGGCCCACCTTTTGATCATATAGGCAAGATAGGGGGAGAAGGAAAGCAGGACACTCACGTCCTGGAATACCCAGTTCTGGGGCCTCTGTGTAAAAATCTATTTCTGTTCTATCCTTTAAATAAAACTTGTTTTCTATGCTTACCTCAGTGTTTGTTTCCACATCTGGGGAAACAGAACCAGCATCACTTCCAGCCTGCTAACCAGAGGCAGCCTAGACAAAGTCACTCTCTACAGAGGCATGAGCTAAATAAATGTGCATTTGCTTTAGGTCACTGACTTAGGTGGATAGCATTATGATGGCAGCAGATAAATGATACAAGGTCCCCATGTCATAAGTTAGTGATAGATGTAAGCAAAGATCCCCAAACTAATTTTTGTAAGGGGAGAGGATTCAGATCTGAGACCAAAACAAGAAAGCTAGAGAATCTCACTTAAAAAAAAAGAATAATAAATTATAAATATGAAGTAAGCATGAAACTGAATCTACATTTAAAATGAGAAAATAAATGAGTGGAAATAAAGATGCCCTTATTTGAGGTTGGTTTAGTCAACCTACAAGAAATGGTTACATAGAAATGCTTCCTCGGTGCCAACTGGTTTCCAAGAGCATGCTGTACATGGGTACCCCAGCATTCCCAGAGGCCTGTGTATGGAAAGAACCTGCAGCTTAAGTTCATTATTGTCACAGTACATCTGCCTCCCTTCTTTCTGAAGAGAAAGCGAGGAACCAGAGACAAGTAAGCGAGAAATGAAAGACTGAGACTAGGCAGACATATACAGGAAATATAAAGGCCATCTCTCTATAGGAGAGAGAAGCAAAACAGTCTTGAGTTCTGGGACTTTTATGGGGAGGCTCAGAAATCAGAGCTGGGGTTTCTAATGCGGGTGGTTAAGGATTGGGTTGGTATGAGGGAATGGTGAGCCTTTCTCAGCAACACCCTTGGGTGGGAAAGGGAAAATTTTTTCTTAAAATGGCTGCTGTCACTTAATATGGCCAAGGATCTTATACTTACTGTTTGGTAGGATTTATATAAAGAAAATGCCAAATGAAGTTCCATTAAAGGAAGATAGCATTATTACAATCAGTTCTATCATGCTGTACTTGGGTGATTTGGGGGTAAAGAAGAAGTAGGGTAAATTCCTGGGCATGTATAGAATTGTCAGCTCTGAAAGGCGAGTGACTCACTCAAGACAAAGCTTCAACCAAGAAATTTTATTGGGGGCTGCCCAAAGGAGATGTAGAGAGCAGAGAGAAGAGGAGGGGGGCAGAAAGAGAGAAAGAAAGGTTAAAGAGAGGAGAGAAATAAGAGGAAGAGAGAAGAGAGAGGAGAAAGGAGAAAAGAAAGAGAAGAGAGGAGAGAGGAGAGAGGGTGTGTGCTTACAAGCTCTGGCTTAAGAAGGGTTGCTTAAGGGACATGGCAGGTGCTCATTGGCAGGGTGACTCAGGAACAGCGAGTGGACACTGTGTCCTGTGGGGATTGGTCCAGGAAACCTTTGAATTTGGCACTCTTGGCTTGGGGCCCTTTGGAGAGAGGGGGAGGGGCAAAGGATTCCATGATGTTCTTGAGAAGGGGGAGTCTCCCACACACCCAACAAGCTCAAGGATGGACCATACGCTGCTCTATGCTGCTCATGTTTCAGAAGAGCTGTACGATATCAACTCCTCTGGGAAGAATTGCTTTGCCATTGCATTAGTCCTTCTTTCTGTATTATTTTTTTCAGCCTTCCAGGTAAGTTTCACTTAATTAAGAATGGACTCCATTTGAGTGTGGTACTACCCTGTAATTCTGCCAAAGGCCCGCCAGGTCCTCCAGGGGTAACTCTTTATTGAACTTTAAAAAGTGTGTTACTTATTTATGATAATGATGCAAAATGGCAATTGCATAAAAGATAATATCTCATAATCCATAATAAAACAACTGAA
The DNA here is from genome assembly GCF_964194105.1 of Spermophilus citellus. Classification (NCBI taxonomy): domain Eukaryota; kingdom Metazoa; phylum Chordata; class Mammalia; order Rodentia; family Sciuridae; genus Spermophilus; species Spermophilus citellus. The sequence continues at coordinate 41,174,533 of NC_138183.1, read as the reverse complement.
TTATTTTTACTGATCATCAATCTGATCTTAACTCTATATGTCATCTGAGGTAGGATGAGCTATTAAAAATACAGAAAAGATTTCCATCTGAAATAATCAAAATCTTTGGTTAAAGTTGCATCATTAAATAGGAGCCTAAATCTGACTGCTTGTTCATTACAAAATCAGTAATTTGAAGGCTTACTACTTGAAACTTTTTGTCTACACATGTTGGACTTAACAGTAGATAATATTTTTCTTTCAGTATTTTATTCTGGGTATATAAATGTGATTCGTAAAATTCAGTTGGGTAAAAAAAGCTTTGAGTAATCTCATTTATAAAATCCTTTGATCATTTTATTCTTTATTTTCATATTAAAATTGAATACTTAAAAAATGTATTATAGCAATATGAAACAAAGTGTAAAAGTGCCCTATATTCAACCTCACTTCCTTCTGTTAATACCAGGTACTGTTGTGCTAAATTTATAAGGGTTCTGAAAACTTTAATGATTCTTACCTTTCCTTGGCCCATATGTATTTAGTAAGATGGATAATAAAAGTACCTATGAAATTCTCTTGTAAATTTTTCAAAGTAGATTAAAATGAACTACCTAGTTTGAATTTATAGAATTATTTTAGGACTTACTGAAAGGTTATTTACATATTTATTATTACTTGTTTTTGTAAAACAGATTGACAGTCAATTACACTCAATATTATAAATGTAATTTTTGACATTTATGTTCTTCTTGTTCCACTTATTTTTATGTGTCTTCAATTCTGACTGTCACTTATTACTTTTAGCCTCTGTATACACAGAACTTTTATTATGGTCCATGCAGTGCCAACATTAAATATGGACTAACTTTATGCTACGGTTAGCAACAATGCCAACCCTCATTGAATCTGACTGGAAAAAAAAATTTACATTCACACTACATGTACAGCCCTGGATTCAGGGCTCTGTCATGGTCCTTTACGTTGTTGGCACACGTCTTACACACAAACATATCAGCCTTGGCCTCGAGGTCTGCCATGGTGGGAAAGGGAACAAAAGGAATTTTATAATGCTCACATGGTCTATCCAACTATAAAAATGGAGTAGTTCCATTGCTTTACATGTCAGAAAGAGCTGGGAGCCACTTATAGTAATTGCTTCTAGTAACCACTTTTGATAATTGCTACTACAAGTTGTTGCTAGTAGTGATTTAACATAGGGTTGATCCCCAAGTTGGGATTCTCTTTTCTTCTTTCCCCTTCTTGTGAATGAGCTGCAGTAACTATTTAATCTGAACTTCATGATTCAATAATCTATCATTCAGAGAAGAAAACCAAATTTCATAAAATCTACATTAGGTATAAAGTCACAGAGCCATTATCAGTCACACACACACACACACACACACACACACACACACTTCCCAAACTTGGAAGGTATTGTTTGTGTCATTCATATTGTCATTCTAAAGTAAAGAAACATATTCCACCAAACTACATTAATCACTGCCTTTCTGCCCAATAAATTCATGTGGATAATCTACTGCTATAGAGAAGGTATTTTTTAAATGGGTACACAATTATGTTATGTGGGGGGAAAGATTTATTTGTAATAAAAAGAGGGAAGGTGGTATCAGGTTGAAGACTTCAATTATTAAATAATATTTACAATTAATCCATACATAATGCAATTAAGGATCTCTTATAAAAGTTAAGCTTTCAACCCAATCAAACCTGCTCCTAATAAAGTTTTTTCTAGTGAAATGTACCCAGTTTCCTTCTCAAAATTGAATGACCTTGGATCTCTTGAGTATCTGAAGTTGATGAAACTGATATTGGGGTTGTGGAATGAAGACAGAAATTTTCCACCTGTGACTGCATTACCCTACCAGGATTGGGGGGAAAATATAAGAACAATCATCTACTTATATCTTTCCTCTTGCTCTGAAGTTCATTATATTTTACCAATTAATTTTTTAAGGTTATGGACTTTGAGATCTGATCAGTCTTGGTTGAATAGTAAATGGTTTATCTTCTACTTTTAAAGAAAATAGAAAAGAGAACAAAATTGTATGTTCTAAGATTTGATAAATTAATGTAAGTATTGTTAATCTGTGTTCCATTTTGGTAATGTGCAAATCAACTCATTCCATTTTTGGTATCAAATTCATACCAAGACCCTGAAAGAATGAGGTTATTAACCTTTGTTCCCTGGCCAGTTCCTATTAAGATAATTTTACTGTGCTGCAGAGCTAAATTCTTTCCAGAATTTCATTTTGAAAAACAAAATTAGACAGCAAATTCTACACCTTCTTGCAAACTGTACTGTAGTTCTATAATTTTTCTGCTCAACAGCTGCTGTGTTCCACCCCTTAAGTGGTTATGTTCTCATTTTTCCAAAATAATTCATTTTTGTAAAAATAATACATCTCATTTATAAAGAGCATTCCATTTCATGATGTCAGTGTTATTTTCATTCAACTCATATAAACAGTGTCAGTATGAGACAGAGAATAATTTCACAGATAATGAAACAGACTCTGAGGAAAGAAAGGAAAGGGCACTGTGAACTGTGGTTCTACTTCTTTTAAAAATGATCTCCTAAACAGTCCTCTACAATGATTTTACTTGTCCACAATGTTTCTTTTTATTATTAGTTCTCTACATAGGATGATAAGTCACAGAGCAGGGGAACAAACAGGTGCAAGAGAGGTTGGAGAATATTAATAGTCTTCTAATAGATCTCAGTACCTATGATTAATTTGGTAATTATAAAATATGTAAATGATGTGCTTTTTAATTTGATACTACAAATCCAGTAATATTCAATTAATAGTGAAACCCTTGTGATTGTACAAGTTAGGCACAATAAATGTAGAGGACAAGGGCTACATACAAAGAGAGTGTGTGTTCTCAAACCACCATGTCCAAATGCTGTCAATACTGATGATGATTTTATCAAATAGAAAACATATAGTCTAGGTAATCTCTTTCTCCCTTATACAATTTAATCCTCTTCTTTTTCAGCTTGTATGTCTGTAATAGTTTTACTTTCCCTAATATTATTGGTAATACTTCCCAAAATAGTAGCAAAAATATAGGTCACTCTTTTTATGGCATTATGAACAAATATTCAATAATTTCAGTGAGGTAAGATGTGGGATTTTGAGGTAACTGATTTATATTTTATCTTGTAAAAAGCTCCATCTATTTCTATATCTGCTCCTATTTAAGGCATGAGTATTGGATTTTTTTGAATTTTTTTCCAGCCTCTAGTAAACTAAGAATTTTTTTTTTCATTTTGCTCAATTAGCATAGATATATAAATGAACTTAATAATGCTAACCTATGTTAACATTTCTAGAATAAGTCTCACTTAATCATAATATATTAAAATTTTAGTATATTTATGGGTTGTTTTTGAGTTCACTTTTTATAAGTAAAGTTGGTGAACAGATTTTTCTGTATTTAACACTTTTCAGTTCTTAGTATTATTTTCACACATGTTATGCAAAAATGTTACATATTTTAATGCCATCAAATAGTTTAAGTAGCATTTGGGAAACAAAATCTTTAAAGGTATTTGAGAATACTCACATGAAATTATTTGGGTCTGATACTTTTATGGAATAGAGCTTTTGGTCACATTTATTTTTATTTTTTGTGTGAGAATTATTCTCTCTGAGGTCTTTGTCTCTACTGAGCTTGAATATATTTTTTCTAAGAAATCATACGTTTTTTGAGATTTTCAAATGTATTTTCATACAAGTGTGAACAGAAATCTGGTGATTTTTCTGATATCCTGTTTTTGATGGACATGTTCCTTTTTTCTCTTTATTTTATATAATTGATTTAATATTTCATTAGTTTTAAATTCTTTGGCTTATTTGTTTATTCTACTTTTTTTCCAATAATTACTGATTAAATTCCGTTTTTTATAGTTATTAAGTTTCTTCTATTTTTTTGCTTCCAATTTTTAGTGTCTCGAGTGCTTTGTACTTGATATTAATTCATTTATTTTTAAATTCTTACATTATTAATTACTTTTACTTCATAGCAGATCCTAATTTTATTGCATTATGATTAGAGAATGTACCATTTCTGAATTTTGGAATTCATGGAGACTGACTTTATGGCTTAATATATTGCCAGTGTTCATACATGTTCCATGTACTTCTGTAAGATTCGCCCTGATAATTAGGTTGTCACTATTTCATTTATTTCTAATGATGTTTTTATACTGATTCTTGGATTGAGATATGTGCTCAATATACTATAATTATTAAAATTCCTTTTGTTTCCTCTTTTGTTCTTTATGCAATAATGCTATATTATTTAACATATAGATATTATTTAACGTGTAGATATTAGCAAATTTATTTATCGTTAAAATTTTGCCTTTAGCATTATAAAGTCTTTACTTTATAGTCATGGACCCTATAGCAACAATTTGGTCACTGATGGAAAACACATATGGCAGTGATCCCATTAGATTATAATGGTGGTGATATAGCTGTCACAATGTTGCTGTGGTAGGCATTAATCATGTTTGTAGTAATACTGGCATAAACAGACCTACTACCACACTGCTAATCATTTAAAATGTCACAATTACATGCAGTATGTGATATTTTATAATAGCAATAATATAAAAAGCCTAATTTTGCCTGGCACATGCCTATAATACCAGCAGCTCCGGAGGCTGAGGCAGGAGGATTTAGAATTCAAAGTCAGCCTCAGCAAAATCGAGGCACTAAGCAACTCAATGAGATCCTGTCTCTAAATAAAATACAAAATAGGCCTGGGGATGTGGCTAAGTCATTGAGTGCCCCTAAGTTCAATTCCCAGAACCGCCCCCCCCCCAAAGAAAAGTACCAAAAGAAAAATGCCAAATTTCATCTCTTAGCTTGATATTGCTCCACATATCTGATATCATGCTAGTTTTCTCTTCAGATAGAGAAGATAAGCTGCTAATGACACATTTCAAAGTAAACCCACCTGTGAATTTCCAGATGTAGGCATGTACTCCCATGTCTCCAGAGCTATGCACATGACATACTATTTTTCTCTGCTGAAATGTTATGAAGTGTTTTAAATGAATCAGTTTTATTGACTTTACTTTTATTGCCACCATCCTCTAAAACAATAAAAAGAGGCAATAATAAGCTATCTTTACACTGCATTCATGTTATCATGTTGCTAATAACTCCTTGCTTTCTCCAAGAAATATAGATGCCACACCATCATCATCATCCCATCTAGAGCCGCCAGAGGGAGGTTAGGGAAAAGCAACATGCAAAAATTGCACACTTTTGCTATACAAATCATAAACACCATCTCAGTATTGATTATATTTTAATTTCTATTATTCTAAACTCAAAGGAAAAAAAAACTGTGTTCAAACCTGTTATCTACAGCAAGACATCAAATTTAAGAAGTAAAATGAGTTATATTTTTGAAATTCCTTTCATAATGTGTGTTTAAGATATGAATATGATCTATCCACAAACATTTATTTAGATTCCTTTGATTAATGTAATTAGGAAAACAAAATAATCAAGCACTATGTCCTCAAAACTTATTCCATTTCTACCGCCTTGCCTGTCCCCTCCTGGCCCTTCCTGTTGCTGGCTTGTCTTTTGTTCTCCAGTCTTTAGAAACTTCTTCTTGAAACCAAAATATGATTTTAAATATATACAACAGAAATGCTTCACCTTGACCACTTTGAAGTAAGTCAATTTGAATTAATAACTGGAGGTGAAGGATTCTAAAACCTATTAATCTCTAGTAGCCCCAACTGCCCTCCTGCCTTTATATTTTGCCTTGTTCTTTCATATGAGTCACACATCTGACAGGCAGATTCCAAAAAGACTGGCTTGACTCTGATCTCCATGGCACCCTTTTCTTTCAGGAGAAAATAAAATTCATCTAAGAAAGAATTTTTATGTTCCATTATGAGTGAAGAAGCAGATATTCACCCAGAAGACAGATAAGAAAACCAGATAAAATGAATTGAACCAAAAGGGCAAAGGGCTCTCTTCACTTCCATTATGTCATTTTGTCATTTTTATAGATATCTTTTTTTGTTGTTGTTTTTAACAAAAAGAAAGAATCTTTTGGGAAAAGAATTGCTTGAGAGAACTAATGTATCAGGATGGTTAAGGATTGAACTTTTAAAAACAGATTATATAATTAAAAATTTTAATTGGGTCATGTTGATGTGTTACCAAATTACATTCCCTTTGAAAGAAAACGCAAAAAAACACACATAACTTATTAAAAAACTTTAAACAAACACTTTTAATTATTAATAATTGTTAGCACCATTCTGGGCACTGGGCTCAGAGTAGGGATTAAACACAAATCTTTGCATCTTAGTAGGACATAATTTAAGACAAGAACTGAGACCTCTGAGGTATTTCTGCAGATATCACCTTTTCTGAGAAAACTTCCCTAATCAATTAGCACAGATGCCAGCATCTCACCCTCTTTTAAATTTCTTCATGACAATTCTAATTTTCTGATATATATATATATATATATATATATATATATATATATATATATATAGTTTTTCTGGTATTTGTTTGTTTTCTTGTTGGATTTCTCAGAGAACAGATATTTATGGATCATTGCAACTGAACTATGCAGTTCCAAAACCAGAGACAAGGCTGGTTCACCTTGAGCCTAGAAACCCTGGCTCATCCTGAATTATGAGTTGAGGAAACAAGACATAAATTTGCCCTCCCACAACTTTGACAGTTAGCTCTGTAAGGGTTGTCCAGACACAGAAGAGAAAAATATATCCCAAGTTACTGTGGTACCTGCAGAGGCAAAAGAGCACAATGGACTCATCTAAATACTGGGAAAAAAATTTCCCCAGTGTGAGGCCACACAACACTTTCTTCTACCTGAGACAGCTAACCAATGACAATGCAAGGAAGTATGGCTACTAGTGAGAGCCCTGGGGCATGGAGTCAGGATAATGGAAAACACAGACTGGGAAATCAGAAAGACAGTTCTCAGGACCTGGATGGCTGATAAATCTTCAGAATATTGAGACTCAGGATCTTCACAGAGAAGGCGGCACGATATACAGAAACCATGGGCCACCTTCCTTGCCTCTCTTGAACTTGATTACAGAATCTTAGCTTCCTGTCCTTTTCTATAAGAGGTACATGGCCTTCTTTCAACTATATGTCATTCAGGGACAGCTCTCTGGCTGCCTGCTATTTCTAACTCTTAAAACATCCATCCTCCTGAACAATTTCACTTTTGTATTTGAAAGGCACTGCTGAGAGCAGAGATGGCTCATCAAGAATCTGAGAAGGACATGTGAGAGAAAAGAAAACACACTGAGCACGAGGTGGAAAAGTACAAAGGGTGAGATGAAAACTACATAGTAAAAGGACAGTTCTGATAAAAAAAACAAAAATTCTAACACCTGGCCCATCTCTCATTTCCTTCTCTGTAGGTCCACCCATATTTGCAAGATCCCCGAACTACACGGAGTTAGAGGTAGAGAAAAAGCAACAGCTTGGAGAGACAGGGGGAATGCAACTGCTTTCTGAAATTGATTACTGGAGTTTTTTTATCCTAGAAGTCTCCCTGCACATGTGGTTCCAGTTCTCATTTAGTGCTGGGAATTTAATGTTTGATACAAATTAAAGATGCCCATTTCTTTTCTCCTGTTGTTTTATTTTATGGCTATTGTTTCATTGTATAATAATAGAATTGTAAAACTACAAATTCTGAAATGATTAGTAATGTGTGGATTTTGATATAGATTTGGCCCCCTTAGAGTGAGTTTTTGTTTTGTTTCGTTTTTAAATATTGAAAGCATTGTAGGTCCAATATAGTTCCATTTAGCAGCTATTTGTTTAACTTAGTCCTTAAATATCATTCTTTAAAAATGGAAGAATAAAAATAGTCTATTTTAAACTCAAACTACCAAAATGGAATGTCTGTGATTACCATAAAAATTAAAAAGTAACTTCAGGTTATATTTAATAATAAATACAATATCAGACTTGTACTGTGTAAGAGATGACTATTATAAGGCCCGGAAATAAAGCATGAACAAAATAGAACTCTGAACTCTGTACTCTGTACTCAAAGAGCTTACCAACTAGTTGGGGAGTGTGACATAAAAGCAAAGAAATAAGAACATCATAGAATTGCCAGGTACGAATGAAGACAGCAAAATAAATGGGTAGAGGAATGAAGAATTTGGAGTGAAAAGCAATTATAAAGGTCTTCCCCAGAAGGAGACATTTGAACTTTGACCTAAATATAATGGAGATAACCATACGTGCAGAACATTCCAGAAAGAGCTAAGAATTGTGCAGAGTCTCAAAAAACATCAAGTGAGCCAAAACAGCAGAGTGAGGGAATTAGCAGGAGATGACCCAAGGCAGAGAGGACAGGTTGTGCAGCTTCTTAGTTGTTGCGGTTATTCAAAGTATTTTGTATTAGGACTATCTATTTTCTTTTCCAAGATAAATGTCCTTATTTTTTGAGTGAAATGGGATGACTGGAAGCTTTAATCCTTTTTTGAATGAGAAAAATTATTTTCTCCTCTCTCTCTCTCTCTCAGCAAGCATTTTTCTCTTTAAAGAAATGTTTTCTTTATTGTGACCAAAATTTTTCACTTATATCTATTTTGGAGCTCTTAATTTACGGTTTTTATATAGAGTTTGCATCCTGGTCAGAAGGGTTGACAGAATTTTCTGGAATGAGCAAGTGTCCTCTAAGAGTCAACAGTGCCTTATATTCCTAAGGGTTAATTTCCTTCAGAAAACTTACTCTAGTATATATTCTCCCACTGTATTGCTTTTACACGATTTACTGTGAATAAAAATCTCGGTCTTACTGTGATGTCAAAAATACCCTTCCATAATCTAAGTTATTCACAAATCATCTTACATTCTCTTATGTAAAGAAAACAGGCATTTTACTTGTCCTAAAAGGTGGCATGAGCATAAGGCAACAAGGAGCAGTCTTTCTTCATCTTGCAATATTCCCTAACCCACAGTCTTGTTTATTTTTTTTATTTTAAAGAGAGAGTGAGAGAGGAGAGAGAGAGAGAGAGAGAGAGAGAGAGAGAGAGAATTTTTAATATTTATTTTTTAGTTCTCGGCGGACACAACATCTTTGTTGGTATGTGGTGCTGAGGATCGAACCCGGGCGGCACGCATGCCAGGCGAGCGCGCTACCGCTTGAGCCACATCCCCAGCCCCCCACAGTCTTGACTTAAGAATAAAACTATTAAATATATAAATGCATACTTGTTTTAATAGTTATCAGTGATCACATTATTAAAATTATCATAATGTTTTCTTATATTAATAAAATCTATTACTGTGATTGACAATATTTTAGCTGCTCCTACGGTTTTGATCTTAATGTCCCCCAAAGTCTATGTGTTGGAGGCTTGGTGGGCAGCTTGTGGTACTGAGATGTGTTAAAACATGTGAGACCTAATGGAAGAAATTTAGACTGCTAAGGCAGGCCCTTGAAAGACATTTGGTGATTCTGTCTTTTCTTTCTTCTGGCCAACATGAGGTGAGCAGGTTTGCTTAGCCACATGCCCCCTGCATGATGTTCTGCCTTGCCACAGGCTTAAAGCGACAGGGCCAAGAAAGCTTGAAGTGAGACCTCTGAAATTGTGAGCCTGAATAAATATTTTCTCCTTGCAAGCTGATTTTTCTCAGATATTTTATCACAATGATGGAAATCTAATAAAGTTGCCATATCTTATTTTGATTTGTATGCAACTATATTCCCATTTAGCCAATTCTTTACATCTGCAGATATTTTATTAAAAGATGTGCAAATCTTTATATTCACTCATAATATATTTAATGTAGATAGACTGCACTGTTCCAGACCTCTGAGGTTATATTAGAGCTAATGTTTCAATCCACATGGGTTTTTACCACTGTGGTTTTCTGTCATCCTGTTATTTGTTTTAAGAGGCATCTAAGTGCTCATTCATGGTAATTAACAAAAATGCTTAGCATACAATACAACTAATAGTAAAATTATACCATATATAAATTGGAATCTTCCCAGTACATTGTGTGTGACTTGCATCTTTAAAGCAGTTTACCAGTTAAATCGTTAAGAGATTTAAATTCTCTGAAATATCTTTTTAATAAAAAGTTCCAATTTGAGTTTTTTCACAAGGATTTCATTAACATTTTTTGTTACATACAATTTTTTTTCCAAACTTCGTCTTCTACTTTTTAAGGATTTCTCTGACACAGTAATCTGATCAAATAGGACAGCAATAAGACATTAAATCCAGAGGGCAGATGACATTGCAACATTGCTAGCTCTGTCTTCCATGTCATTTCATAGCTGTGATTGGTACTTTTTGAGACATAAGTTTTTTATTTGTTAATAGAGACATCATCCTTGCTACCTACTCACCTCAGAGGCACAGGACCATTAGTTTGTCTCTTCAGGAGAGCTATTGGAACTGCACATTACACTAACAACTTGCTAATTTTTTTACAGCTTCTTAATAATTCATTCTTAAGAAAGGTTCTGCAATTTGAATGTTCTCCAGCTCAGTAAAGACCCATAATAGCTGCATAGCTGCGTCTTCTAATAAATGTGTCGAGAACTTAAAAGCCATCACGTGTTTCAAAATCTTTAGTTTACTGCTAGTCTACTGACAGTGCAAAATTGTGTCAAATGGCCCATTTCAAGGGATCCCTAGGAACCTTCCTAGTGGCTTCATTTAGAATACCCTTGATGTTAGCCAGTACATTGACTTGGACTTCTATCAAATTATTTGCAAGATCATGGCTCTGTTCCAGTTTCAGGGCTTAGGTGGCACGTTTTACACCTCCTAAACCCTGATAACATCCCTGTCTTGGTTAAAGAAGATACTGTCTCATGAGTTGCAAAAGATTCGAAAAATTAAGGCATCATGGTCTTCATATTTGGAGAGATATTTGGTTAGAGTAACTTATCATTTTGATGTGTAGTGTGAAAGCACAGTTAGTTTGGTAATAATAATAAATTTACATTAAAATTTTTGAATACAAATGCTGCTTTTGTCTTTACTGATTAATGAAAACCAGAACATAAATAAAAATAAAATTCAGTTAGTTTTCCACCCCCAGTAGATATGCAAGTTTTATCAACTATGTTTATGTGTGGTGAAGCTATAAAAATATATAATCTAAAATCAGTGTCACAATTTTTATACAATTTTAGATTTTACTCTTTACTTTATATTACCCATAATACTCTCTTTTCCACAGTGTAAGATATTGTACTAAAGCATGGCTTTAATGGTTGTTATACTTTAACATTTTCCTATTTCAAAACTTAACTAAACATTGCAAAGAATAAATACTTTTGTTGGTGTCCATTTTTGAATACCATAACAGTTTTCACAGAAAGTTCTAATGCATAAAGCATTCTAAGCATGTCTGACTATTTTCATAGAATTAATTCTCAAATGAAAAATTGCTTAGATAACAGTAGCTACTTTTCTTTAAAGCTTTTTGTATTGAAATATCACATTAGCTTCTTAAACTATGTACAATTTCATGGCTTTATTCACAGCAGGTAAGTTGTCTCATGCTCCATCACCAGGACTAATCATGCTAATTTTAGTTATAATTCATTTGTTTGCTTTAGTTTGCACTTACCAATTATTGTCAAGATTAAAAATATTTGTATTTTATTAGCAGTTTATATTTTCTCATTTTGAGTTTTCTAGACTGCTCATATTTTAGATTGAAGTTCTTTTCCACTCTTTACACATTTTAATGTGCCTTGTCCTGAATTATATTTTCCTGTGATTAATAATGCTGCCCTATTTTGCTTATTTTTCTTTCCCTATTTCTTCATTCCCAATCAATTCAATTTCTACCCTTCCTGTGTGAGTCCTAACTTTTGAAACACCATTCACTCTGTCCCTTGCTTCTTTTTGCTGTAGGAATTAAATAACTGACTTTTTGTTTTTGTTGCCTTTAGAACAGAATTATCGAAACCTATCTTTATGAAAGTCAAAAAGGAATGACACCTATTAAAATCAGTTTGGTAACAGGAGGATGTTAGCATTTCAAGATATGTCACTTGCTCTCTCATCTCACCACCCAGAGTTTTCTAGCATTAGGTGGTCTTTGATATTCATGTTTTTATTAATTTTAACTCAAGTATTCTTTCATCAATTATTTTTAATATTCTCTCTACATTCCAAGTTGATACTAAGCCAAACAGAAAGGCTTTCTGCATTCTTCCTGTTGCTGTTGATTTTATGCCCTCTCTTTATCATTCTTGCTTCTTACCTTGCTCTCATTTCTAAACTCTCTGGTGCACTTTCAGATCAACCATAAATGACACTGTGAAGCCATATTCTCAGAGTCCTTCCATGTCTCAGCTTTATCTATGGACTGTATATCACTGATGATTTGTGTGAATAGAATGCTCAGTTTAAAATTTTCCACAAAACTCACCCTACTAGAAATCACTGTGAACATATCCCGTTCTTTTTCCACATTTCATGGAATAATGTCTAATGTACTTTTTTCCTTTGGAGATAAATTTATTCTTTTCCTTCTGTGTTTATTTAGTTGTAGGAATGGAGGGGTGTCTTTAGAATAAGATACTCGTGTGTCTGAAATTTGTCTTTTCCTCTTGTTGGTCAATTAGGGTAAGTCTAAAAGGACGATCATAACTGAGCTCAGCCATGAAGTTGTGAAAAGACAGAGAAAAAGAGAGGAATGGAGGGAGATAAGAGGGAAGAAAATAAGTATATATAGTAAATAGTAATACTCAATAGATATGAGCTATCACTTTATCTTAGGGTCACTTCTTTCATTATTTGCATTTATAGTGAGTTCGTTTCTTGTATATATTCATGGCTACATTTAACCTAGAAATATTTTTCCATTAAATCTTCTTGAATTTAGCACATGTGTATATACACAGACACACAGACACACAGACACACACACGCACACACACACACACACACACACACACTTATCTCAGACTAGTTTTTTATTCAGTTGCTTTTCTATTTTGAATGTGACATCTTCCTTACTGTTTTGAATTAGCAATTTAGTTTTCCTTAAAATAATTTCTCTTAATTGTACATCCATATCTATAAGCCTTCCATGCCGCTTTTATCTTCTGGTTGTTATTCTTTGTTGTGGTAATGACCCCTTACATATTATAAATGTATCCTCTTGTAAAGTAAAATGTTGCTTCATTTATTCTCAATGTATAGAATGGTTTATGGCATGAAATGGTCATTCAATAACTACTTGACAACAAATGAACAAAAATCTAATGAATAAAAAAAAAATCTGAAGTACTGAAATCATAACCATTAATTAGTACCATATTGCTTCTAATGTGTTCTAGTGAAATAATTTGCTTTAACTGCTGTGATTTATCAACTTTTGTGCGTGGTCATACCTTTAGTTGGACAATTTGTTGTTATGCTGGGCTTTGTCATAGAAAGGTGACTTCATTTATGTGGAATTTATTTTCTTTATTTCAATGGCACCTTGGAGACAACTAAAGAACTTCCCTATTCCTCTAATTGACATAATTGTTCTCATCAGAACATACTAGAAAAAGGTTCTTGCTTTACATGGTACCAGATTGTTAGGTGTCAACAAGGCATATTTTCCCTTCCTAGATACTGATATTCTATCTACAGCTATTTTTATAGTTTTTATGTAGCCAACACACAACATCACAGAATGTCTCATAGCTTGACCTAAACCTCAGCTCTTAGCACACAATCAATTTTTTTTCCATTATGCTGAAATGCAGCTCAATATTTCTTTCCCACATATAGAATCATTTGGACATATCTTGCAGGAAAAAGTCAGAATGTTTAATTTCACTGTCTTACAAAGTTATACTTCCTTATTTTAATTACAAGCCACATCTTCTCCCTCTTTTGTTATTCCTTAGAGTTGAGATGGGATGAGGATTGATGAAAGGAGTGAGAACTTTTAGTGCGAACAAACTACTGATCATAAATATCTAATTTATAACCTGAGTGTTCTTAATAGCTTTTACAGATCACTACAGATGTTTTAATGAACTCAAGAATATGGAGAATCATTTATTTTTTGCAATATTAATATATACAGAGGCATGTTTTATTATAGAGTCATATCCATTTCAAAACTCTTACTGGCCAACACATTGTTAAACATTAGGCCACAGTTAAGTTCTTTATATAAAGCAGTAGCTCTCTACCAGCAATGAAAAGACAACAAAGAAGATAATAGTAATCATGCGTGCTAAAGAGTTAAAAAAAAAAACTACTGCACATATGAATATTACAATAATGTGCTTCAAGTGCCAAATATTAGAGTTAATAAAAATGTACCTAAAATTTAAAGAGTTTTATCATGTCATGTGTATTTTTTTGAAAAATCAACCATTTGTCAATGCAATTCTTCTAAAAAGTCAAATTTGAAATCCAAATATAAACTATGATAAATACACTATATCCTTGAAAATAAATGCAAACCAAATGGACCTCAGTTATATATTTTAAAATAATGCATCTTTAAAAGAGTAAAACATAATATAGTAAGTCAACCAATTATGTAAAGTTTAAAACAAGCAAAATAAAACACTGTTTTTATAAAGTATGTGAAATATATAGGAAGAATAGAAGATGGAAAACATAAAATTCACACTCATTAATTTCTCTGTGTTCTAAGATGATAGGAGTAAAGCTTTACTGTTTTGGAGGATACTATAGGAATATGTTTAATAATCTGTTTCTTATGCATGATACTAAGTATGTGGTATTTATTTTCTAATTCTTCTTACATATATATATATATATATATATATATATATATATATATACACACACACATACATACATAATATTTGGTATGTAGAAAATATTTTAAAATTAATTCATATCAGTTGAAGAAACACTGCTATTACTAATAAAAATGGTTAAACTCCATGAATTTTATATAAATAAAAATATTAAATAGTTGAATAATTTCTTGCATTGTTTGTGCCATTTCTTCATTCTGATGTTATTTTATTTTTCCAGTTTTGGCACTTCAATATCTTGCCAGTTTTCAAAGTATATAGGGGAAATTTTTTCCACAAATATTCATAATTTACCTACTAGTTTTATCTCATTAATATATTTTATCATGTAATATTTTAAACTACCTTCTTTCATTATGTTTTCTACTTGCATTAAAAGGTAATATTCTTCCTAAACATTGACTTCTTTACAATAACTAATATATTTCATACAGAGGGGAAATCATAAAATTTTGAAACTTCAGTGATTATAGATAAAACATAATTTGAAAAATTTCTTGCTTTTTTTAAATATAAAAGAATTTTAAAAACACTGCTTCATGGTATTAATTTCAAAATGATTATTTTTGCACATTTTAATGTCTTTAAAATAAAATTCAGCGTAGATTTAATAAAATATGGTAGTTGGCTTCATACACAGATTTCTTATTGAAAACCGAAATTTATCTTTTCAAATTTATATGAATCTTACAAGACAATTTTAATGATGAGTTTTCAAAATAAGCAAAGGTTATTGTAAAATGAGAAAAAAACATATATTTGGTTTCTGTGCCCAGTTCCTTGCATAAGCATAGCATGCCTAATCATTGGAATTTTTCTGTGTCTTATTCTAACAAAGTCACTTTTGATGGGTTTCTAGATGAGGCAAAGTTACCAGAAAGACTAAACTATGATTAGAAACTTATAACTTTCTTTCCTATCTCCCATATTCTGGGAACTTGGGCCTGGAGATTTGAGTTAATTTCTAAACATGCCTATGTAATGAAGCCTACATAAAAACCCCTGAACTATGGGGTTCAGAGAGCTTCTGGATTGCTGAATATATGTGTCTAGAGGGTAGTACAACCTGCAAGAGCATTAAAATACCTTCCCCCACAGCTTGCCAAAGGCATCTTTCTATCCAGAAAATTACCTCTATCCTTTGTAATGTTATTTATAATAAAATGGTAAATGTAAATAAAATATCTCCCTAAGTTCTGTGAATTGCACTAGCATATTAAATGAAATTGAAGACGTTGTGGGGGAACCACCAATTCATAGCTAGTCAGTCAGAAATTCTAGAGGCTGGACTTCAGTTAGCTCTCTTGTGGAATTTACCTGTAACCTAAGGGATCTGACTCTAACTCCAGGTACATAGTATTGGGATTACATTGAATTTTAGGACACCGAACTGATATCAACTAGCAAAATGCTGAGTGTATATGGGAAAAACACACCAGATGGTTTCAGAAGTGAAATGTTGAGAATGTATTCCATGATGAGGTTAGAATAGAAAAAAATAGCTTTACTCTAGTGCTTGAAATAAAAGAAAAACATCCCTCTCTGGAAAAGGAGAGGAGATTACAGGAAAGAATTATGTAGACATTATAAAATACCATAGATTTTTATTTAGACCATTAATTCTGATAAGAACATTTTGGCTATAAAAATAGATTAGATACCCACTTATTAATAATTTTGTTGCCAGGATTTGTAGTCTTAATTTTTTATCCATATCATTTCTCCAAACAAATGGGTTTATTCATCTCGATTTACCATTATGATAAGAACATACTGATTTTTTAAATTTTTTCCTAGTAATAATTGATTTGTTTTGGAACTTCAGCACATACTGCCATTTGTCCACATTTAAAATGAGCACATGGGTTATTTCACTTAGCATGATATATCAAAGTGCATAAATGCATTACTGTCATGTATAACTAATTAAAACAAATAATTTTTTTAAATGAACATATGGGAACCTAGCCAGCTTTGAACTCTGCCCAATAGAGGTACTCTTTGCTAAGTTATCCTAACATAACCCATTTGATTCTTTTACTTTGGCTCATAAAAACAGAGGAAATAAATGGAAGATGTATCATTCCTTTCAAGGTTACTCTTTTGAGTGATGTTGATACTTCCTGTGTTTCATCTTTCTTTACATATAGAAACAAGAACATCAGAAGCCAGGAAATTGGACTTCCACAAAAGCAAAGTGTTTCTGCTATTTCATGATTTTATTCTTCTTTTAATAACATGTTTCATCTAAAAGAATTTATTGGACTATTAAGAATGTAACTCCTATCCTTATTTTCCCTTGGCACTCAGAATTATTTTCCCAGGGAAAAAAGAAAAAAATATATATTTGAAGTATCATCTGACTCAAATAATGGCAAAATATTTGGAATTTTTGAAAAACCAGGCTTTCATCCTCCAGGGAAAATAAGACAGGAGATGTGAGAAAGAAGCAAAAAAGATAAGGGTTAAGACAAAAGAGACAAATGACAGAACAGGAAAGAATAAGAATAGTTGAAATGGAAGAGGAGCAGGTTATCAGCATTGTCCAGAGGAACAGAAATAACAGAATGTATAGGTTGTTGCTTAAGAAAAAATATATATATTATTAAGAAATAGATCACACAATTATGAAGACTGAGAAATCTCATCGTTTCCCAGCTATAAGGTAGAGGCCCAGGAAAGTTGGTGTAATTCCAGTCTAAATTCCAAACCTGAGAACCAGGGGAAACAATCATGGAAGTTCCTGTCAGTCAGAAAGTCTGAGCACCAAGAGAACTGCTGTTCCAGTGCAGGAAAAACAAATTCACCTTTCCTCTGTCTTTTTGTTCTATTACTCAAAGATTGGACTGAATAATTTCCACCCAAATGAAGATGGTCTTCCTTCCTCAGTCTACTAATTCAGATGCTAATCTCTTCTGGAAACATCCTCCACAACACACACCCCAAAATATTGTCTTATCAGCTATCTAAGCATAATTTAGTTCAGTCAGTTAACACAAAAAAACTAACCATCATGGAGGGAATGCTTCCCAGCTTGATGACAATTGATATGATGAAAGGAACACAAGAACAGAAAATTCAAATATGAATTTTCAACAGCACCTCTGTCATATAACTGGGTGCCACAACCTGCGGGGCCATTAATTCAGGTCCCCGGACTGGCCAGTGAGGGGATGGGGAAAAGACAAACAGACACACAAATAAGATAAAAAAATTGGGTCTCAGTGACTACAACCTGGTAGGGAGATAGTGACACACAACAAGCTCAGTAAGTTTATTATATAGGTATAACACCAAAAGGATTTATTGTGAGAAAGTTTCTTCAAAGTAAGCAGAACTAAGGTCATGAGTATGAGCAGCCCGATTATGATTATCAGCTTGCAACCATAATTTTCTACGCCCAAGCAGCTCACATCTAAATCTCAAGGTCAAGAACTGAATAGCTCCGTGGCTGGTACAGAACCTCCTATTAAACAGGGTGTCCCAATAGCAAATGGGCAGTCTCAAATTGACGCCTTTGCATTGAGAGTTCTCAAGAGACGCATTGCCTCTGTCACAGGACAGTTCAAAACCCATAATTTTATATGGATGTTCTGCTTCTGACAGTTTTGGAGGTTAGACAATCTGGAAAATATTATAAAGCTGGATGTGATGTGTCTCTTCAAAGCTTCTGTGTTAATGAAGGAATATTCCAAGGTGACGTAATTGGATTGTGAGAGCGGTAACCTAAACAATCCATATTAGTTTGAATGAATTGACTGGGTATTAACTGTAGGCAAGTTCCTGACACCTAAGCCACCCCACATTCCAGGCTTTTGTCTCTTCAGCTCAGCAAGGACATACATTCTACTCGGGATCCCCATGCTAAGGCTCAAGAATATCACTTTACTTCTCTTGGGTATCACATTTCTGTGTTCCTTACTGCTCAATGTCTAAAAATAGCGATTTTACAGAATTTGCCCAAGAATCTAGTTATGTAAGAAGTTTAATTACAGTACCAATATACTGTCTTTTGGTGAGAAGAAAACATTTCTTATTGATTTTCAATATTTTCAAATAGCCCAAATCTCACTACTGATACAGCTGTTGACATCATACATTATACAATTAAAATTAAATTTCCATAAACTTAAACTAATATTAAATGGTAAGACCATATACTTGAATTGAGCTATCCTTCCTCTGGGTTCACAATTGAGCTTTCTTTATGTCGACAAAGATTAATACAGACTTGCCATTAAGCCTCCATTTGGCAGAATCCAGAAAGATTTCCTAGAACTGCCCTATCTGTATCTGTCACCAAGGTCAAGAGACAACATTTAGAGGGAAATCATTCATCCCAGTCTCCACATCAGGAAAAGCTCCAGACCTGCCCCCATTCCTACTCTGTCAACATCAGCAGCATTATTACTATTATGCCTTGGAATTTTCTGGGTTAATGTTTTATACCCTGTTTCTCTGCTTATATAATTTTACCTCATGGAGCCATGACTTCCTCTCAATTCTTCATCCTCTATCTTCTGTCCCCCATCTGGTTCTGAGGACTGTCTTTTCTGATTCATTGCTCATCCTTTCATAGCTATTTTCCTCTGGAGCTTGTGGTAGCTCATTGACAAACCCTCTTATATTCTTAAACATTTCTTCAGTAAGTATTTTAATTTCTTAGGTTACCTGAAAGCTAGACTTTCTTGTAAAGATAATATCTGCAACTATAGACCTCTATAGCATAAATATTTTCAAACTGCACACATTTTCTATGTGTTGAGGTAAGAGGGTATCTTTGTCACTTTTTAATTTAGTTTCAGGCCATTGTGTCTCCTTCCTTCCTAACATCATCTAGCTTGGAATTCCATGCCATGGGGTTAACATAACCAGGTATAACCTGATTATAATTTTGTTCACCAAAAGATTTTCAAGTTCCCTTTCTTCCTTGTTCCTCAAATACATTAACTTCCAAATTGCAGTCATTCTCTCCTATATAACACCAGTGTTATTTCTGAATGATAACATGAACATACAGATGAGTTCTCCAATACTCCATTATTTCTTATTCTTGAACTTCTCTCCTCCAGTGGTTTTATTCTCTAAGTAATTTTAGTCCTCACTTTCATGATCCTATAATCAGACATTTCATTTCCATTTTGTCAACTACACTGTAACCTCAACTGCCAATATTCCATTCTGTGAACACTGCTTCTTCTCTTTCTATTTCAGTACTTCTAGTCACTAAAATCAGGAAAACCTGTTCCATTGGAATCTACAGATTTTATACCATTTTATTCTCCCTCCTTATTTTCTTCTATAATTACATTAAATGGTTAAACATTGCAAGCTTTCTGAAAACATCTTCAGTTCTCTCATCCTTCTATTTTTTCATCTATGAGAATTGAAAAAATATATTTGATTAAATCTAAATTTTCACTTCTCTCTCTGCCTTATCATAGGCATAGGTGGCTAAAGAAGAGGAAAATCATATTGATTGGCCTTACTTTTAGTTTATGAACACAACACTCAATGATGATTTTTATAGGCAATATAATATATCCATATATT
This sequence comes from Spermophilus citellus, assembly GCF_964194105.1. Lineage (NCBI taxonomy): Eukaryota > Metazoa > Chordata > Mammalia > Rodentia > Sciuridae > Spermophilus > Spermophilus citellus. The sequence continues at coordinate 41,154,154 of NC_138183.1, read as the reverse complement.
TTAATGCCAAAAATGGTACACTTTTGAAAATGCAAAGTGATGTGATTAGTAATTACCATAAGCATAAATCATGACTGCCTAAGGTAAAATGGGATTGTCTGGGGCAAACTGTGATATATGGGCAGTTGGATTTTTGATGACTTGTTCACACTACTGGGGCCTCTTTTGTATAATTAACCTCACTTACTCAAGGTCTTCACTGCAATAATTCCATCCTCCCTCCTGTATAATTTCCTCCTTACGAAGGATTGCTATTCTCAATGACCTTTACATTAGTATATCTAATGACCAATTATTGAGCTCATAGCACTGTACTTCTCAATAGCATTTGATAAATTTCCCATTCTGCTTCTTAAATCACTTCCCTTGACATCCAGAACACAACACACTTGCAAATATCTTCCTACTGCCCTGGCTGCTTCTTTTCAGAATCATTACTACTTCCTCTTTATCTCCCAGATGTCTCAAGTTTAGGTACCCTATGTCAAAACTTTGGGTCCTCTGAATTCATCCACTAGCATGTACTCCTTTGCTGACTTCATCCTGGGACTTGGTGCTAAGTACTATCTAGGTGCTGATGACTTCACATCTGTGTCTCCAGCTAAGCTCTGTCCTGATACAAGAAACTCATTTAATTACCAATTCCCTCTACTTGGATTCCTAAGACTTATCTAAATTCAATAAATTTAAGATTTCTAAATATAAAATTTAGATATCTCTTAACTACCCAAATTTAACAGTTAAGTTTCCAAATATAAATTCTTGACCTTCCCTTCAAATTATATCCTGTCTTTGTTAATTAACGTTTTCAGGTTGTTGTTCAACCCCAAAACTTAAGAGTTAATTTGTACCTTTATTTTTCTCTCTTATTCCATTTTAAAATTCATCACCAAGTAATGTTTTCTAATTCAATTGATATCTGGACTCTGACCACATATTGCCACCTCTACTATTACTACCCTAGCCTAATTCATCATAATTTCTAGTCTGGCTTATGATCCCTCCAGACTAGATATATGGATATATACAGAAAGCTTGTAATGTGATAGGTCACTCCTCTTTCTTTTATTTTTCCTCCATAGTTCGTCCAACATAGAATTTAGTAACATTTTTTAACTCAAAATGTCATCAAAACTCTGCTTGAATTATTCTTAAGACATTGTTTTACATTGAGTAAAAGTCAAATTTTTAAGATGACCAGCAAGCTCTTTCAGTGACCTTGCCACCACTGACCTTTATGTCTTTGCTATACTTAGTGTCTCCACATTATTTTACTAAATTGATGTTTCTCCTACTTAAAATGCTTCTTCAAGAGCTTGTATTTGCTCTTCCCTTTACCAGGAACATTTTCTTCCAGATATTCCTATACTTAATTTTCTCATCTCCTTAAAATATATTCACCAACTCAGGAGGTATGTTTATTGTGTCTCCACTGATAATAAATGTAATTTATATAAGAGCAATTTTATGAGTTTTCCCCACTACCCTGCTACTTTCAGCACCTAGTATATTCTCAATAAATATTTATTAAGTGAGTGAAGAAATGAGTTAATTCTATGTTTCTCTGCCTTTTACCAGACTCTGATAGCTTCATGGGAGAGATGTGCTCCATTTGCTTTGTGCTATGAACTGACAGCCAATCTTATCCTATTAGATAAGAACAGTGGAAGATCTTTCTTCTTTTCTCAAAGAACCAATACCAAATTAAATTCTAGAATATCAGGAAACGATTAAATTTTATTAATTTTAATGGTGATACTTGAAATTTACAGGGATGAGGAGATTATATCTATATTGAATTAGGCAAACCCAAGATATATAATTTAGTTTTAGGAATGTGAAATCCTGTTCCTAGTTCTCTCTGTTCTTGAAAAGCTTGGAAAACCCAACGATAGTTCAAAACTCATATCTAAATTTGCAAGTAGGATATTTAATCCAGAAAGAAGAAAAAGTTCACTAATACAAAAACCAAAACAGAAAAAAAGTATTGAGATATTTATTTATACACATTTTTCTTGCTGAATTAGGACAGGGAAGGACTTTGATATCAAAGTCTCTTGTTTTGGGTTATAAAGAGAGGAGGTTGGTTAACAGGCTGTTTCTGGGTTAGGAGCTGTCTTGAAGAGAAACCCTACCCACACCCTTGTTTTTAGGTAGAGACAAAAAGTGAGAAAAGAAGGGCATAGAATGACCCTTTGAAGTTATGGCTGAAAATGAAAATAAACCTGGAGGTAATATGAACCTTTAAAGAACTGGAGTAAGTAAAGAAGGAACATCATAATTTCTTAGTCTAAGTATCAGTGGGAAGGGCAAGTGGGAAGTGCTGCTGCTGCATAAATAGATACCTGGGAGGTATGTGGACCAGGATGTATAGAGGGATCATAGATGAGTAGTGCCCAGTAGGTGAAATTGTTAAATATTCAGAATGTCATACACCACCCTCTTTTCATTCTCCTTCCTGGGAGTATGGTGAAAAGAGAATGGTATGGTCTTTATGCAGGAAAAATATAGTACAATATACAAGTACAATAACTTAGACCAACAGTTGTTCAAAATGAAATAAGCCACCTACTAAACTCTAGACTAACTACATGTGCACAGATAAAACTCATATTTTTATTCCTTTTTGATTTCCATGTTAGTTAAGAAAATTCCTTACTAAACTTTTATTTAATTATTTTAGTATTTTGCTTTTCGTTGTGAAAATGTATAAACATAGTTCAATAATTTGTTAGTTTCTGGCCAATGCTTTAATTCTGCTATTTGATTATTTTTGTTGTACTTATTTGTCTTCTAACTTACACTCACCTTCTTGAATAACATTTTCTGAAGTAAAACACACAAAAAAATATGTTCTGTCAAGGAGTTTAATATCTGAACTGAATACTAGGTTGAACAGTTTATTTGCTTGAACTCAAAGTGAACCTGAACCTTAAAAGCTGTTGTTGAGACCAAACTGCTGATGGAAATAGAAATATATATCTCTTGTTACCCGTTAAAAGCAAGAGCAATTTTTAAAATCATAACTAGAAGTTTAGGATCATAAGGCTCATTAAAACCCTATGCATTGAGTCAACATTACTAAATGTTGTAATGTTCTAAAATTTCATGTTCTATTAAAGAAACCAGAGTATCACACAGATTAAGCAATTCTTTAAAAAAAAATCTTTTAAAATAGGAAGTAAGTTAATTTAAAAAAAAAATTACACAAGAAAAAATACTGTAACTGAATTCTATTGTTACCAATTTGTTTTAAAAAGTGGTTCTGTATACAAAGTGGAAAAAAGTGCCTTAATGCTCTAGTGTGGATAATATTGAAGTCACTTTTATCAGACTTATAACCCCTCATATGGAATTACAACCTGGAAAGGGAGTTTCTTTGAAGTAACTGGAGAATAAACAAAAAAAGGCAGAAATTAGAGGGAATGTGTTCCTCAGCAAAAAGGACCAGCATTTATAAGAGCCAAATTTGTGTGAATTTTCCACCAGGGGCACTGTAATGTCTATGCGGTGCTTTTCTAACAGGGTTTAATTGAAGAGCTTCAACTTGGTTTTTTCAAGATGGTGAAATAGCGGAAGTTGCTTTCTTGGCTGCTCCATGATGTGAAATAAAGAAAGCAGATGAGCAGTTTCTCAGCAAGGTGGATAAAAAAGGGAGGGGGGTGGATTTTATTGGGATTTAATACCGAAAATTTAAAGCAAATTGGGGACTTAGCAGGTTGGTTATAATAAAATAAGAAAGAAATTCCCAGGATCACAGTTGCTGCTGCCACTGGTGGCACCAGCTTGAGATGTCCCCTCATGAGCAAAATGGAGGGATAAGGGTATTAAAGGAACCTGCATTTTTAGTAGGCTTGTGCATGTCCGTGTACAGAGAGCTCAGAAATCAAAGACACTGCCAGACTAACCTGACACACTTGCTGCACAATATCCTTGTGTGAGAAAGGAGCCGCATCTCTCCTGGCTGCTGTGGAAGGCAGAGGAAGGAGCCATTTTGCAGCTGCAGAGTGAGGGCTGGCCATTGGAAGAGCCAATTTCTATAAAACCCAGATGGGGCCCGAAACTATAGGCCTTGGAAACCCACACAAATGACACAGAGAGTGCCTACGAGTCTAGGAGAAAATCAAACATGAAGTGCGGGGTTTACAGAGGGGAATACAGTTTGTGAAAATCCACCTTACTCCATACCCCCTTGAGTCTGGTGACTCAAAAGACTGGATGGGAGAGATGTGCTCCAAGGAAATTTGAAAGGGCAGGGGATAAAGTGAGTTTGGAGAATGAACCCTAGAGACCAGGAAACATGGGGTCCACAAGTGACAGAAGGAACTAAGGATTGGTTCCTCCACTGCATAAGAGGAACCCAGGGGAGACCTTGGGGTACAGTCTTCTACCATAGAACTGCAACTGCTGGATCCTGAAGGTGTGCCAATTTAAAATCTTCAGATTAATTACAATTTACCTAAGAACTTGGATCCTACCTAAGCCTAAATCCTGCCTCCAGGAGCTCAGGCTACAGGATTTTCTCTCACAATCCAATGACCCACCTTGAAGGAAGAGAAGACATCACACTCCATCACACACTTCACATAACACCACTAAGAAGGAAAGCCCAGAATTTTTTCAACTCCAACAGAAACAATTCTATAACTTTTCATCAAGATCATTTTTTTCCTCCTATCTTTTTTCTTTGCTATTCAATTGTGATCTGAATGGTTCATGGACACTTATACATATACATATTTGTTACTTTTTTCTCATTTCTACCATTTCTTTGAAGGAAGTTGTTTTTTATGGATCAGGATTTTGAGGAGTAGGTTGTTTGATTAGTATATTTCAGTTTTGTTTTATATAATTTTATTTCTATCTTTTTAAATTATCTTACATATATATATTTTCTCTCTACTTATGTTTCCCTTGATTCTCTTTCTCTTTTTTCTTCTGCTAACAGCCAATCTCTATCAATCTCTCTTTCACTCTTTATTTATTTTTTTACTTCTATTGTTTGTCTTTCTCCCTCAAATAATAGTATCTTACAACACTTCTGTTCTCTCCCTGTTCACTATTCAAAATTGTAAACACTTTTGCAAACTTACTGTTTTCACTGTGAGCAATAACTGGTCACAGCATTTCTGTTTATTGTGACAATTAATATTGTAGATTTCATAGCAGAATCTATTTGGTTTAGTGATATATATATATATATATATATATATATATAGTTTGCATTGGTGGTTGTTATTATTTGTCTATCTATAAACTTTGAGGTACAACAAACCTTCAGGAACATTATAAGTACAGGTAGAAATTCTACTACTTCAGATTCATACATTAGATGGGTATATAAAAAATGAAAAAGAAAGAGAACAAATTGCTGCAAACAAAATTGCTTCAATAATAAAATCCATTGATACTCTAGCCAAAGAAATGTCAGAAAAGGAGTTTAGAATATTTATAGTGAAACTGATGTGTGAGATAAAGGATGGTGTAAGGAGTGAAAGCAGAGAGAAAATATAGGAAGTGAACGATAACATCAATAAAGAGATAAAGATTGTGAAAATAAACTTACCAGAAAACCTCAAAATGTAGGAATTGAAAAATCAAATTAAAAATTCAATGGAAAGCATCACCACCAGACTAGACTACTTAGAAGTCAGAATTTCAGGCAATAAAGACAAAATCTATAATCTTGAAAATAAAATTGACCATGGAGAAAAGATGTTAAGAGACCATGAACAAAACTTCCAAGAAATATGGGATAACTTGAAAAGACCAAATATTATATTTATCAAGATAGATGAAGGCTCAGAGATACAAACCAAAGAAATATACAGTCTTTCCAATGAAATAATATCGGAAAATTTCCCCAAACTTAAGAATGAAATTAAAAAGCAAATACGGGAGGCTTATGGAACCCCAAATGTAGGGAGCCACTTTGAATGACCCATGCCTTCCAGTCCTGAAGCAGGAGGTTCTGACCAATCACTAAATTTCATGGTGACTTGGGCATTGCCCAGCTTGAATAGAGAGGCAGGTCTTTGGGTGTCGATGTTACTCATGAGGGTTGAGTTACAATTACATAGATACTTCTCTAAAATGGATAGTATTTTAGGACACAAAGAAATTCAGCATACACACACACACACACACACACACACACATATATATATATATATATATATATATATATATATATATATATATATAATTCCTTGCATTCTATCAGATCATATTGGAATAAAATTAGAAATCATGGATAAAATTTTAATAATTGAAGCTACCTGAACATTTGAAGACCAAATAATATGTTGTTGAAAGAACAATGGATACCAGAAAAAAAAACTGAGGTTAAATTAAAATGTACTTTTTAATTTAAATTAAAATTGTAATTTAATTTAAATTAAAATTGAGGTAAATGACAATAGCAACACAACATATCAAAATCTCTGGGACACAATAAAGAAGGTTCTAAAAGAAAAAAATCATTGTCTTGAGCACATTCAACAAAAGAATAGAAAGTCACCAAACAAATAACTTAACATTATCTCTCAAAGCCCTAGAAAAGGAAAAACAAATCAACACTGAAAGCAGTAGAAGAGGAAATAATAAAATCCAAGCCAAAATCAAAGAAATTGCAATAAAAAAAATTTCAAAAAATTACTGAACAAGCTGGTTCTTTGAATTTTTTTTAAATACTGATAAGGCCTTAGCCAAGCTGATGAAGAGAAATAGAGAAAACTCAAATTTTTAAAATTCATGATGAAAAAAGGTTATATCACCATGGACACTACTGACATACAGATGATAATCAGCAACTATTTTGAACATTTATACTCCAGTAAAATAGAATATATTGAAGACATTGACAAATTTCTAGAGACATACAACCTATCCAAAATGAATCAGCAAGACTCAGAAAATTTAAACAGATCAATTTTATGCAATGAAATTGAAGACACCATAAAAAACCTACCAAGAAAGAAAGCCAAGAACCAGGCAGATTCTTAGCCAAGAATAACCAGATCTCCAAAGAAGTTCTAACACCAATATTTCTTAAATTATTCCATTAAATAGAGAAGGAGAAAACCCTTTTAAAATCATTCTATAAAGCTAGTATCACCCTGACACCAAAATGAGACAAAGACTCATCAAGGAAAGAAAACTTCAGATCAATATCCTTGACAAAAATAGATACAAAAAATATTAATAAAATATGGGCAAATCACATAGAAAAACATTAAGATGTGTACCTTGTTTAAGTGGGATTCATCCCAGGGATGCAAGGTTGGTTTAACATACAGAAATCAATAAATGTAATTCATCACATCAATAGACTTAAAGACAATAATCACCTGATTATCTCAATAGATGCACAAAAAGTATATGACAAAAGTCAGCATCCATTCATGCTCAAAACTAGAAAAACTAGGGGTAGTACTAACATGCTTCAAAATTGTAAAAGCTATATACATTAAACCCAAGGCCAACATCATTCTAAATGGAGAAAAGTTAAAAGAATTCCCTCCAAAGTATGGAACAAGACAAAGATTATCTCTTTCACCACTTCTATTCAACATAGTCCTCGAAACACTACCCTTTGCAATTAGTCAGAAGAAAGAAATTAAATGAATTGGAAAAGAAAAGCTCAAATTATCCCTATTTGTCAAGAACATGACTCTATATTTAGAAGACCTCCCCCCAAAAAAAACTTCAGTAAAAAAAAATTCTTGTACTCATTAATGAATTTAGCAAAGTAGCAGGACATAAAATTAACTCCCATAAATCAATTACATTCCTATACATCAATGATGAATCAGGTGAAAGAGAATTTAGATAAAAATATCTCAGTCACAATAGCCTCAAACAAAAATAACATCAGAATCAATCCAACAAAAGAGTGAAAGACCTCTACAATGAAAACTATAGAACACTAAAGAGAAAAATTGAAGAAGACCTTAGAAGATGGAAAGGTCTCCCATGTTCTTGGACAGGTAGAATTAATATTCTTCTACCAGAAGCACTATACAGATTTAATTCAATTCTTATAAAAATCAAAATAATGTTTTTCATAGAAATATAAAAACAATCATGAAATTTATTTGGAAATATAAGAAGCCCAGACTAGCCAAAACAATCCTTAGCAAGAAAAGTGAAGCAGGAGGCATTACAATATCAGAACTTAAATTATACTACAAATCTATAGTAACAAAAACAGCATGGTATTGGCACCAAAACAAACATTAAGTCCAATAGAACAGAATGGAAGACACAGAGACAATCCTAGATAAATCCAATTATCTCATACTATACAAAGGCTCCATAAATATACATTGGAGAAAATATAGCTTTTCCAACAAATGGTGATAGGAAAACTGGAAATCCATATATAGCAGAATGAAATTTAACTCCTATCTCTCACTCTGCACAAAATTCAATTCAAAGTGGATCAAGGAATTTAGCATTAGATCAGAGACCCTGTGCCTATTAGAAGAAGATGTTGGCCTAAATTTTCATCATGTCAGCTTAGGAACCAGCTTCCTCAACAAGACTCCTAAAGCACAAGAAATAAAATCAAGAATCAATAAATGGGATGGTGTCAAACTAAAATATTCTTCACAGCAAAGAAAATAAGCAAGAACGTTAAGAGGGAGCCTACAGAATGGGAAAAAATCTTTGCCACCTGTACCTCAGATAGAGCATGAATCTCCAGGAAATATAATGAACTCAAATCACTTAACACCAAAACCAAATAAACAAACAATAAATAACTCAATGAATAAATGGGCAAAGGAACCAAACAGGCACTTCACAGAAGAAATACCAATTGTCAATGTTACAGTTTGGATGTAAGATATCCTCTAAAAGTTCATGTGTTTGACAATGCAATAAGGTTTAGAAGAGAAATGATTGAGCTTTAAACCAATTTGTGAATTAATCCTCTAAATAGATACATTGAGTGAAAACTGAAAGTGGATAGGGTGTGGCTATAGGAGTCTGCTCACTGGGACAGGCCTTTGGTGTATATATTTTGGTTCTGGGAAGGGAAGTCTCTCTGTTTCTGTCATGTGAGCTGCCTTTCTTCACTAAACTCTTCCACAACCATGTTATGCCTTACCTCACATCTCAAGGAATGGAAGAGGCCTTCTATGGATTGAGACCTCTGAAACCATGAATCCCTAAATAAACTTTTCCTCCCTTAAAGTTGTTCTGGTCAGGTCTTTTAGTCACAGCTGTAAAAAAAAGCTGATTAAAACAGCTAACACATATAAAAAAAATTCAACATCTCTAGCAATTAGATAAATGCAAATTAAAACTACACTGAGATTCCATCTCACTCCAGTCAGAATGGAAATTTATCAAGAATACAAGTAATAATAAATGTTGATCAGGATGTGAAGAAAAAGATTCACTCATACTTTGGTGGAACTGCAAATTTGTGCAACAACTGCAAATTTGTGCAACCACTCTGGAAAGCAGTATGGAGATTCCTCAGAAAACTTGGAATCAAACTACCATTTTACCTGGTTATCCTACTCCTCAATATATACTCAAAGTAATTAAAATTAGCATACTATCAATGATATAGCATCTCAATTCACAACAGCTAAGCTATGGAGTCAGCCTAGATGCCCTTCAACAGGTGAACAGATAACAAAATTGTAGTATATATACATAATGGTATAGTACTTAGCCATAAAACCAATTACTTTATGACTTTTGCTGGTAAAAAGATGGATCTGGAGACTATCATGCTAAGTGAAACAAGCCAATCCCCTTGTCCCTTCCAAAAAAAAACCAAAGGCCAAAAGTTCTCTCTAATATGTAGATGATAACACAAAACAAGGCAGGGATAGAAGTTCAGTGGATTAGACAAAGGGGAATGAAGGGAAGGGAATGGAAAAGGAGACTGTAGAATGAATTGGGCATAACTCTTCCATATTCATATATGGATACACCACGAGTGAAACTCCACATCATGTAGAATCACAAGAATGAGATCCTAATTATAATAAATTATACTCCATGTATGTATAATTTTTCAAAATACACTCTGCTATCATCAAAAAATAAAAATAGATGTAAATAAAGAAAGAAAAAAGAGGAGCTTCATTCTGATAGGCCTCTTATCAGAAATAATGTGGACTATCTCAGTGGTTAGAAAATTGGCTGGATAGGTTAGAGGGACAAAGCTATAGCAGAGAGTGTCCCTAAATCTGTATAAAAATGCTTGCATTAAATGCTTGTTTAAACCTTGAGAAGTTCACTGCAGTTAAGTGTGGCGAGCCGCTTCTGCGGACTGTGGTCGCCATTACAAGATGGCGCTGGCCTTGTGGTGGTCTGTGATAAACAACTCCTTCTTTGGGAGAGTTGGCACATGGTTCTTTGACACCCTACGAGAAAGCTCCACGTGGCAGCTTCGCATTGGGTGTTTGGATACTTTATTAAGGCTGGGAGGGGCTTCTGGAAGATTAGAAGAACTCTCGAGAGCTTGAATAAACAGCTGTAAGAAGATTCCCGGTGTTGCGTCTTCCTTGCGGGCAAGGGGGTCGCGACAAGTGGTGCCGAGACCCGGGAAAATCAAAACTTGCAAGTCGTCAGAGGTGGTGCACTGAACAGTCCCGGTAAGTGGGACCCCATAGTCCCCGTGGGTGGGACCCGACAGTCCCGGTGAGTGGGACACGATAGTCCCGGTGGGCGGGACCTGATAGTCCCGGTTAGTGGGACCCGCAATCAAAGCGGAGTCAGCTCCTCTACAAAGACAGAGAGAGCCTCATATTTTATTGCAGCTGCACTGTGTACTTTTCTTTTGTTTCTGTGTACTTTCGTTTTGTCCTCTGTATCTGTTCTGTTGCTGTGTCATGGGTGTCACATCTTCAAGCCCGCTTCTTCTGGCACTAGACGGCCTGTTACGTTCCAAAGGCCTGAAAGTGAAACATAGTATCTTACAGAGATTTTTGCAGAAAGTAGATGTTGCTGCACCGTGGTTTGCATATTCGGGCAGCCTTACTATGCCTTGTTGGGATAAATTGGGCAAGGATCTTGACTTTGCTTGTGAGCAGGGCATATTGGAGGGTGGGGTGATTCCCCTTTGGAAGACAGTCCGTAGTTGCCTCACAGATGGCAGATGTCATGACGCACTTGCTAAAGGACAGGAGGTTTTAGAAAAGTTACATGAGGAGAAATCGGAGACAGCAGGCAGTGCGATATCTCAGGAGGATGGGAGTGTGCGGAGCGTGAAACAGGGGAGGAGACGATTATCTCTGACAAAAGGTGAGGTATCTCGGGAGGATGGGAGCGTGCGGAGCGAGAAGCAGGGGAGGAAACGCTTGTATCCAGATCTCAGTGCGCTGCGCACACCCCCATGTGGAAGCGGGTCAGAAGAAGAGGAGGATGAGGAGGAGGAGCTTGGGAGGCTGTCTCGCCAGCTAGGGAGTTTAGCTGCTGGAGAAGGGAACGAAGATAGACCGGGGCTCAAGAAATGTGATCCTCCGGACCCACCGCCGTATGGTGGGGGTGTTTCGGGGAGAGCTTTCCATGCTCAAACATGGAAGGCTGTTAACGCTGAGATGGGTCTTGCTTATCCAGTTTTTCAGGATGAGAATAGGGGAAGATTTTCGGAGCCTTTAGATTTCAAAATTGTGAAGACCCTGGCAGAGTCTGTACGCACTTATGGGGTGGATGCCGCCTTCACATTAACTCAGGTGGAGAGTCTGTCTAGATTCTGTATGACTCCCTCTGATTGGGCTAGCCTTGTTCGGGCTTGTGTTTCTCCGGGCAAGTATTTGGACTGGAGAGCATTTATGCTAGAGGGCGCAATAGAGCAGGCCGCCCAAAACCATGCAGCAGGACATCTTCATTGGGATAAGGACATGCTTTTGGGGCAAGGTAGATTTGCTAATCAACAGACAGGATTCCCTCCTGAGGTATATGATCAAATTAATAACATTTACATTCGGACATGGAAGTCACTTCCAAATAGAGGAGAAGTGTCTGGTAATTTGACCAAGATTTTACAAGGCCCTACAAAACCCTTTTCAGATTTCGTAACAAGGATGGTGGATGCTGCTGGAAAGATTTTTGGGGATCCTGATAGAGCCATGCCCCTTGTTAAGCAATTGGTCTTTGAGCAATGCACCAAGGAATGTAAAGCAGCAATCGCTCCTTATAAGAACAAAGGCATAGAAGTATGGATGAAAGTGTGTAGAGAGATTGGAGGGCCTTTAACTAATGCAGGTCTTGCAGCTGCTGTCCTTCGGATTGCAAAAGGGGGCAATCCTGCCGCCAGAACATGCTTCCATTGTGGTCAACCCGGTCATATCAGACGTGAGTGTCCCAAAAATGTCAATTTTACTGGACCTCCTCACGGTGGCCCTTCCACTGGCCTTCGATCACCGGGATTGTGTCCAAGGTGCAAAAGGGGGAAGCATTGGGCAAAAGAGTGTACATCAGTGAGGGACATCCATGGACAGCTTATTTCAGCTGGGCCAAAAAACGGCCGACGGGGCCCCCGACCCCAGGGCCCGCAAATATATGGGGCAGTGGAGAATGTCACACCCGAACCCGAGACATGGCCATCTCTACGCCATCCCATGAAACGCGGAGAGCCACTACAGGTGCCGCGGGATTGGACCTCTGTTCCACCTCCAGACTCGTGTTAACACCTAAGATGGGAGTCCAATTGGTGGAAACTGAGTTCAAAGGGCCTCTACCACCTGGCACTGTAGGTTTGCTAATTGGACGTGCATCCTCCATTTTGCAAGGTCTTCATGTTTTCCCTGGAGTCATAAGTCCTGATACTGTAGGGATAGTAAAGGTTATGGTGGAAGCTCCAAAAGGCATTGTGTCCATCTCCCCAGGAGATCGGATTGCTCAATTACTGGTTTTGCCTAGTTTACATGATCATTTCCCTGCAGACTCAAAGTCACGGACAGGGAATGAGATTGGTACCACCGGAGGGAATTGTGCTTATTTGTCACTAGATATGAGTAATCGCCCTACTTTGGAATTAAGCATAGAAGGTAAATCAATTGTGGGCTTACTTGATACAGGTGCAGATCGTAGCATCATTGCACTTAAGGACTGGTCTAAGGGATGGCCAGTGCAGACTTCTAATCAATCTCTGAGAGGACTTGGATATGCCCAGGCTCCTCAGGTTAGCTGTAGACATCTTTCCTGGAAGGACCCGGAAGGACATCATGGTACTTTTCAGCCTTATGTACTTAATTTACCTATCTCTTTATGGGGCCGTGACCTGATGAAAGACATGGGGTTCACTCTTAGTAATGACTATTCCCCAGTGTCCCAACAAATTATGCACAATATGGAGTATAGGCCAGGTTTAGGACTAGGAAAACAGTTACAGGGACGTAAGCATCCTGTACAAGGTCATCAAAAGCTTGACAGATTTGGTCTGGGTTTTTCCTAGGGGCCGCTGAGGCTCAAATACCCATAACATGGCTCACCGAGGAGCCTGTTTGGGTGCCTCAGTGGCCTCTTCCCTCGGTTAAACTGGCAGCAGCCCATGCTCTAGTTAAAGAACAACTTGACTTGGGTCACATCCAACCCTCTACTTCTCCATGGAATACTCCCATATTTGTCATTAGGAAAAAATCAGGGAAGTGGCGCCTACTGCATGATCTACGAGCGGTTAATGCTCAAATGCAACCTATGGGGCCCATTCAGAGAGGGCTGCCTCTGCTCTCTTCTGTTCCTCAAGGCTGGCACATTATTGTTATTGACATTAAAGACTGTTTCTTTTCTATTCCTTTACATCCTAAAGACTCGCAGCGTTTTGCCTTTACCCTTCCCTCGTGTAACCACGAGGAACCAGATCAAAGGTTTGAGTGGATAGTGTTGCCGCAGGGAATGGCTAATAGTCCCACAATGTGTCAGATGTATGTAGGGAAGACACTTGTGCCCCTCAGACAAAAGTACTCCTCCATCAAGATCATTCATTATATGGATGATGTATTATTGGCTGCTAAATCAGAACAAACAGTTCATGAGGCCTATGACGACCTCGTGAAGTTGTTAACACAATGTGGGCTACATATAGCACCTGAAAAGGTTCAAACAGGAGATTCTATTAAGTATTTGGGAGCAACAATTGGGTATGACAAATTACAACCACAAAAAATCACCATACGAACTCAGGATCTTCAAACTCTAAATGATTTTCAGAAACTGCTGGGAGATATTAATTGGATACGAGGATATTTACATATTTCTAATGTTGTACTACAGCCTTTGTATGCTACTCTTAAAGGTGATCCAGATCTTACTTCCCCTCGTAGCCTCACCAAAGAGGCTAGAGCGGCCCTTATGACAGTAGAAGAAGCTATACAACATGCCACTTTATACAGGCTCCAGAGTGATAAACCTTTTCAATTATGTGTGCTTGCCACTATGCGGCAGCCTACTGGAGTACTATGGCAAGATGGACCTTTGCTGTGGATACACCCACATGTATCCCCAGGAAAATCCTTAGAATATTATCCTGATGCTGTTGCAGCATTAGCACTTAAAGGGATTCAACAAAGCATTCAATTTTTCGGACAATCACCTTCTTCTCTTATTATACCCTATACTAAAGCTCAACTTAATGTTTTGTGTGCTACTCTAGATAACTGGGCTATTCTATGTTGTTCGTTTCAAGGGGATATTGATAATCATTACCCTTCTCATCCGTTACTCCATTTTGTTAAGGAACATCCTATTATTTTCCCTAAAGTAACTTTATCCAGTCCAATTCCGGGGGCTGTTAATATTTTTACTGATGGTTCCAAGTCTGGAATGGGAGCTTATGTCATTAATGATTCTCCCCCTGTCCAGCATCAATTTGCTCCTGGAAATCCACAATGGGTAGAACTGCAAATTGTTATTGAGGTGTTTAAACAGTGTTCTTTTCCTTTTAATCTCATTTCGGACTCCATCTATGTGGTGCAAGCACTAAAAATCCTAGAGGCTGTGGGAGCTATTAGTGATGCCCGTAATGTATCTGCTTACTTTAATCAGCTTCGACGGCTTATCTGTAGCCGCACTGCTCCCTTTTATCCAATGCACATCCGGGCTCACACCTCTCTCCCTGGTCCATTATCACAGGGTAATGCCTGTGCGGACTCAGCCACTCGAGGTCAGTTGATCTGTTTGGCTTCCTCCTTAGAAGAGGCTAAATTGTTTCACCAAAATTTCCATGTTAATGCTTTAACACTGCGCAGGCGTTTTTCCATTTCTAGAGCAGATGCTCGGCAGATAGTATTGCACTGTCCCCATTGTGTCACATTTCTTCATCCCCCTACTTATGGAGTGAACCCACGGGGGTTGAAGCCACTGGTTGTCTGGCAAATGGATGTGACACATATACCTAACTTTGGTAACCTCAAGTATGTCCATGTTTCTGTTGATACGTACTCTGGAGTTCTTCATGCTTCTGCGTTATCAGGAAAAAAGACACGTAATGTCATCACTCATTGCCTGGAAGCCTGGGCGGCGTGGGGTGCGCCCACGTCCCTTAAGACTGACAATGGACCTGCTTATACTGGCAGACAATTCACGTCCTTTTGTTCTACTATGGGAGTGCAACTTACTCATGGTCTGCCTTACAATCCTCAAGGACAAGGCATTGTTGAGCGTGCTCATCGCACCTTAACGGAAACTTTACAAAAACAAAAAGGGGGAATAGGAGCTGGACATACTCCTAAAGAATGCTTGTCCTTAGCTCTCTTTACTATTAATTTTTTGAATTTGGATATTCATGGTCGCTCTGCGGCCGATAGACATGTGTTCCCTCAGCCCTCTGTGATTGGCTATGTTAAGTGGAAAGATGTTCTTACGGGCCAATGGAACGGCCCCGACCCCGTGCTGACATGGGCACGAGGATCCGTATGTGTTTTTCCCCAGGATCGCACAGAACCATTGTGGGTCCCTGAACGCCTGACAAGAAGAGTCCTGACGCCAGCTACTCAGCAACAAGAATTACCACAGCAATCCCGTGATGAGGATCTTCATTCTGCTGAGTGCTCTGGCTCTGGTGCTGATGCCGATGACACAGACGACACCAATGCAATGGTGGGCGGTGGCACGGGCTTGGCCAATGCCGATGCCGGTTCACGGTAATTCCAGTGTCCTTCCCACTCTTTTCTCTACCTCGTGTGAGATGTCTGCGCCCTGTGCCTCTCCTAGAGGGGACGTGGAACGCATTTACAATCAATCTCAAGTTAATCTCACAGGAGTGTTTTGTTTTGGCCTTGGGAACGCTCATTGTATCCGTCTTAAGACCAAGAATTTGACTAACTGGGACAATCCATTGCAGTCCAGTCAAGTCTCAGGGAGCATTCTCAGTACTGTATTGGGCCAAGTAGTCTCAGGGGAACAATCAGGCTCAGGAACCTCCGTAAATAGCTCTGCTTTAACCGCAACTACCTTGGCTAGTATCTCCGAGGTACTAATTCCAATGCCCCCATATTCTAGTGGACTTCCTTATGCCACTCATTTTAAGGCTTCTCCTTACTGTACCCCTAATCTTGGTTTCCCCCCAACATTCACGCCTTGTCAGGATTATTCTTGGGAGAAACGTCAAGTTGCTAAAGGTTTCTCCCTTTCCCCCTCTCTTAAGAGGTATGTTTATGACTTTAGCAACAGTGCCAACTCCTCTACAGGAGTGGGTTGGTCCTGGTTTCAATGGCTGATTTCCAACACAAAGGGGGCTTCAGCTGATATTTCTGCACTGGCTCAATTGCTGGGAGCCAAAAGTTGGTTGGCTAATGTTTCTGGCACTGTTTACGAGAGTGAGCGAGGTAGTAGACTCACATCTGTTTCGTTCAACTCTCTGTTGGATAATGCCACATTGCCCCCTGCAGCGGTTTGTGTTCAATCTCCGTTCTTACTCCTTTTGGCTAATGACACCTCGTCAGAAATGCTGGATTGTTTTAATGTTAATTGTTTCTTATCTGAATGTTGGGATGGTTCTTCGGCTGTAGCAGTGGTTATGAAAATTCCAACCTTTGTTCCAATCCCAGTTATTGCGGACCCTGATAAATTCCCCATTGTTGAGCTACTTAGAGTCCGCAGGGATTTTGGAATCACAGCTGCTATAGTGACAGCCGTGGCGGTATCTGCTGCTGCAGCGGTCGCGGCCGGAGTGGCCATGGCCAATCAAGTGCAGACTGCTGCCTCCGTTAATCAAGTTGTTCAACAAACTTCTATGATACTTGAGTCCCAAAATGCAATTAATCAACATATTTTGTCAGGGATCTTAGCTGCCAACCAAAGAATAGATTTACTCCAAGCTCAGGTAGAAGAATTGGCTGATTTGGTGCTTTTGGGCTGTGTTGATCAACGTGCACATTTATGCATAACCTCTGTCAGATTTAATGATTCCAGGAATGCCTCCCGTATCATCGGAGAATACTTGGCCGGAAATTGGTCCATGGCAGCGGAAGACATGATCCAGTCTCAACTAACCCAGATAGCTGTCTTGAATAGTACCCACGTTGATCCCATAACGTTGGGTCAATTCACTGATTGGATATCTTCTGCCTTTTCCTTTTTTAAAGAGTGGGTGGGGGTAGACATTTTTGGCGCAATGTGTTGCTTCGGTATGGTTCTCTGCTTGTGGTTTCTCTGCCGCCTTAAGGCCCGCAATGCTCGCGATAAAGCTATGATTATACAAGCACTTGCAGCTTTGGAAACTGGCAACTCACCTCAAGTTTGGCTTGCACAAATTAAACAGTAAACCTTTGACATGGTCGTTGCACCCCAAGTTTTACAGACATTGCACTGGGAACGACATGTCCTTCCTTGTTATTCTCCTAGTGTTGGAAAGCCTTTGCACTCTGCCGGCTTTACTGCCATTGCACACAGATGGGTTTCCACGCTAGTACTTTTCTATCGCTCTATGACCCGTGCCTTTCTTTTAGGGTGTTGCCAACTTGTTTGTCGTTGTATTTCTATACAGCCACAGTTCAGCCTCAGAGACCTAATCATGACTGGCTGAGTAGATACCATTAAACGCCTTGGCAACAACGAGCTGATCTTGTAGTACCCAGAGACGGGCAACTTTCACGCTTGCACTGCAACCTAAGACAGGGGAATGGGGCCTCCCCAAAGATGGGTAAGCAATGTAAGGGCAGTGAACGACCTAAGACAGGGGCTACTTGATTCCCTTTGACGTGCTATAAACAGAAGGAAAAAACTGCTGGCAGTGGATTCCCCCTGGCCCCCAGGGCTTGGATCCAGCCCTGATTTGTATGCACGTCAAGGAGGCCAGCTCACAGGGCCTTAACAGCTTTGTGGTGTCTGTTTTCATATTCAGCCAATAACGGTCATGTGGGAACGTCCTGACCTGCTTGGGTCTGATGAGGTTCCTGGTTGAAGGCCTCGTATGAGTAATGGCGATTCACCTCTACTCTTGCCTGTTTTGTTTTTAGTAAACGAAAGGGGGAACTGTGGCGAGCCGCTTCTGCGGACTGTGGTCGCCATTACAAGATGGCGCTGGCCTTGTGGTGGTCTGTGATAAACAACTCCTTCTTTGGGAGAGTTGGCACATGGTTCTTTGACACCCTACGAGAAAGCTCCACGTGGCAGCTTCGCATTGGGTGTTTGGATACTTTATTAAGGCTGGGAGGGGCTTCTGGAAGATTAGAAGAACTCTCGAGAGCTTGAATAAACAGCTGTAAGAAGATTCCCGGTGTTGCGTCTTCCTTGCGGGCAAGGGGGTCGCGACAGTTAAGTCTAAGGACTTCAAGGAAAAGAAAAATATGAAAGAAAGCAGAGTGAAGATTTAAATTTCTGTACACCACACAGAAGCAGAATATGGTATTTGAGTCTCCCAAGGTAGTTCATTTTCGTAATACCTCACCTCTCCCATTGAAACCCTAAAGAGCACTACCTTAAAGGCAAAAATCTTATCCCTGTATATGGAATTCACTGAAGAATTTTGGGCAAATCGAAATTGTATGACCCTAAGAAAACAAAACAAAATAAGAAGGCAGAGTTCCAAGGCAATCATTTCCTTTACGGTTACTGCCACAGAATAAAACAGAAGCCTGAGTTTATACATCAGATAAATGTCTAGTATGCAATATAAAGTTACTATCCATATATAGAGATAGGGAAACTGAAATAAAACCACAGGCAAGTGAAATACCATTCAATAGATTAAAAAAATTCCCACATGCTACCCAAAGTTGAAATAGCATACAATAACTCAAAAGTGATTATCATAAATATGAGAATTTATAAGAGAATATGGGTACAATGAGAGAATAAATAGAAGGCTTAGGGAGAAATTTGGAATCTGAAAAAAGGGAAAGAAGGGAAGATCTAGTACTGAAAACATTAAAATAACAGAAAAAAAATATTAAAAACCTCACTGGATGAGATTAACAGTAACTGATGAATAGACAAAATGTGTTGCACAACTATGCAATGAAATATCATTCAGTAACATAAAGAATAAAATACTCTCATTTAAAACAATAAGGATAAAACTATAACTTATTATGTCAAACGAATAAACCAGGCACAGAAAGATAAATATCAAACAATCTCATGCATGTGGAATCTGAAGGAGTTGATCTCATAAAGTTGAGGGTAGAATAGTGGTTACCATAGGCAAAAGAGAATTGGGGAAGAGAAGTAAACTATGTGTGACAAATGGGGCTATTAAGTACTTTTACTTAAGAATTAGTTATTATTTATCTTGAGATCATTTATGAAATGAGTTATGTGCATTTGAGTTCATAAAAGAGTAAGACTTCTTTCTGTCTTTGTAACTCAGTGTGTGAATTGTCTATGCTGCATTTCATATTCTGGATTAATGCATATTCAAAAATAAAACTATTTTCTTTTTCTTGAGCTTTTAAAATAGATTTTCTTCGAAGAGAAGAAGAGAGAGAACTCAAATTACCAACATATGGGATGAAAAAGGCAATATCACAACAGATACTACAGAAATACAGAAGATAATTAGAAAGTATTTTGAAACCCTATATTCCAATAAAATAGAAGATAGTGAAGATATCGATAAATTTCTTAAGGCATATGATCTGCCCAGATTGAGACAGGAAGACACACACAATTTAAACAGACCAATAACAAAGGAAGAAATAGAAGAAGCCATCAAAAGACTACCAACCAAGAAAAGCCCTGGACCGGATGGGTATACAGATGAATTCTACAAAACCTTCAAAGAAGAATTAATACCAATACTTTTCAAGCTATTTCAAGAAATAGAAAAAGAAGGAGCCCTTCCAAATTCATTCTATGAGGCCAACATCACTCTGATCCCAAAACCAGACAAAGACACTTCAAAGAAAGAAAACTACAGACCAATATCTCTAATGAACTTGGATGCAAAAATTCTCAATAAAATTCTGGTGAATCGAATACAAGAACATATCAAAAAACTTGTGCACCATGATCAAGTAGGATTCATCCCTGGGATGCAAGGCTGGTTCAATATACGGAAATCAATAAATGCTATTCACCACATCAATAGACTTAAAGATAAGAACCATATGATCATCTAGATAGATGCAGAAAAAGCATTTGACAAAGTACAGCATCCCTTTATGTTCAAAACACTAGAAAAACTAGGGATAACAGGAACTTACCTCAACATTGTAAAAGCTATATATGCTAAACCTCAGGCTAGCATCATCCTAAATGGAGAAAAACTGAAGGCATTCCCTCTAAAATCTGGAACAAGACAGGGATGCCCTCTATCACCACTTCTATTCAATTTAGTTCTCGAAGTACTAGCCAGAGCAATTAGACAGACAAAAGAAATTAAAGGCATAAAAATAGAAAAAGAAGAAATTAACTTATCGCTATTTGCAGATGACATGATAATATACTTAACAGACCCAAAAGGGTCTACAAAGAAGCTGCTAGAGTTAATAAATGAATTCAGCAAAGTGGCAGGTTATAAAATCAACACGCATAAATCAAAGGCATTCCTGTATATCAGCAACAAAACCTCTGAAATGGAAATAAGGAAAACTACTCCATTCACAATATCCTCAAAGAAAATAAGATACTTGGGAATCAACCTAACAAAAGAGGTGAAAGATTTATACAATGAAAACTACAGAACCCTAAAGAGAGAGATAGAAGAAGATCTCAGAAGATGGAAAAATATACCCTGTTCATGGATAGGCAGAACTAACATCATCAAAATGCCGATATTACCCAAAGTTCTCTACAGGTTTAATGTGATGCCAATCAAAATCCCAACGGCATTTCTTGTAGAAATAGAGAAAGCAATCATGAAATTCATATGGAAAAACAAAAGACCCAGAATAGCAAAAGCAATTCTAAGAAGGAAGTGTGAATCTGGAGGTATAGCGATACCAGAGTTCAAACTGTACTACAAAGCAATAGTAACAAAAACAGTATGGCACTAGTACCAAAACAGGCAGGTGGACCAATGGTACAGAATAGAGGACACAGAGACTAATACACAAAGTTACAACTATCTTATATTTGATAAAGGGGCTAAAAACATGCAATGGAGGAAGGATAGCATCTTCAACAAATGGTGCTGGGAAAATTGGAAATCCATATGCAACAAAATGAAATTGAATCCCTTTCTCTCACCATCACAAAAGTTAACTCAAAATGGATCAAGGAGCTAGATATCAAATCAGAGAAGCTGTGTCTGATACAAGAAAAAGTTGGCTCCGATCTACATATAGTGGGGTCGGGCTCCAAATTCCTTAATAGGACACCCATAGCACAAAAGTTAATAACAAGAATAAACAAATGTGACTTACTTAAACTAAAGTATTTTTCTCAGCAAGGGAAACAATAAAAGAGGTAAATAGAGAGCCTACATCCTGGGAACAAATTTTTACTCCTCACACCTCAGACAGAGCCCTAATATCCAGAATGTACAAAGAACTCAAAAAATTAAACAATAAGATAACAAATAACCCAATCAACAAATGGGCCAAGGACCTGAACGGACACTTCTCAGAGGAGGACATACAATCAATCAACAAGTACATGAAAAAATGCTCACCATCTCTAGCAATCAGAGAAATGCAAATCAAAACCACCCTAAGATACCATCTCACTCCAGTAAGATTGGCAGCCATTATGAAGTCAAACAACAATAAGTGTTGGCGGGGATGTGGGGAAAAGGGTCCACTTGTACACTGCTGGTGGGACTGCAAAATGGTGAGGCCAATTTGGAAAGCAGTGTGGAGATTCCTGGGAAAGCTGGGAATGGACCCACCATTTGACCCAGCTATCGCCCTTCTCGGAGTATTCCCTGAAGACCTTAAAAGAGCGCACTATAGGGATACGGCCACATCAATGATTATAGTGGCACAATTCACAATAGCTAGACTGTGGAACCAACCTAGATGCCCTTCAATAGATGAATGGATAAAAAAAATGTGGCATCTATACACAATGGAGTATTATGCAGCACTAAGAAATGACAAAATCATAGAATTTGCAGGGAAATGGATGGCATTAGAGCAGATTATGCTAAGTGAAGCTAGCCAAGCCCTAAAAAACAAATGCCAAATGTCTTCTTTGATATAAAGAGAGCAACTAAGAATAGAACAGGAAGGAAGAGCATGAGGAAAAGACTAACAGCAAACAAAGACGAATGGGGGGAGTGAAAGGGAGAGAGAAGGGAAAGCATATGGAAATGGTAGGAGACCTTCAATGATACACAAAATTATAAGAGGTTATGAGGGGCAAGGGGGAGGGGGGGAAAGGGGGAGAGAATTGAACAACAGAAGAGGAGGTAGAGAGGGAAGATGGGAGGGGAGGGGAGGGGAGGGGGGATAGTAGGGGATAGGAAAGGTAGCAGAATACAACAGTCACTAATATGCCATTATGTAATAATGTGAGTATGTAACAGATGTGATTCTGCAATCTGTATTTGGGGTAAAAATGGGAGTTCAAAACCCAATTGAGTCTAATGTATGAAAGATGATATATCATGAGCTCTGTAATGTTTTGAACAATCAATAAAAAAAATAAAAAATAAAATAAAATGGATTTTCTTGGCTAGCAAGAGATTTTGCTTTTAATTATATTTCCCCAATAGTATGCACCTAATAACATAACATCAAAATGCATAAAGCAAGATTGGCAGGACTAAATTGAGTATAGATTCATAGACTTATATGGATATTTTGTTAGCATCCATCCCTCAGTGATTAACAGAAAGTTAACAAATCATCAATAATTTATATGAATAATGTTAAAAATGCCAAAAGACTTGATAAGTCATAAAACATATATGATTCATATAATGAAATGTAAATTGAATTTATAGAACATTACATGAAGTAATTGTAGAGTATACATTCTTTGCAAGTGCAAATGAAATACAAACTGAGCCATCAAATCATCTCAATAATTATTTCAAATGCTGAAAAATATATTTTCTGACAAAAGTAATTAAATTAAAAGAATAATGAAATTTATGGAAAAGCCCCAGCATTTGAAAATCAAGTAACACACATCTAAATGAATAGTGCATAAAGGTGCAACCTCATACTTTGCAATTATAAGAGGGAAATGTGTAGTTTTATACTTTGATGTTAGAAAATATGTATAAATTCATTATTTAAATAGTGACCTTAAAAATAAGGAAGAACAAACTAAAACCAGAGCAAGTAGAATAATAATAATGAGGCAGAAATCAATGAATAGAAAATTAAAACAATACAGAAAATTAACCAAGGTATAATTTGGTCCCTTGAAGACTTCTTTTTAATATAAACATCTAGAATAATTATAAATGAAGGATATTTATTAATTTATTAATAATCTTATTTATTAATATTTATTTTATTTATTCGTTAATATAATAACAGCAAGATCCTTGCATTATAGCACTCATATTAAGAACTAATAGGGCCTGGGGCTGGGGCTCAGCAGTAGCACACTTGCCTGGCAAGTGTGAGGCACTGGATTTGGTTCTCAGCACCACATATAAATAAAGAAAATAGGGCTGGGATTGTGGCTCAGTGGTAGAGCACTTGCCTAGTATGGGTGGGACCCAGGTTTGAGTCTCAGCACCACATAAAAAATAAAATAAAATAAAGACACTGTGTTGTGTCTATCTACAAAAAAGATTCTCCTCCCTCTCTCTCTCTCTCTCTCTCTCTCTCTCTCTCTCTCTCTCTCTCTCTCTCCTTTAAAAAAATAAAGGACTATCAACAACTAAAGAGAGAGGGGGGGGGAGGGAGAGAGAGAGAGAAATAATAGAAGAGCCATTATCAATAAATTCCTTCAAAAAATAATTTGGAAAAGCAAATACAAGGCTTAGAGTATGATTCCTTAAAAGACTGTTTGGATGTAAAGCAGAATCACATAAAATTATCCTAGTCATTGAACTGACTTTATTTCTATGAAGCTTAAATCTTAATTCACATCCTACAATTCACAATGTTAGCTTATTCACTTAAAATATTATGTTTTATCTAGGGCATATTTTAATTATTTATAGGTGTCTTTATATTTACGTCTTCCCAACCTATTCACTGCTTTCTTAAAATATTTAAGTTTGGTTTATATCTTCTTTTCATTTTCTGATTTTAGAATCCATATTTCTTTGAAGCTCTGCTTAGGACATCTTATTGACATTTCAAATATCAATTTTGAACAGTAATGTTCTGCTCAATCATCTGATTTCCAAAGATTAAAAGACTTATGTTTCATGTACATATGTCAGAATTTCATATTTATTACATTAAATTTTGTGATATGATGTGGCATAGTTCTGCGTAATGAAATTGTCAATCATTTTACTGTAGTAATTAGCACTTGATATAGCAATAACTAATATGTAAAAATCACCATCACATATGTAGTTTGTTGCAAATTCGATAAAAATTTGAATTATTAAAATTAAAAACAGAGGATTCCCATAAAATTTTTTGAACAAACTTCTGGTACATTCGACACCAGTAAAAGTTAACTTACTATGAAATTCTGAATCACTAGTCCTTTTGATAGAAATTCACATTATAAAGTAGAGCATTATAAGATCACAAAATTTGAATAATCTCTTCTCAGCAGTTTCTACTGGCATCAAACTATACTGGCACATCAGGGAAATACAACTTATTTACACAATCACTCACTTAGAAATTCTAAAGTGAAAGAAATTATTACTTTCATATGTTCCTATGTTGAAGATATTGACTTCCAAAACCCCTTTGGTCAAATTCAATCAGTATATGGTATTTACACATGCTCTTTCTGTAACACAGGGCAAGAATAAAACAAAATTCCCAATCTCTTTAATTGAGTAAAATTATAAGTATATTAAATATGCAGTCCACAAATTGAATAATAAGTAAAACATATCTATTCAGTAAAGACAACACATTTAAACTCTAATCTATTATGAAACAAAAATGTAATTCCCATTCTATTTATTATTTCAGAAGCTGAGACTCCACCTCAGTTAACTGTCAACACTAAATTCCACAATTTAACAATTAATTTACAAACATACAAATGCTTTATCCCATTTGCATTCCATAGAAACATAACTTAATAATATTAGAATGGTCTTCAAACTCATAGATTATTTTCTGGTAGCCCACAATAAGCAATATGAGGATTCATAGCTCAAAATCAGAATCTGTGAGAAACAAAATTGCTGAAATTCACTGTTATATTTGGTCAAACCATGAAAATATAGGCAGATGAAAGTTAACTTCTGATTGAATGGAAGGCTCTACATTAAATTTCAATTGCAAATATATATATTGCATCTATCCTCAAAAACAGGTGGTGATGAGAAAATAATGTATTTATTAAACAAACATGCTAATAAAAAGACCAACACATTTCTAGATACTATTATTTGTGGAAAAATTTACATACCAATATCTTTTTGCTATTTTGCATGTGTGCATGTTTAACTCACTGAGTTGAAACGTTTTAATGACGACATTAAATCAAAATGGTGAAGTAGGGCTGGGGATGTGGCTCAAGCGGTAGCGCGCTCCCCTGGCATGCTTGCGGCCCGGGTTCGATCCTCAGCACCACATACAAACAAAAGATGTTGTGTCAGCTGAAAACTAAAAAATAAATATTAAAAAAAATGGTGAAGTAGACAGGCAAAGCCAAGAAGGAAACAACGGGTGGAAACAGAAGGTAGGCAGCGGCAAGGGATAGGTGAAAATCATCATGCACTCTCTAGTTGCATTTCAATGAAAGATCTTACAGGGTGGAGGAGTATGTTTTCTGAGAGTGGAGTGGCTATATTTTTTTATTTACTTAGTGGCGTTGCATCTCTTGGGGATTCCTGATCTTATTGGAGTATGTGGAAAAAAAAAAAAAAAAAACTATGCCCAGAGTCACATTAACAAGGCTGTTTCTAATCAAAGGCAATGACGGTGACAAGAAAGGAAAGCATTGCCACAAAGCAGAGAAAGTATGTCCTCACTGCATATTCATTCTCTAATATAGTCGATCTGTAATTGATTCAGTGAGCAGCTTCCCTATAAAGCTGAGCCTAAGGATAGTAGGGAAAGAGTAGAAGGGCACTACCCAAATTGCCCCCAAGCTAGTGGACTGATATTAGAAAAAGTCCTGTTGGATATATAGAGATATCATAATGCAATCAGAATATGCCATAGAGGTACCAGGGAATACATTTGAGAACTGGATCCCATTGATGTGTAGTGAGACATTATATTAAAACATCAGTACCATAGATGTTAGTTGAATGAGACACCTTTGGATTGATCAAGTTCTGTTGTAAAAACATCTAGTAAAGTTTTGTACATGTTAAGCTGAGGTTAGTAGCTATCTTGTGAGGCAGGTTATATATTCTCTGGGCCAGTCCCATATCTAATGACAGCCTGATATGAGATTCCAAAAGCCCTCTTCTTTTATCCCAAACAAGAAAGACAGACATGCGATGTAATTTATGCTCATGGATCCCCAGAGGATCAAGCTAAGGTAGATTCTGGATAAGACTGTATCCTCATTAGCTCCATTCGCTGCCCCATCTTGACTCCCTTTTTGTTCCTGAAAGCCTTACCTCAAAAAAAATCGCATGAACTTGAACTCTTCCAGGTCTTGTTACTCCAAAACTCCATCTAAAACAGTACATGTGTCAAAACTAAAAATATGAATCGTGAAATTTATCAGGAAGTTTGAAGTTTCTTTTCCCTGGGAGAATAAGCCAAGTAGGTCAAGGAAACATTACTGACAAGCGACCTGATCTACGTCAGACCTGAAGTACTTAAGTCATGGTCAAGAAGATGTGAAGATGAAGTTCACCTTGGGGTTCAGGATTCCCTCATTATCACAAAACAGTGGGTCCTCTGCTGTATGATTTTATGCTTAAACTGGATCTGAATACTTTATTCATTCTCTGATGCTCTTCCTTTCTCTCTGGGGTCTGAGTGTCTGACCTATATTGGTTTCCTTCTTTCTGAAAAACTTATTTTTAACATTTTTTACAAGACAGATCTATCAGCAACAAAGTCCCTAAGTTTTAGTTTGTTTAAGAAAGTCTTATTTCTCCTTCACTTTTGAAGTATTATTTCACAGAGAACTTTAAGTAGTTTTTGTTTTGTTTTGTTTTGTTGTTTTTGTTTTCTTCTCAACAGTACATATGTTTCTGCACTCTCTTCTTGCTTGAATGACTTTGGAGAAACAAGATATGATTTTCATCTCTGCTTCTGTATAAGTAAGGTGTTTTTTCCTCTGGTTTTCTTCAAGATTTTCTAATCTTTATGTTCTCAAGTTTGAAGACATGACAAGGTGTAGTTTTGCATTCTTATCTTGCTTTGTGTTCTCTGAGCTTCCTGGGTCTGATCATTAATTTGGGGAAAATCTTACTTGTTTTTTCTTCCAATGTTGCTTCCATTCTCTCTTTCTCTTCACATCTTTTGTGTATTCCCGTTATGTGTATGAAATAACTTTCATAATAATTCCACACTTCCTGAATGTTCTGGTCTGATTTTTGTCTTTCCATTTTTTTCTCTCTGTTTTATGTTTTCAGTAGTATTCATTATGATTTTCTTAAACTCAGAGATTCTTTTCTTATCCATGTCCAATCTTAATAAGACCATCCAAGGCATTTTTCATCCATTACAGTGGTTTTGATCTATAACATTTCTTGTTGATAGTTTCTCAGAACTTCAATCTCCCTGCCTATATCAATTATATGTTCATGCATGTTAACTACTTTTCCATTGGAAACTAGCATATATATCATAGTTCAAAATTTTTCTGTTCTGGTGACTCTTGTATTTTTGCTCCATATAACTATCTCTGATGCTTGTTCAGTCTCTTCAAAACTGTTTTTTTTTTCCTTTTAGTAAACCATTTATCTATCGATCGATTTATTTATTTATTGTGGAAGAAGGAGATGACTCGCTGAGTAAAAGGAAAAGTAATGAAATGTCAAGGCGTCTGGAAAAGAAAGCATTGGTGTTTGGGAAGAAAAGCATCCTATTGATACCACCAGTCACTGGTGACAAGTAACAAATTCTATTTCCCCAGATATTGAAGATTGAACATGGGAGAAATGTCAAAGCTAGCATAGAAAACAAGTTTTATTTAAAGAATAGAAAACAGACTTCTCCAAAAAGAAGGGGACCCAGAGTTGGTATCAAAAGAAGTGGGAGTGTCCTGCCCCTTTGATAAATTTTAGATTCCCTTTGTTCTCCTGCCCTCTTTCCCCCTTCTCTTTCCCCTTTTCTTTACCCATATAGGACCAGTGGCCAGGGTGAGCCAAAAGGTGAGAAGCAAAGGGGCAAGGAAGGGCCAAATGGTGGAGTGGTGCAGGCAGTTAGGTAACGGCCAGGAGGTATTAATGTACAACTCCCTGCAAGGAGGAGCAATTCCTGGGGCAGTTCACCTTAGTAACCTGTTGGAGCAGGAGGAGGGGGAAGGGCCTTGAAGGAGAAGGAGGGAGAAAGGGCAGCATTTGATTTTCTTTCCAACTAGCCCACACCTTCCTGATCAGACCCAATTATTTATCATCTATATTTGCTGTCTTTTTGTCCCCAGGCTTCGCTATGGCCCAGATGTCAGGGAAGGGAAACATCCTGTGATCTGGTGGAGAATTTTGGTGAGCGTGTGTTCCAGAACCTCTCAGTCCACCCTGCTGAGGTGACACAGGCAGGCCAGAGGGAGATGGAGTTGGGTGTTTCCCTCCCCCTCGTTAGGTAGGCCAAACCTGGTTCAGAATAACAGAATGCTGTGAGTTATTTCAAAACCATTCTTTTATTTTTCCCCTGCTGAAAGCAGCAAGGGATTTTCCCTTACATTCACTAAAGAACCTAGTTGAGCTTCTGAAAGTAAGAATGTGGGAACCGTCTATAATGTTCTCTTAAATGAGGAGACTTGATCTCAGAATTGTCCACAGTGGGTCTCCAGTAATTCACCAATTTGAGTGCAGGTTTTCTCCACCTGGTACTGGATTTCACAGAGATTTCTGCTAAATTGTGATTCTCTGTATTTATCTCTCTGTCTTTCCAATTTTGGGGGGCAGTGATTTGTCCTGTGACCTTACTTCTTTCATGATTCTAAGACTTCTTGATATTTTAGTTCATATTTTTACTTGGAGTTGGGGTAGAATGGAAACTTCAAAGCTAATAACATGCTAGGCTGGAAACCAGAACTGCCTCTTATCACTTTTAAAATATTTAACTTATGATTTTTTTTCTTTCATTCTTTTAACAATTCAATCATGCAAAACATTTGGGAAAACAATCAGGAATTGTCATCAGAGCCTATCACATTCATCAATTTTATGCATAAGATAGACTTCTGGATCAGAAACTTATGGTTCAGTGAATGAAACAAGCTTTGATAATATTTGATTCTGTTATCTTACTTTTATTTTACTTAAACATTACATTTTAATTGTGTGGCATATGCATTGTGTTCAAATGAATAACAATATAAGTCCTAGAATTAAATTCAATTAAAAGTTTATGCTTTTCAGTTATATTTCATATTAATGAAAATTCATTTTATTTATACTTAGACTTTTATATTGAAAATAAATATTCATTGAGAATGGTCAATCAAAAAGAAATATACAAAAGCATTAAGTGTTATGAAAATATAGAGGTAAGCTTAATTTTTATAAGATGAAAAACTTCTAAAAACACATAAAAATGAATTATAATTATTGGCTAACATTGATCAGCAAAGATAACAATTAAATAGGGGAAAAATGCTTGGTTAGTAGAAACAGAATGAGTTAATTCCATGAGAAACAGTTCCCAGCAAGATGACAGGTGAACCCATGGATAATAATGAAAAAGCCATGAAAATTCATAATAGCAAACATTCTGTGCCATCTTGGAGGAAGTTCTCTCTAGTATGTTCACAATCCTTAAGCTATATAAAATTATAAAATTTAAAAGTAAAAATTTTTCAAAGTTCAATTTCATATGCTTTCAAGCATATATAATTTAATATATAATTTATCAATGTAATATAAATTTTTGCTATCTCATTTATTTATTCCATGTTTTTCTTGATGTATTATAATTACACATAATAGTAGGAGTCGTCATTATATATCCGTACATGCACATGATATAATAATATAAATTGGTCCATATTATTTCTCAGTATTTCCCCTTTCCTTATCAACTTTCCTCTTCCAGTGCCTTTCCTCTGCTCTACTGGTCTCCCTTCCATATTAATTGGACACCCCATGCAGTTTTCTTTATCTTGTTCCTCTCTAGCTTCCACATATGAGAAAACACATAGCCCTGGATATTCTGATTTTGACATATTTTTCTTGACGTAATGTTCTCAAGTTCTATCTATTTATCTTCAAAGTACATACTTTCATCTTTCTTTATGGCATAATAAAATTCCATTGTGCATGTATACCATATTTTCTTTATCTATTCATCTACTAATGTACAGCTTGACTGGTTCCAAAATTTGGCTATTGAGAATTTTGCTTGTATAGGCTTTGGTGTGCATGTATTTCTATAGTACAGTGACATCTAAAAATTTGCCTTGTTGTATTCTTATATTAATATAACAATATATTATTATGTAAATTTGCTATACTGTATTCTTAGATTAAATTCCCAGTTGAGGAAACATTACATATAAGTTTTTTAAATTATTTATGAAGAAAGATATTATGGCATTTGTTGGTAAATGAATTGATGGGTGGAACTGATTATTTTATCATGTTAGATGAAATAAACCAGATTCAGAAAGTCAAGGGTCAAAGGTTTTCCTTTCATATGTAAAAATTATATCAAAATAAGGGGGAAAGGGCCAGGGAGATCCAATGAAAATAGAAAAAAATATCAGTGAAAAAGAGAAAGGGGGTTGAGGGGGGAGAGAGGAAGAATGGGAAAAGGAAGAAAAAAATGGAATAAAATTGACCAATATATATAGTGTATTTCACCTTTATGTCAATCTATAAAGCACCATTTTTACAGAAGTATAAATAATCAGAAGAAAGACAAGTAGGGTACAAAAAGGGGAACAGAGGAAGAGAAGAGGGTAGGGAAAGCAAAAATATTAGGAGTCAAAACGGAGCAGACTACATTCCATGCTTGTATGGTTATATAAAAATGAAACCCAATATTAAGTATAACTATAATCACTAATAAAAAAGAAGTTGGAGTCTCTATTACTTTTAAGGATCTTATTAGGAATGATTTGAGAAGGCCCAGCTTCTTATTCATAATTTTCAGGGTTTCAATTTTTGAGACAAATAAGGTTGTATGTCTCATGTTCTCATGTAGGTAATTACCTTTTATATCATTTAAATCGTATTTTCTTGCTTTAAACTACTATAATACATGAAGTTTGTCAACAACTTAAATTTAAAAAATGGTAAATAGCAATGTATCTTCAGTATTTTCTTTATATTGTTACACCCTATAATTTAAAGTAAGCCACATATTTTCTTACACAAATTATCATTCTATTCTTTTATAGCGTAGTATTTGCCATGCTTATAAAATTTCTTCAGAATTTTTGTATTCACTAATTCATCTATTTTAATGATTTGAGTTGCCACCTCTATTATATATGTAGAGTGAGCACATAATTTATCATATTTTGACAGCTAATATTAGTCATGAAACTACTTCAATGTGAGCTGTAAATATGTGTAGTTAATCTGTCTTTTGCTTCTAGTGGCATGAATATTTTTCTTTATCTCTGCTGTTTTTAAAGTTTCATTTAGGGTATGTATGAGAAGTTATTATTTATTGTGTACCCTACTCAAGTGTCAGTAAAAGCCAAAATACTGCTTCAGTTTTAGAAAATTACAAGCCATTATACCTTTAAATATTTCTTTTCTGTAATGTCCACCTTTTCCCTTCTCTAGTAATCTTATTTGATAAATGGAAAATTCCTGACCTGGCCCAAATGACTATTGTTATTATTTATTTATTTATTTATTTTGATATTAGAGATTGAACCCAAGGATGCTTTACTACTTGGGCCATATCCAAATTCTTTATTTTTTATTTTGAGACTGGGTATCATCAAGTTTCTGAGGATGGCTTTGAATTTGTAAGCCTACTGTCTAAGTCTTCCAAGTTGCTGAGATTATAGGCTATGCCACAGAACCCTGCTTGGGCCCCTGATTTTTTAAGTTTCTTTATATTTCTCTTTACTTATATCCTTAGTATTACATAGTAAGAGATTTGGTTAGTTTATTCTTCTTGTTATTACTTTATTTTCACCTGTAACCAATCTTCAAGACATTTAGTAAGACTTTAATTCAACTATGAAACATTTCTAGTCCTTTTCCCACTGTAACTCTTTAATACCTTCCATTTATTTATTTTTTCCCTATTCTGTATCAAATAGCAGTATTATATTATTGTCTTAGTTCATCTTGAATTTTTTGTTTTGCCTCAATTCCTATTTTTTTTTTTTTTTGGTACAGGAGATTGAACCCAGGGGTGCTTAACCGTTGAACCATATCCCCAAATCCCCAACATTTTGTTTTGTTTTGTTTTGAGACAGGGTCTTCTATGTGGCTTATGGCCTCACTAAATTGCTGAAGCTGGCTTTGAATTCATGATTCTCTTGCCTCAGACTCCTGAGTAACTAGGATTCCAGATGTGTGCCACCACACCCAGAAATTGCTTCATTTTCTTTAGTTGTTAGGACTTGGTTGCATTCGTAGATGATTTTGCATAAAATAATTTTTTTTACATCACACACTTTATGTATGTTTATTGAAACTTTATCCTTCCAGAAAAGCAATATTAGAAGTAACTTTTGAAATTTGCATTGAGACTTTTATACAGATGTCTAGGTCTTCCTTCTTCAGTGCAATAGGTTCCAAGTATGGGACGTGCCTCTACAGGCAGACAGCAGCTCCCTATAGGGTTGACCTGGAAGGAAAGTGCATTCCAGCCCTTTATTAACAGAGATCGAGTCCTTACTCAGCCAATAGCTTTAATGCCTCTATCATGAACTTTATCTTAGTTTAATCTCTATATTTTCAACTATAATTCACATTGTTTTCATTCTTAAATTTGGAATAAATTTGTTCTGTAATGAATTTGAATATCATTCAACTTTTTTACATCAGATAATAAACATATACTTATTGATTTATCAGCTTTGAAAAGAAAATTATTTCTTGATACACAATACCTATACCAACCCATGTTCTATAATGAGATTTTTTTTCTTTATAACATTTTTTCTTCCCAATATTGTATTATGCATCTTCTACCAAATAAAATATGCAGAATCCATACATATATGTAAAGAAAAATTGTGCCTTTTAAAAAAATTCTGTTTTTCTTTTATATATTAAATTTGTAGATCTTCCACAAAACCAAATTCATTTACAGAAACTTGTTCTTTTCTGCACTGCTTATTAATTTAAATTTTTTTGAATGTCATGACTTACATTTTCAGCACAGGTCCTTGTCATCTCCATTGTCATCTCATTAAGAAGACTTATGCATAATATATAGGTTATGATCTATTTAAATTTTTTGAAAATTTTGAGTTTCCAAAGGATTTGGTTTTCATCTATTTGCTAGAGAAAACTTTGTAGATGTTCTTTTCATTTATTGTTATTAAATTGTCTTCTTTCTTTTTGAGTATATTTTTTGCATGCCTTGTCTTTTTTTCAACTCAGTGTTATATAGGTAGTCTTAATTCCTATTTGGAAATACTGAGCGTGTGCTGATTTGTGCTGGGTCCATTTGTTTAGTCCAGGAACTATTTCATAAAATTCCTTCCTCTGGACTGAATTTGGCCAATAAAGAAATTTTCATAAGATTTGAAACTTGGAAATAAACTATTCTTTGAAATCTATTTTCCCTCCATTCTGAGGGGTTAAATGTGGTAGTTGATTAAGTACCCAGGGGCTTCCAGGTTTTCTTTACTCTTTCCACTCTGCACTCAATTCTTCCCAAGTGCTTAGACTGTTCTGACCTTATTTATGGAAATAGAAGCTATGGAGAGGAAATCATCTGCTGAAGTATGTTCCTACAATTCCTAGTTTTATGTTTTGAACCCAAAGAGATGCTGTATTTTGTCAAATAATTTTTCTGCATCCATTGAGATAATCATATAATTCTTGTTTTTAAGTCTATTTATATGACAAATTACATTTATTGATTTCTGTATGTTGAACCAAGAATTTTATATCCATCAAAATTGATTCATATTTTAAGATAAAATAAGCATTCCAGTATAAAAAACAACAAAAAAGAATTCACAACTAGAAAGCCTGCCCTACAGAACATTCTCCCCAAAATATTCCATGAGGATGATGTGGAAAAAAAAGTGAAAACCAGCAAAAGGAATAATCAAACAAAGGAGAAACTAAGTCAAATTAAAAATCATAAATGAATCAAAATCACAGGGAATACAAATCATATCTCAATACTAACCCTGAATATTAATGGCCTTAACTCATCAATCAAAAGACATACCCTGGAGGTTTGGATTAAAAAATAATAATAATATGCTATCTCCAAGAGACTCATCTTCTAGGAAAGACATCCAAAGACTGAAGGTGAAAGGTCAGGAAAAAACATATCACTCATATAGATTGCATAAATAAGCAGGGCTTCCATCCTCATTTCAGATAGTGTGGACTTAAAGCCATTGTTAATGAGAAGGGACAAAGAAGGACATTTCATACTACATAATGGAATTATGTATCAGTAAGATATAACAATCGTAAATAATTATGCCCCAAACAATAGAGCATCTATGTACATCAAACAAACCCTTTTCAATTTCAAGAATCAAATAAAACCACAACACAACAATACTGGGTGACTTTGCACACCTCTCTCACTACTAGACAGATCTTCCAGACCAAACCTAAACGCAGAAACTATAGGGCTAAATAATTGCCGCAGTCTGGCTGGGCACAATTCAGGAGCCACTTATCAAGAAGAAACGAACTTTATTTTTAGAAAACACATGCCACACCACAGGAGCTCTTCAGAAATTCCCTCAGAGCCCAACTGCCACCACAGGCTTCCCATAAGCCTTCAACGCCCCCACTCCTCCTGCTCTTGAGGCCGATTGGCTGGGATGCATGGGCGGAGCCAAAAAAGTCCCCCAATAAGCAGCTCCGTGGTCTGAAAGGGCAGGGAAACAGCCCAATGAGCATCACCGCAGAGGAGCCAATCAGTTGGCAGCTAGAAGTTTGCTGGGGCTGCTGTGAGCCAATCATTAGCTGGCAGCTGGAAGTTTGCTGGCAGCTGGAAGTTTGCTGGCAGCTGGAAGTTTGCTGGGGCCCCTTCGGCTGTGGCTCTCAACAAATAATACAATCAATAATTTAGACTTAACATCCATCGATGAGCAACTATACATTCTTTTTGGCAGCACGTGGCTTCTTCTCTAAAATAGTCCATATATTATGCCACAAAGCAACTCTATAAATATTAAAAAAACAGAAAATACCCTACATTCTATCAGATCACAATGGAATGAAATTAGAAATAAATGATAAAATTAAAAATAGAAGCTATTCTAACAAAAGGACACTAAATAATACACTATTGAATAATGAATGGATAGTACAAGAAATCAAGGAAGGCCCAGCGGCCTGCCAGCGTGGTAGACACGTCACACCAATGGGAGTAGGGGCAGAGCAGGGCCGCCGCCCACGCCCGGAGTGGGCCTAGTGACCCGCCGGCACGGTATCCATTTACCCCAACTGCAGTGGGGGCCGAGCAGAGCCGCCGCCCGAGCCCGTAAGGTAGGCAGACCTGCGACCGACCATCGGGACAGGCCCAGCGGCCTGACGGCGTGGTAGACACGTCCCACCAATTGGAGTAGGGGCAGAGCAGAGCCGCCGCCCGCGCCCATGACAGGCCCAGAGGCCCGCCGGCGTGGTAGTCACGTCACCCCAACTGGAGTAGGGGCAGAGCAGAGCCACTGCCCGCACCCTGAACAGGCCCAGTGGCCCGCCGGAGTGGAAGTCACGTCACCCCAATTGGAGTAGGGGCAGAGCAGAGCCGCCTCCCGAGCCTGGAACAGGCCCAGCGACCCGCCGGAGTGAAAATTACGTCACCCTAATTGGAGTAGGGGCAGAGCAGAGCCGCCTCCCGCACCCGGAACAGGCCCAGCGACCCCCTGGTGCGGTAGACACGTCACCCCAATTGGTGTAAGGGCAGAGCAGAGCCTCTGCCCGTGCCTGAAAGGTAGGCAGACCTGCGACCAACCGGCAGAAGAGCCCCAGGGGGCCGCAGGCGTGGTAGACATGTCACACTAACTGGAGGAGGAGCACAGCAGCTGCCCGCCCTACAAGGGAGACTTTTCAACTATACAAGAGTAATATAAATACATAGGGGGAAAATTTCAAAAACACAACAGTGTCACCAAGCAGAAAGAAACGTGAACAGTATGAAACGACAAGGAAAGAAAGGACCACAAGCAATGCAGGTCAACTCAACTTTAGAAGAGGTAATAGCTGCAGCAGATGGAATGTCAGATAAAGAATTCAGGATATACACGCTTCAGATGATCTGGAGTCTCAAGGAAGACATTAGACAGCAAAATGAGGCAATGAAAGACCACTTCGACAATGAATTACATAAACAAATCCAAGAAGCAAAAGATCAATCATACAGGGAGATAGAGGTAATAAAAAACAAACAAATAGAAATCCTAGAAATGCAGGAAGCAATAAACCAACTTAAAAACTCAATTGAGAATATTACCAGCAGAGTAGAACACTTAGAATATAGAACATCAGACAATGAAGACAAAGTAGTTCAACTTGAAAAGAACATAGACAGCTCAGCAAGACTGTTAAGGAACCATGAGCAGAACATTCAAGAAATATGGGACAACATAAAGAGACCAAACTTAAGAGTCATTGGGATACAGGAAGGTATAGAGGTCCAAACCAAAGGAATGAGCAATCTATTCAATGAAATAATATGAGAAAACTTCCCAGACTTGAAGAATGAGACAGAATCCCAAATCCTAGAAGCCTACAGGACGCCGAGTGTGCAAAATCATAAGAGATCCACATCTAGACACATTATAATGAAGATGCCCAGCATACAGAATAAGGAGAGAATTTTAAAAGCTACAAGAGAAAGGAAGCAGATTAAATTTAGGGGTAAACCAATCAGGATAACAGCTGATCTTTCAACACAGACTCTGAAAGCTAGAAGATCCTGAAATAACATATTTCAAACTCTGAAAGAAAATGGGTTCCAACCAAGAATCGTGTATCCAGCGAAATTTAGCTTCAGGATGGAAGATGAAATTAAAACCTTCCACGATAAACAAAAGTTAAAAGAATTTGCAGCTAGAAAACCATCTCTTCAAAACATCCTTGGCAAATCATTTCAGGAAGAGAAAATGGAATACAACAATGAAAACCAACAGTATGAGGTAGGACAGTAAAGGGGGGAAAATAGTCAAAGAGGAAAACAAACCATGTTTAGTAACATAAATAAACAAAAACGTCTGGAAGAACAAACCATATCTCAATAATAACCCTAAATGTTAATGGCTTAAACTCACCAATTAAGAGACACAGGCTAGTAGAATGGATCACAAAACAAGACCCAACAATATGCTGCCTCCAGGAGACGCATTTGATAGGAAAAGATATACATAGACTGAAGGTGAAAGGTTGGGAAAAATCATATCACTCATATGGACTTCGAAAACAAGCAGGAGTGTCCATACTCATATCAAATAAAATAGATTTCAAGCCAAAGTTAATCAAAAGGGATAAAGAGGGACACTACATACTGCTCAAGGGAACCATACAGCAACAAGACATAACAATCATAAATATATATGCCCCAAACAACGGTGCAGCTATGTTCATCAAGCAAACTCTTCTCAAGTTCAAGAGTCTAATGGACCACTATACAATAATCATGGGAGACTTCAACACACCTCTCTCACCACTGGACAGATCTTCCAAACAAAAGTTGAATAAGGAAACTATAGAACTCAATAACACAATTAATAACCTAGACTTAATTGACATATATAGAATATATCACCCAACATCAAGCAGTTACACTTTTTTCTCAGCAGCACATGGATCCTTCTCAAAAATAGATCATATATTATGTCACAGGGCAACTCTTAAACAATATAAAGGAGTAGAGATAATACCATGGATCTTATCTGATCATAATGGAATTAAACTGAAAATCAACGATAAAAGAAGGAAGGAAAAATCATGCATCACTTGGAGAATGAACAATAGGTTACTGAATGATCAATGGGTTATAGAAGACATCAAGGAGGAAATTAAAAAATTCTTAGAGATAAATGAAAACACAGACACAATGTATCCAAATCTATGGGACACATTGAAAGCAGTTCTAAGAGGAAAATTCATTGCTTGGAGTTCATTCCTTAAAAAAAGAGAAAACCAACAAATAAATGATCTCATACTTCATCTCAAAATCCTAGAAAAAGAAGAGCAAAACAACAGCAAAAGAAGTAGAAGGCAAGAAATAATTAAAATCAGAGCTGAAATTAATGAAATCAAAACAAAAGAAACAATTGAAAAAATTGACAAAACTAAAAGTTGGTTCTTTGAAAAAATAAATAAAATCGACAGACCCTTAGCCATGCTAACAAAGAGAAGAAGAGAGAGAACTCAAATTACTAGCATACAGGATGAAAAAGGCAACATCACAACAGACACTTCATAAATACAGAAGATAATCAGAAATTATTTTGAATCCTTATACTCCAATAAAATAGAAGATAGTGAAGGCATCGATAAATTTCTTAAGTCATATGATCTGCCCAGATTGAGTCAGGAGGATATAGACAACCTAAACAGACCAATATTGATTGAAGAAATAAAAGAAACCATCAAAAGACTACCAACTAAGAAAAGCCCAGGACCGGATGGGTATACAGCAGAGTTTTACAAAACCTTTAAAGAGGAACTAATACCAATACTTTTCAAGCTATTTCAGGAAATAGAAAAAGAGGGAGAACTTCCAAATTCATTCTACGAGGCCAACATCACCCTAATTCCTAAACCAGACAAAGACACTTCAAACAAAGAAAACTACAGACCAATATCTCTAATGAACCTAGATGGAAAAATCCTCAATAAAATTCTGGCAAATCAGATTCAAAAACACATCAAAAAAATTGTGCATCATGATCAAGTAGGATTCATCCCTGGGATGCAAGGCTGGTTCAATATACGGAAATCAATAAATGTTATTCACCACATCAATAGACTTAAAATTAAGAACCATATGATCATCTCGATAGTCGCAGAAAAAGCATTCGACAAAGTACAGCATCCCTTTATGTTCAAAACTCTAGAAAAACTAGGGATAACAGGAACGTACCTCAACATTGTAAAAACACTCTATGCTAAGCCTCAGGCTAGAATCATTCTGAATGGAGATAAATTGAAGACATTCCCTCTAAAATCTGGAACAAGACAAGGATGCCCTCTCTCACCACTTCTGTTCAACATAGTTCTCGAAACACTGGCCAGAGCAATTAGACAGATGAAAGAAATTAAAGGCATAAAAATTGGAAAAGAAGAACTTAAATTATCACTATTTGCAGATGACATAATTCTATACCTAGCAGACTCAAAAGGGTCTACAAAGAAACTATTAGAGCTAATAAATGAATTCAGCAAAGTGGCAGGATATAAAATCAACACGCATAAATCAAAGGCCTTCCTGTATATCAGCGACAAATCCTCTGAAATGGAAATGAGGAAAAACACTCCATTCACAATATCCTCAAAAAAAAAATAAAATACTTGGGAATCAACCTAACAAAAGAGGTGAAAGACTCATACATTGAAAACTACAGAACCCTAAAGAGAGAAATAGAAGAAGATCTTAGAAGATGGAAAAATGTACCCTGTTCATGGATAGGCAAAACTAACATCATCAAAATGGCGATATTACCAAAAGTTCTCTATAGGTTTAATGCAATGCCAATCAAAATCCCAACAGCATTTCTTGTAGAAATAGATAAAGCAATCATGAAATTCATATGGAAAAACAAAAGACCCAGAATAGCAAAAACAATGCTAAGCAGGAAGTGTGAATCAGGCAGTATAGCAATACCAGACTTCAAACTATACTACAGAGCAATAGTAACAAAAACAGCATGGTACTGGTACCAAAACAGGCAGGTGGACCAATGATACAGAATAGAGGACACAGAAACCAATCCACAAAACTACAACTATCTTATATTTGATAAAGGGGCTAAAAGCATGCAATGGAGGAAGGATAGCATCTTCAACAAATGGTGCTGGAAGAACTGGAAATCCATATGCATCAAAATGAAATTGAATCCCTTTCTCTCGCCATGCACAAAAGTTAACTCAAAATGGATCAAGGAGCTTGATATCAAATCAGAGACTCTGCTTCTGATAGAAGAAAAAGTTGGCTACGATCTACATACTGTGGGGTCGGGCCCCAAATTCCTCAATAGGACACCCATAGCACAAGAGTTAAATACTAGAATCAACAAATGGGACGTACTCAAACTAAAAAGTTTTTTCTCAGCAAAAGAAACAATAAGAGAGGTAAATTGGGAGCCTACATCCTGGGAACAAATTTGTACTCCTCACACTTCAGATAGAGCCCTAATATCCAGAGTATACAAAGAACTCAAAAAATTAGACAATAAGATAACAAATAACCCAATCAACAAATGGGCCAAGGACCTGAACAGACACTTCTCAGAGGAGGACATACTATCAATCAACAAGCACATGAAAAAATGCTCAGCATCGCTAGGAGTCAGAGAAATGCAAATCAAAACCACCCTAAGATACCATCTCACTCCAGTAAGATTGGCAGCCATTAGGAAGTCAAACAACAACAAGTGCTGGCGAGGATGTGGGGAAAAGGGTACACTTGCTCATTGTTGGTGGGACCGCAAATTGGTGCAGCCAATTTGGAAAGCAGTATGGAGATTTCTTGGAAAGCTGGGAATGGAACCACCATTTGACCCAGCTATTCCCCTTCTCGATCTATTCCCTAAAGACCTAAAAAGAGCATGCTACAGGGACACTGCTACATCGATGTTCATAGCAGCACAATTCACAATAGCAAGACTGTGGAACCAACCTAGATGCCCTTCAATAGATGAATGGATAAAAAAATGTGGCATCTATACACAATGGAGTATTACTCTGCATTAAAAAATGATAAAATCATAGAATTTGGAGGGAAATGGATGGCATTAGAACAAATTATGCTAAGTGAAGCCAGCCAATCCCTAAAAAAAAATGCCAAATGTCTTCTTTGATATAAGGAGTGTAACTAAGAACAGAGTAAGGATGAAGAGCATGAGAAGAAGATTAACATTAAACAGGGATGAGAGGTGGGAGGGAAAGCGAGAGGGAAGGGAAATTGCATGGAAATGGAAGGAGACCCTCATGGTTATACAAAATTACATACAAGAGGAAGTGAGGGGAAAGGGAAAAATAATACAAGGGGGAGAAATGAATTACAGTAGAGGGGGTAGAGAGAGAAGAGGGGAGGGGAGGGGAGGGGAGGGGGTATAGTAGAGGATAGGAAAGGCAGCAGAATACAAAAGACACTAGTATGGCAATATGTAAATCAATGGAAGTGTAACTGATGTGATTCTGCAATCTGTATACGGGGTAAAAATGGGAGTTCATAACCCACTTGAATCAAAATGTGAAATATGATATGTCAAGAACTATGTAATGTTTTGAACAACCAACAATAAAAAAAAGATGACGATGAAAAAAAAGGAAATCAAGGAAAAAATAAAAAAGTTCTTAGAAGTAAATGAAAACACTCATATAACATATAAAATCTCTGGGATAGTATGAAGGCAGTAGTAAGAGGAAAGTGCATTGCATTTAGCTCATTCATTAAAAGAATAAAAAGTCAACAAATAAATTACCTAACATTACATCTCAAAGGCCTAGAAAAAGAAGAAAAAATCAACATCAAAGCAGTAGAAGACAGGAAATAATTAAAATCAGAGATGGAAATAATTAAGATGAGAGCTGGAATCAATGAAATTGAAATAAAAAAAATTGAAAAAACTGACAAAATAAAAACCTGTTTTTTTTGAAAAAATAGATAAAACCCTAGCCATGCTAATGAAGATAAA
The DNA here is from genome assembly GCF_964194105.1 of Spermophilus citellus. Classification (NCBI taxonomy): domain Eukaryota; kingdom Metazoa; phylum Chordata; class Mammalia; order Rodentia; family Sciuridae; genus Spermophilus; species Spermophilus citellus. The sequence continues at coordinate 41,111,590 of NC_138183.1, read as the reverse complement.
ATTATAATTAATAAAATATGTGATGAAGAGGGAAATATCACAATGGACATGTCTGAAATATGGAATATACTTAGAAACTATTTTGAAAATATATACTCCAGAAAATATGAAAGACATACTCCAGAAAATATCAAAGACATTTACAATTTCTAGAGACATATATGACCAACTCAAACTGAATAAGGAGGTCATACATGATTTAAACAGATTCATCTTAAGTAATGAAATAGAAGACAACATCAAAAGCCTAACAACCAAGCAAAGCCTAGGACCAGATGGATTCTCAGATAACTTATGCAGTACTTTCAAAGAAGAATTAACATCAATACTCCATGAAATAGAAAAGGAGGAAACCCTTCCAAAATTATTCTATGAGGCTAATATCACCCTGATAACAAAACCAGACAAAGATACATCAAGGAAAGAAAACTTCAGACCAACATCCATGATGAACATAAATGCAAAAATTCTCGATAAAATTCTCACAAATATCATACAAACATATGTTAAAAAGATAATACATCACAATCAAGTAGGGTTCATCCCTGGCAGGCAGGATTGGTTCAACATATGGAAATCAATAAATGCAATTCATGATGTAAGTAGACTTAAAAAGAAGAATCATATGATCATTTCAATAGAAGCAGAAAAAGCATCTGAAAAAGTAAAACAACTCTTTATTTTCAAAATATTATAAAAACTAGGCATACTAAGAGCATACCTCAACATCACAAAATCTGTATATGCTAAACCCAAAATCAGCATCATTCTAAATGGAGAAAAATTGAAAATATTCCCTCTAAAAACTGGAACAAGACAAGGATGCCCACTTTTATTCAACATTGTTCTTGAAATTCTAGCCAGAGCAATTAGACAGGAAAAAGAAATTAAATGGATACAATAGGAAAAGAAGAACTATCACTATCTACAAATGGCATGTTTTTTATATCTATGAGATTAAAAATTCCACCAGAAAATTTCTAGAACTAATAAATGAATTCAGCAAAGTAGGATATAAAATTAATGCCCATAAATAAAAATGTGTTACTATACATCAGTGATGAATTCACAGCAAGAGAAATTAGGAAAATTATCCCATTCTCAATAGCCTCAAAAAACAAAAAACAAACAAACAACAACAACAACAAAAAACTCTTGAGAATCAATCTAACAAGATATGTCAAAGATCTCTACAATGAAAATAACAAAACACTAAAGACAGAAATTAAAGAAGACCTTATAAGATGGAAATATCTTCCATGCTCCTGGATAGGCAGAATTAATATTGGCATATTACCAAAAGCATTATACCAATTTTATGCAATTCCTATTAAAATCCCAATAACATGCTTCATAGAAATAGAAAAAGCAATCATGAGACCCAGAATAAACAAAGCAATCCTTAGCAAAAAAAAAAAAATTGAAGCAGGAGGCATCACAATACCAAACCTTAAACTATACTACAGAGCAATAGTAACAAAAATAACATGGTATTGATACCAAAATAGACATTAGACCAATGGTACAAAATAGAAAACACAGAGACAAGCCCACACAATACAGTTAGCTCATACCAGACAAAGGCACCAAAAAAAATACTTTAATGAAGAATAGACTCTTCAACAAATGATGCTGGGAAAAATGGAAAACTACATGTAACAAAATGAAATTAAATCTCTCTCACCTTGCATGAAACTCAACTCAACGTGTATCAAAGTCTTAGGCACTAGAACAGAGACTCTGTGCCTACTAGAAAAAAAAGTAGGCCCAAATCTTTACCATGTTGGCCTAGGATCTGACTTCCTTAACAAGACCCCTAAAGTGCAAGAAATAAAATCAAGAATTAACAAATCGGATGGATTCAAACTAAAAAGCCTCTTCTCAGCAAAAGAAACAATCAATAATGTGAACAGAGAGCTTTTACCACATGTACTTCAAATAAAGCATTAATCTCTATGATATATAAAGAACTCAAAAACCTAAATACCTCCAAAACAAATAACCCAATAAATAAAGGGGCTAAGGAACTGAACAGACACTTGACAGAAGAAGAAATACAATTGATCAACAAATATATCAAAAAAAAAAGTTCATCATCTCTAGCAATTAGAGAAATGCAAATCAAAACTACCCTAAGATTTCATCTCACTCCAGTTAGAATGGCAATCATCAAGAATACAGACAACAATAAATGTTGGTGAGGATGTCAGGAAAAAGGTACTCTCACATATTGCTCATGGGACTGAAAATGGTGTAACCACTGCTGAAAGCAGTATGAAGATTCCTTAGAAAAACTCAGAATAGAACTACCATTTGACCCAGCTATCCCACTCCTCAGTCTATACTCATAGGACTTACAATCAGCAGCCACATCGATGTTTATAGGAGCACAATTCACAATAGCTAAAGTATGGAACCAACCTAGGTGTCCTTCAATAGATGAATGGACAAAGAAAATGTGGCATAAATATTTTCAATTGAATATTACTCAGTCTTAAAGAAGAATGAAATTTTGGCATTTGCAGGTAAATGGATGGAGTTGGAGATGTCATGCTCAGCAAAATAAGCCAATCCTCAAAATCCAATGCCCAAATATTTTCTCTAACATGCCAGTGCTAATTCATGGTTAGGACAGGGGTCACTGGGGAAGAATAGAATCACCTTAGATTAGGTAGATGGGAGTGAAGAGAGGAGAGTGGAGGGGATATAAGGATAGCAAGGATAGTAGATTGAGACAGACATTATTACCTTATGTAGATATTTGACTGCATGATCAATGTGATTCTACAACATGTACAATCAGAAAAATGAGAAATTGTATCCCACATATGCATGATATATCAAAGTGAATAAATGCATTATATTTTCATGTATGACTAATTTAAAAAAAATTTAAATTTAAAAAAGAATGAATGCAAAACGATTCTCTTCTTTTCTGTTGTTTACTTGTGAATAAGTGATACCTTTGTGGAAATCATAGCCTTGGAATTCTATTTTTGTTGTTTCTCTGAATTTCTTGATACTCCTTTACTGATAACCAATTCATGTGTGTTGAAAGGGAATCTCTGCTTCTATTTGTTTTCCTTAGATAGTTAAAAACAAAGGTTCCCAGACCCAATGTTTAGGTTTCTAATGTAAGTCTTTGTCATAAACTGTATGTTCAGTTTAATTCCAAATGTCACTATTTTCATTAAAATGAAAATTTAAACCAAAGGAATAAACATGGCATAAACTGTCATAGGATTGTTTTAAACATTATATCAACATGGACTGGAGAAAATACAATATTCACATAGTAAACTATGTTCCTACCAGCAGCAAAGCATAAAAATACATGAGGCAAAGACTGGAAGAAGAATAAAGCAAACCCACTACTTAGTTGAGTATTATGATATCACTCTTTCACTGAAGGGGCTGGGATTGTAATTCAGTGGTGGAGCTCGTGATTAGCATGTGTGAGGCCCTGGGTTCACTTCTCAGCACCACATATAAATAAATAAATAAAATAAAGATCCATCGACAACTAAAAAAAAATATTTAAAAAAATCAGACCTGAAAAATATTATCAATGAACATATTTTAATTATCTTTTATTGAACACTTTATCCAAAAAGAGAAGAATACACATTCTTTTCAATCTCACATTGAACATTCACCAAGATGGACTACATCCTGTGCAATAAAATGCATCTTAACAAGTTAAAAGAATGGAAATTAAACATGGTATGTTCTCATATCACAATAGATTAAACTATATATCCGTAGCAGAAAGATTGTTAAAAAATTCCAAGGTATTTTTATATTAATATCCTTAAAATATTTTATTTATTGCTTTTAAATAGAATATGAATAAAAGAAGAACTAAGAGAAATTTAAAAAATATTTTGAGCAGAGTTAACACGAAAATACAGCTTATCAAAATCTGTGGGTTGTAGTAAAAATAGTGAATAGAGGGAAATGTATAGCATTAAGGACTTATGTTGGAAAACAAGATCTTAAATCGATAATCTGATGGTCTACTTTATGACAATAAAGAAGAGTGATATAAGCTTAAAGCAAGTATAAAATAAAAAACAATAAAAATAGAGAAAAAGTTAAAAAAATGAATACAAAACTCAATAGAATTTATGAAACAGAAAGTGGTCCTTTGAAGAAATAAATTGTTAAAATTATAGCTAATCAAGAAAAGAAAAAATCTGGAAATTTCCAATATCAGAAATGAAAGAGGAAAGTACTGTGAACAGAAAATTATGATAACAAATCTACACTAGAAAATCTGATAATTTAGATAAAATAAATCAATTCCTTCCAAAACAAAAGTTACCAAAATATGCATGAGGAAATTTATTGTGGAAGTAGAATCCTCAATTAATAACATTAAAACAGTAGATTTGATTATAGTTAATAAGATTTTTTAAATATGTTTAATGAAAGTATTAGATGTAACAGTTTCAGTAAACCTAAATCATCAGACTTTATAAATTTGATATTAACTGCCTGATTCAACAGTGACCACTAAATATCTTAATAAAGTAAAACATTTAACATGAGAGTACTGATTTTTATCTAGTAGAAGTTAAGATGATTATAAATATATTCATTTGTGTTTATTACAAGGTGTACATTTTTCCTATAAATTACCTTGTAATTAATTGGTTGGCATTTTTTTTGCAGCAGCAGCATGTGCCTTTAATTTGCTAAAATAAAGTAGTGTTTCTTAATTATAATAAATCTGTGTTTGACTAATGTGCTTCAGATTGTTTTGAAACTACAAATGTCAGAGTGAGACAGAAATACTGAAAGTAATATTTTCAGAGAAGATCAACAATAGTATATGTTAAGATCTACCTGGTTTTTGACAATTAAATATGTATGCATCAACAAACTCACTATTTCATAGAAACTGGAATGCTGTCTTTGATAATATTTAATTGTCACAATTCTGAAAAAAGGCATAATTATTTCAGAGATGAAAAAATTGTGGTTCACAAGGATTAAATAACTTTCTCCAGGCCAGTCAGCAAGGAAATAAGAAAATTAACATCAGAATTTATTTCTAGAAATAAAAAAGCTATTCTATATTTTTACCGTCTTTTAAATAATTCTATTGACAGTAATAATTTAATATCTTATTCCTCTTACATGGATAGTTGCTAACCTATAAATAAATATTTGAACCAAAATATTCGTAAAGCCAATGAATTTCTGACATAATTTTCAGATTTGAGTTTTAGTTCAATACCCTAATAATTTTTGCAATAATTTCAAAGCAGTTCTTTTAGATATACCAAAAAGTATTAAATAGAATGCTGTTGCAGTTACCAAAGTTTCAAGTTTTTAATAGCTTTAAATGATAATTTGATATAATTTTATAAATAGACATTTGGGCAAGTTTATAGTAGTTTCATTTATTATAAATGAAAACTATTTCTGTTTTCAACTAAATATAAGTAGGATAGGTAACTATTTACTAAGGGGAAAAAATGTCATTTTCTGTCAACACCACAACAATGTTGAAAAATATTGTTCCTCCTTTGTATTGAGCTGAAGTAATCAATAAGAACCACTTGCCACACATGACTATTGAACACTTAGAAAGTAGCAAGTCTGACTGGAAATGGGTGATATAATATAAAATATATAGCAGATCTTTAATACATAGAATGGAAATAAAATATCATTAATTTTTACATTGCTGATGGAACCAGAATTTTAGCCTCTGCTGCAGCAATGTTGCAGCAGACCCTAGCCACCTGACAGTGATTTCTTTTATTAGTTTCTTATCTTGTGAATTCAGAGAATGAAATTCACAGACAATGGAAATCGAGAAAGAAAGAAGTAGAATTTATTTAAGTGAGAAGGAAAAAAACAAAACAAAACACCAGAGAGTTCACTGGGCATGAACAGAGCAGGTTGCCACTTAAGAGCACTAGTCTAGGGGCTCATATAGCCACTGGGTAGGGGAATTGATCAGTATCTAGCAAATCAAGTAATGGAAAAATACCAAGGTTATTGGTAAAACCTATGCTAAACAAATATGAGAAAAGTCTCAAGGCTCTTAGTTCAGCCAGCAACAGTCTGATCAGTTAACCCTGTAGTCTGTATTCAGGTCTGCCCTGCCTCAATTTTTCCACTGCTCTTATATGTATATTTATATTTACTGATCATATAGTATATTACATTGATCAATATTAGTATCCAATAAGAAGTTTGAAATGTAAAACCTAAGGCACAGAGATATTAACTTGTCAAAGACTATACAGAGTCATATATCCTATCAGATTATGTTAATATTAACATATATAAATATTATTGATTGTTATATCAACATATAATATTACCAACTATAATTTAGGTTTTACACAACATTTTAGGATACAGACCCTCATAATGCAAAATTGATAAAAGAATAAAATTGTTTGAGTGTGTGTGGGTGTGTGTGTTTGTCTTCACATTTGCTGATCATATAAAAGAATCACACACTACGTTCAATTTTGCACATTATACATGTATTGTTTACATTATATTGTCTAATTATCACATCAAACCCTTAAAGGAGGTACTATTATTTAAAAAGAGAAACAGGATTTATTCTGACCTCTTTCTTGGGAGACTTCTTTCTGAGACTGTCAATGTCTCTCAATGATATTTATTATTGCTTAAAGGAATATCTATCTATCTTATAACTTGAAAAATGCATCAAGTTACCACCCAACAATTACTGGTTGAATTATATGTTCTGGGTATCATGCGCATCATTTTCCTTGAAAGACAGTGATGGAGAAGACACTTAAGAATCTGCCTCTATCATATCTCAGTGACTATTTTCATTGAAATAGGATTGTGAAAGGGAATGAAGAATAAATCATTCTCTTTCCTTGGATCCCTTTTGAGAGGTCTCAGAAGAAAAAACAGTCTTCAATATTTGGGAGGTGGATATGGCTATAGTATGGTATATTCATATACAAGTATGCCACAATAAAATCCATTATTTTATAAAATTAATATACACTAATAAAACAAATAAATAAGGCTAATAATCTTCTCTGTTCCTTATATCTGGCATGCCATACATATTTAAAAGAAAACAGAATGCACAAACTACCTATTATAAGTTACCAATTTAATCTGAACAGTAGTTCTAGATGAGTGAACCACAAAGACATATTACCTTGTGTCAACTCATGAAATTTGAGTAGTATAAGAAGTTTTCTGATATCTAATTTATCTGTATATTATAAAGAGAATGACAATTACATCAGATATTAAAATTCTGCATAGGACGCCTGGTTTCTCCCATCACAATTTTTATTAATTCAAAATCCAGTTATGCTGTTAAAAACTAATACTCAGCCTTGAAATTTTTAGTAGTACTGCATATAGGTCTAATTAAAATAGAATTCCTCATTTATATGGGTGGCTGGCATGCAGCCATTAATCTGTATAATCTAGTTTAAAAAACATCCTCTCTTGTGGGAGGATTCTAATAGCTCTTTTAAATCATATGAAAAATACTGATATTGATATTTATGTTTAATTGTATGATTGTTAACTCAGATGAACTACATTACCTGTTCTCATATAATAATTTCTGTTTAATGTAGACTAGAGGAGGAAAAACCAGAACACTACATTTTCTCCAAGCCAGGATGTTATTTTTTTACTTTCAAAATGAAGGTCATGATATCCTGGGGCTACTAATTCATCTTCCATCAAGGAAAGTCAAGTATATTTTTCTAACCATTGAATATATTGAATTAGTAAAGTTCATAGCATCAACAAAGATAGTTAATTCAATCATGGCCACGGAGACTACTGCAAAGATTAATAATGCATCCTTTATTTCCAAAGAGCTAGTGCTAGATATGTAAAGAAGTTGCACCAGAAAGTTTTATCTACAAATGCATATTCCAATCATGAACAGGTGGAAGAGAACTAAAATGCATCATCATGTTTTATAAATCTCATTTCAACAAAATGAATTGAAAATGACCTGAGAGAATAAGAACATAGTGGCACAAAATGAACAGACTAGTATGAATAGCCACAAACTTTCATATTATTAAACCAAATGTGATTCTTTTTTAGAGTGCTTTTATTTCATAAAAAAGAATCTGTTTTATTTAGTAAAATGTAGGCTTCTTTGGTGTTTTTTAAAAAAATTCAATTTGCCATTAATATTGATCCCATTTACTAGTGCCCCTAAAACCATATGGATAAATGTCCGAGGATTTGAAATTGAATTGCATCATTTTGCAAAGTGCACATAGTTCAAAGCAAATTCTTTTCAAACCCTTGACTAGCTCCTTGAAGTTCTTTCCAATTCGTTTACCTAGAAACTTCAATGCTTTCTGATAGCTGACCCCTTTTACATCAATTTTATATCACAAAAATTATGTATTGCCTCATATCAGTCAAACATCTTTCACATTCCATTCCTATTTGTATCACTCTTCAGGACAATATTTCATTCTCACCCTCACAAATCAAAGATGACTCCTTATAGGTCAGCTCGACCTTCCTTTCATCTTTCTACTCTTCCTCTTCTACAGGAAGAACAGAGGAACTACTGGTCTCCTATTCCACAAGTACTACTGCTGCATGTGCAAAGAATTCCACAAACTGAAGGCAGATAACAATGTTTGATGTAGATATTTGTCAAAATATTCAAAATGTGTATATATATATATGTGTGTGTGTGCATATATATGTATAAGTATATATACTTAAGGATTATATATATACATATGCATATATAAGGACTTGGTTTATGTGTTATTACTGGTCAATAGCAAGGAAAAATTTTTCCTCTGACCATAGACACTGACCCTAAGTCAAAGTATTTGTGTTACAAGAAGATGAGGTGACGATGATGCTTGATTCAAATAAAATTAATCACTATCATTGGTAAAAAATAAACATACATTACAGAGATATGAGGCAGGAAGAGGACTTATAACACATCTATTACTCTCTTCTGTTGTTTCAGTTTCTTCTGTGACATCCCGCAGCTAGAGGTTCCAAATCTGCTTGAATATCTCCATAGAAAATGAAATTTATACCTCCTTCAAGATTCCATTTTAGAAAACAATTGTTACAAAATTCCCGATGATTTATGGTCCCACACCTACCTATAGCTGAAAAGGAACCTCAGCTTTTTCATTAACTTCTTTATCCAAAAAAGTATATAAATAGGTAGCAAAATTCTTTATCTCTTAGTAAGTTTATTATGCAAATCTTCCATATATGATAGAGAATTGAAAAAAAAAGAAATTTTGAGATGTACATCTCCACAGAAAATGGGGTCACCATAAATTTAGACACTATTCAATTTCAGGTAAGAAGAGCACAAGAGGTGGGAGAAAAAGAATAATGTTGATATAATGTCTAGCACTATTTTGAAAATTGTCATCCATTGTCAAAGTAAAAGGGGAAAGTTCTGGCAAGCCTGCATGCATACTGGGATGTGGAGAAGTGGAATCATTGTGCTTTCTAAAACTCTTGCTACTATAGGAGAATATACTCAAAAGAAAGTCCTAAAATAGTAACTTTGTCAGAAAGAAGAGTTTAAAATGCTGTCCTACCAGAAGATTAGGAGTCAGGGTAAAGGGGCTTCCATGCCCCCAATTTGGAATGCATTTTAGCATCAAAAATGGAATAATGAAAACTCTGGATTATTGTGCACTGAAAAAATATAATAAGTGATAGTGATAAAATAACATTGAAAATGAGAAGGAAAAAGAGCGAACTGCTTTACAGAAGAATGCCAACTAATGCAAATGAGCAATAGCACTAGAAAAAGAAACCTCATTCTCAAACATTCCATTCTGAAAACTAAAATGAATCTTAAAACCCTTGGAAGATTATTAGGGAAACTGTTCTTCAAAAGACATCCCACAGATTACTTACTAACTACAAAGGAAAAGTAGTGATTTCCAAAGGAGATTCAGCACCTTAATCATATCCCCAGATTTAGCATCATCAGTAGCAGATTGATGTAACACCATGTGCCTCCTAATGAAATGCAATAAGAAACACAACAGCATTTATGTGGTATTCCTGTCAAAGACTTTAAACTTAATCTGTGAGAAGAACTACAAAAAAGACAAGAATAAGTGACATTCTACAAGCCAACTAAGTTTGACATAAAAAGCAGTTACATAAAAGGCCTAGAATATAAAATAAATATCCATATACCCATATGATAAGTGATTGAACAAAATACATAAAATAGAACAAACAAATCTCCCATGCAGAATTCCAAAGAATTTATGTAAAAGTATTCTATTCTAAAGAAGGGGGAGCCTAACTCCTTCTTATGTAGCATAATTTTTCACATACCATCTTCTTTCTATAGAGTCAAATAGGAAAAGGGGTAAAAATGTAATTTTCTAGGGGAATAGTGATGAGTCCTCCTTCTTCTAGACAATCAAAGTATATATAAAAAATGGCAATCATATTAACATGTTAACCTTGTTATGGGCTGAATTATTCCCCTCAAATTAATATTTTAAAACCCTAAACCCCAGCAGCTCAGATCTTGATTTTTAATATGAGATAGGGTCATTAAACAGGTTATTCATTTTAAAAGTGGACCCTGATGTACTCTATCTGGTGCTAGACAAAATGTGGACACATGAAAGAACATCACAATGTGCATACAAAGAGGAACCACCAGGTATAGACAAGGAAAGAACATGGTCACCTGTGTAACACGAAAAGAGATCTCAGAGAAGGAAATCCACATGTTGATACCTTTATCTTGGACTTCTAGCCACCAGAGCTCTCAAAATAAATTTCTATTGTTCAAGTCACCACTCTATAGTATTTTGTTATTGCAGCTCTAACAAAATTATATGAAATCCATGATATGGTGTGATGAAGATAACATTTTTGCCTTTGTGGTCTTCCTTCAAAAGTTCATGATCACAGTTACAGTATAAGAAAAACATAAAGCAATTTCCCAAGGAAAAGTCCAAAAATACCTGACCAGTAATTCTCAAAACTGTCAAAGTCATCAAATAAAGGAAAACTAAGACACTCCCACAGCCAGTCAATAATATCCTTGATGGAATTCTGGAAAAGAAAAATAAATAAATAAACAGTAGGTTTTTTAAAAAAAGAACTAAGGAAGTGGGGCATTGTTGCACTAGCATTTAATCCCAGCATTTAGGAGGCTGAGGAAGGAATCTAGCAAGTTCAAAGTCAGGCTCAGCAATTCAGTAAGGCCATAGGCAACTTAGTGAGACCCTGTCTCCAAGTAAAAAACAAAAAAGGTTAGGGATGTGGTTCAGTGGTTAAATTTCCCTGGGTTCAATACCTGGTACCAAAAAAAAGAAAAAAAACCTAAGGAAATCTGAAGAAAATGAGAACATTATTTAATAATAATGTATCATGATTTGTAACAAAAATACTATGATTATGTAAGATGTGAAAAATAGGGAAAATACGTGTAGGGTATTTGGATCTGTGTACTATCTATCCATTTTTTTTTGGTCTAAAACTGCTTTAAAATAAAAACCTTATTTTTAAAAAGAAGGTGTAGATTTGAACTAGATTAAAGAGTCTGAGCAGAAGCAATAGCCAAATGTAATGAAATGAGATGCGATCGGACCATAAACTGAAAACAAAGCTCTAGGAGACACTGGTTTTAAATTTTAAAAATAAAGTTTAAATGTAATGTGTATAGCAAATGGTATCTTATAATGTCATGTTAGGTTATATGAAGGTTATATAAAGATGTGGTTATATAGAATATCTCTACTAGGAGATGCACATGAAGTAGTTAGGGCAAAAATGACATGATGTTTCTAAGTTATCGAATTATCAAGTTGTTTGAAGATAGTTTTAAAAACTGCATATATACATGTGTGTGCATGCGTGCACATGCAATTTTACATGCATAGAAACATGTAAATAACTGCTAAATCAAAGAGGAGGATAAGTTGGTGTTTTTGAAAAACTCTAAAAAATTGGTGTTGTCTCTTAGCTCTACCATAGATTGTAAAGTTTAGGAAATCTTTAAAAAATAAATAATTAAGTTAAACAAATTGTCTCTAAAAATTGAGAATTCTTTTGCATTTTGTTATCTTTAAAAGATGATGTTGTTGATGTCTAAGCAAGGGTTGGAACTGCAGGAAGACATTATTTTGCTTTATACCTCCACTTCTCCTGCTGTTATTGCAACCTGAGTCCTGCTAGATGTCTGTAATCCTGGGTATGCTAGGAAGAAGTGGTACTTTGAAAGAATTGATTTTCCCTCCCTCATTGACTTAAAAGAACTCTCTGAATAAGGGATTGGAATATCTACTCTTGGGCATGGGGAACTAAAAATGTGCCAAACTACAACGTCATTCTGGGCCATGGGCTGTAAATGGTTATTATCTCTTTTGAACACCTCATGTGTAGTAGAAACAGTATGAAAATCACCATTTTTTTGTATTACAAATCATTTTTAAATTTTATTTATTTTTTATTATTTCTTACATATATGACAATAGTGGAGTGCATTACATTCATATTTTTTTTATATTACAATTCTTAATACACCTTTATACCACAATTTATCAAATCTCTGTTTGTATATATGGTATGTTGACACCAAATTCACATCTTCATACATGAATAACCCATTTTTAAGTAACAATATTTATCACTTTTGTAATAACTTGCCCCATTACTTCATTTATTTTATAGACCCTATCAATGTTTATTTTAATTACCCTAAAGGTATGTTAATTTTAAAAACATTAGACTCTCAAAGGAAAAGTGAAATAGAAACCTTAAATTATCTGAAACTTTACCAGAGATAAAAGTTTGAAAAATTCTGTAGAATTACTTTGTAGTGCTTTTAGAAATTTTCATTAAAAAATGTGTAGTTATTTTGAAAACAGCACTGGGAAGATATTTAGTTTGTTTGCTTACAAAGTACTCAGTACTCTGTAAATATATGTAGTGAATACTGTTTTATATTAGAAGTTTCACTTGATTTGTGAATATATTGTTACCATATTTTCAGGTCAGCAAATATATTTAAAAATCAGTTTTAATGACTCTGTTGCATGGAAGTTTCTTATTCATTTGTTTGTTATTTTCTTGTACTAAGTTATCTTAATCCTATTCCTGCAGTTAAGATCTACTAAAGGATTTCTAAAATAACCACCACTATTAGGTGAATAAGAAATGATCAAAATATGACATGTTGAGACTGACTTCTTAAAGTTAAATCTATCTCCCTATACAAATCTTAATAGAGACAAATTCAATTTTCTTAGAAGTTATTGCTTAACCTCTAAGGAATGAATGCCTGTCATGTTAAAACCAAATCTAACATCGAAGCTAAATACGCCACCTTTCTTAATTGGCATATCATACCTAAAGGGGGACAGACAACAAAATACCATGTCCTTGAATGACCCTTCTCTGCTTCCACAAACTTAGCCAAGTTAAGGAAACAATGAGAGTAAATCTGGGCCAGAAAGTCCAAACAAATACTATTTTGAAGGACATGGGCTTTCTCTTGTGCATACTGGTCACTAGAGCAAGTTTACCCTTCTCTGAGTAGGGATGGGTGTAGAGCAGAGGCACTGTGGAAAGAATTTGTGTCACTACTCCAGCAGGCCACACCTTGAGGGAGATGGGACACTTCACTGAAGTATCTGTCAGCCTGTTGCTACTGAACTCTTTGAGCAATCTCTGATCTCTTGTGAGTGGTCCTCAATTAACAGGAAGTCTCCTGTGCTGTTTCTAGGTACTTTCTTTGGCCTGTCTGCAACCTACCCCACCACCAGGGCGCAACTGGGCCGGGGTTGCAGCAGTTGCCTTTCCAGGTCCAAACTTAAAGCCTCTTCAGTACCCTCTGCCCTACCAAGTCTTCACTTAGCCTGGGTATTTGTTAGGTTTCCCTTTCAATTTCCTTATTACAGATACATTACAGAGTTTGTCTACAGCTTATGAAGTGTTTTTAAATTTCTGAATAACAACATTTAAGAATCTCCATTGGTAGGAGATTCTTAAATCTTTGTTCTAGATAGATTTTGCTTTTAGAGTTTTCTATAAAGGAATGATGTTTTCTTGTTGTAGCATTTAACTCTCTTGACCTTTTAAGCAACCAAAGTCATTCAGATTTCTTGACATACGAATTGTTGTTTTTATTTTTTAGCTCATTTGACAGCTTGCTACGTGTTTCATTGGTATATTTAGACATTTCTCTTGACCTTTTTCTCAACCTATTTGTATTTTTTTCAGAATTTCCTTTTTGCACCTTCTTTCCAAGTACTTTTCCCCCCAGGAGGATATAAATATTATATGTAACAAAGACTGGTGAGATGGTATACCCCCATTTTATCCAAGGTTCTTTTAGCTGTTTTCTCTTATCAGCCCAGTATTATCTTTTGAGTACTTGATTTCATGGGACAATGCAGAGTGTGATGAAACTAGCATATCTACTGCACGTATTCAGGCCTCTACCCTCCCTGTCTCTGCTTTTTAAATGCTCAGTATTCACATTTTGATTTTAATGTACATTTCCAATAATAAACTATTTCAAACTAATACCTACTTGCACTTCCAAAAAAATTATTTCTGAATGCTTATCACCTATACATAATTGGGTAGTTTATGTGTCCTATGTCCTTTAAACTCACTGTGCATATTAGGGTCAAATAATAATACCTGCCTCACAGGAATATTTAAAAAAATGCATACAAAATGCTTAAAAGAGTGTTTGGCTCACAGGCCTTTCAATAGTTATTACCTACTGTTGTCTTTTTTATGAATGTACTGCATTGCCTGAAAGGTCTTTGAATGTTTTAGCCTTTGCATATTTCTCCCTCTAGTGCCATTCAAACAGGTATGGGTTATTATTTCATAGTGTTTTTAATTTGCTTCTCCCTATTGATTAGTCATGTTCAACATTTTTTAAATGTATCTGTTCATCATTTGTATATCTTATTTGAAAAATAGGTCTATTCAAGTCTATGACCTATTTTTAATTAGATTGTTTTCTTTCCAATATAGTTGTTTAAGTTTCTTATATATTTTGGATATTAATCTCTTAATGGCTTTGTGGGGAAAATTAAAAAGAAAAGAAAATGGTGATCTCATCAAAAAATATGACTGAAAATATTTTCTCCCATTCCATAAGTTGTCTCTTCATTTGGTTATTTCTTTTGTTGCCCCAAAGCTTTGTATTTTGGTGTAATTTAATTTGTATGTTTTTATTATGTGGCATGCGTTTTCAGGATTAAATCTAAAATATTTTTACCAAACAAAATAGTTTGTTATATAAATTTTGCCCAATGTTTTCTTCTAGTAGTTTTTCACTGTTAGTTTTTATGTTAAAATCCTAACATCATTTTATAGCCAGAAGTACATACAGATATAACTTGTCTGTATATTATTTAAAAAAAATAGACATTGTAAAGGCAAAAATAAACATTCAGAATTTTTAAACAGGCAGCCAGTATTTAATACATTTATGAAATTAAAAAGACTTAAAAAACATTTGCACTTCAAAGAACACTTTTATTTAAAAAATGAAAAGACATAATGAAACCTGGGAGAAAATGCTTTTATATCCTGTATTTGATAAAGGACTGTGTTCAAAACTCATAATTTTATAACTCAATTTCTGAAGATAAATGGCCTATTTTAAATATGAGTGTAAGTTTTGAATAGACATTTCAGTAAAGATATTTAAATTATCCAATTAGCATAGGAAAAGATGCTCAGTTTCATAATTAGGAAAATGCAAACTAAAACAATGCTACACTACATCATACGCAATAGAATGGATCTAACAAAAAAGACACCAGTATCTACAGGTGAGGTGTGGAAAAATTGAGTCTTCCTACATTGCAAGAAGGAAAAGAAAATGAAGTAATGCCTTTATAAAACAGTTCAGAACTTTTCTTTCAAACTTAACTGTAAATTTACCCCATGGTCCAGAAATATCACTCCTAAAAATCTACCCAAAAGAACTGAAAAGCCCATACAAATTTATATATGATGGTGACAACAGCTCAATTCATTCTTACAACACACCTGAATAAAAAAATATATATATCTATCAATCTGTGAATGAATAACAAAGTTCAGGCTTTCCAAACAGTGAAATACTATTCCCAAATAAGAAGAAGGATAACATTGACTCTTGCCACACCGATGACCCTGAGCCACATTATGCTATGAAAAATTATCTAGGCACAAAAACTTCTCATGTAGCCAACAATTTAATTCATAGGAAACATCCAGAAAGCAGATAAGTGGTTGCCTGGAACTAGGTTTAAGAATGTGAGTGACTAGGAAAGATTCAAGGGATATTTTTAGAATAATGAAAATATATTAAAATTGAATTGGCTGTAATGGTTGTGTAGCCTTGTAGTTTTACTAAAAATTAAATTGTACACTGAAGACAGCTAAATTTTATGGGATGTAATTCATATTTAAATAAAGCTGTTTTTGATAACTGAAACTTGTAGAAATGTCTTCCTCTTTCACTGGTCATTACCAGAGTAGCCTGCTGATAATGGGTCCTCTCCATTTGCAAGTGAGTGTCCACTGGCCACTTCTATATTCCTGTGCTCTTGGCATTGTGGACGAGCCTCTTTCTCTACCCCTGCTATTCACTGCTGGTAAACATGGGTTGCTTCTTGGCGGGATCTAGAGTTTTATGTGGTTTTAAATCATCCATTCATTTTGTGATTCATGGAAATTCCTTATCATGTAGCTTTATTAATTTTTATACAACTTGCTGTGCTAGTTGCCTTGTTTTTCTTAGAGGATTTAAAGGGAAGAATAATTTAAAGCCACATTATTATCATTATCCTTCCTATACAGAGATCTGGATTACATTTTTAAGTCATAAAGCAAGCAATGGTGACAAGAGACAATAAACATGATACTATATCCTAAACATGATACTACTACATACCAGTCATGTAGTGAAGAGAGGGATAGTATTGCTAAGTGTCAGGTGAAGAAATCAGAAAATAGGTATAAAAATATTCACAACACTGTTTTATAGATAAGCATAGGTGCTTGCATAAAAGTATGTTAACTCTGTACTGGGACATACCTCAACTCAATAATTTTTATTCATTTTTAGTGTCCAAGATAAGATCTACTGTTTTCCCCCAAATCCTTCCCTGATACACAAAGTCTGAATTAGATTGACTTATATTTACAGTGTTTCTTAAATTGTCAAATTTATGAGCAAGTGGTTGTTTACTTATCTCTTTGTTCCTCTAGACTGTGAGTAATTAGAAGCCAGTGGCTGTTTTAATCTTATTTATCTTTTTAAACGCAGCAGCTTAACATATGTTTATTGAATTACTTAACCATCTAATTATTTCTTTATTACTGAGTCTCGATAAATGTAAGCTTCATCTTTCTTCATCTTAGCTATATTTTATATGATTATTTTAACTTTAACATAATTACAGTTCACATTTTACCTTACATTTTTATTTCAACATTTGATTTTTGTTTTCCATCTTATAAATTTCTGTTTTCTTCCTTGCTTGAATATCCATGACATATTGTCTATTTTTCTCTTGTGATATTTTATTCCATCTTGCATAATAGTTTGCTGTTTCTCTCATCCTTGCTACTAAGTTTTAAACCATCTGTGGAAATAATTGAGACTTTCTAAATTTAGTTTCCTTGCTAGATTTTGCATAGAATGAGGGTACAATATGCACCTGATTAATCTAGAATAATGTAGCTTTATTGAGGCTATAACATGTGATAAGATAAGCATGTGTGAAACTTGGAGACATACTGTAGGTATGCTATCAATTGTTCCATCTGATTTACAGATAGAGGAAACCATCGGTAACGATTAAAGTCCATCGTCTTCCAATTATAGAAATCAGAAATCTTATTATGAAACACATTCATCTAGGATATTCTGATTTACTGTATTTTTTTATTTGTAACACAGTGGTATCTGAGCTAAGTTCCATACTTTCAAAGAGCAGAGCATGGTTGTTAGAGTGACAAAAGTGAAGTATTTTATTATGAGGAAAAAATAAAATCATTTACACATTTTCTCTTTGATGGGTAAACTCCTTTGAAGGTTTGCTTTACACTCCCTAAGAAACTACCCAAGAGATTCCTTTATAAGTCATGTACTTACTGAGGCTTAGTAAAAAAAAAACTTACTAAATACTGTGAAAATGATTGAATGCCCTTATATTTATTATCATAGGGCCTCATCATATATTTGTATGACGATCAGTTTTTTGTTTATTTTGCATAGATATAATTAAAAAGAACTCATTTTTTTACAAAGTGAGGCAAAGAATTAAATAAATCAGATAGAGGTATGAATTATTACTAAGGTATGGAATTAAAATCAGCCACCAAAATTTGAAGTTCAAAAGCCAAACAAAATTCATTTTAGTTACTCATTGATGTTGCTTTTGAAGTTATAACACCTTAGTTCACAATATTTTAAGAGTGTAACTTTAATTTTCACTATATATCTTTTCATTGCCCTAATACAGCATACTCTTCTAATAGTCCTGACTGCCAGATTTTCACAGAAAGTAGCCCAAAACCAATTCTCCTCACAGTAAAAGTTCACTTCCATAAATGCTACAGGTGATAGATTTAATCAATAATTTTAATTTAAACAAATTTGCTCTGACACAGATTTGGCATTAGCCATTTCACAAACATTTAACCACCTATTAAACAAATCTAAAGAGAAATAAGTGTTGACATATAGCTCTTTCTTGTCCCATCTGTTTGTTTCATTTTAATTGACCTCAATCTCTAAATCAATACAAGTCCAAATCAGTTTTTAAATAACCTTATACATTGTTTTTGTCCTATCTACTTTTGTTTTGTACACTATTAAAATATTTTTTGCTATATTTAACTGCCATCCTCAGATAAAATAACTTTCAAATTATTTATGAAGTTTAAATTGTTGCATACTCTATAAAAGTGGTGGTTTAGCTGCTATTATGAAATGAGATGAAGAAGACTACAGGAATGGTAGTTTGGAGAGAACTCTCAGGAGCTTGATTTGGGGCAAATTCTAATGAAGGCATCATCTAGAGATCCAAATGGAGACAAGTACATCCTGGAGAGGCCTGGGGGAATTGCCCAGAGCATCTTATTTCCGAGCCGGAAATGGTTTTAAGTCTCTGTCTCTTTTTTAAAATGAACTTTTTGTTTATTCCATAATATATGTCTGTTTGTTTTCATATTGTTTAGTTGCTATGGTAGAAAGAATGGGTTCTTAATCCCTGGAACTTGTTCATATGTTAGTTACATGATTGAAAGGATTTTGCATGTGTAATAAGATTCTAAATCTTAAAAAACAGAAGTATTATCCTGTGAGCCCCTTAAAAGCAGAGGCCCTCCTCCAGCTGAAGACAGAAGGCAGAAAGATATGGCAGAAGAGAGCTTGAAGGTATGAGATGGATTCCACCTTCCACAGCAGGAGAGGGCCACATGGAAAGGATAAGAAGGACTGCAGGCAATACTAGGAGCAAAGATGAACAGATCCTTAACCGACAGCAAGGAAACAAAACAGAGACCTCAGGCCTGCAACCCTAAGAATTGAATTCTACCAACCAGGATGAGCTGGAAGCTGGCTCTTTATTAGAGTCTCTAGTCAAAAGCACATACCTGCTGGCCCTGGGCAGTTTGGGTCTGCAAGACCCTTGACAGAGGACCAACTTATGACCAGCCTGGACTTTCTGACCTTCAGAACTGAAATAATAAACAGGTGTGTTTAAAGCCACTACATTTGGGGTGATTTGTTACAATAATGATAAAACATCAATCTGATTATCTCTAAATAAAGTGGTGATCAAAGAATAAACATAAAATAAACAGCATGGAAGATTTTCAAAACTTAAAAATTAAACTACCATATAATCTAGTAATCCCACCTACAGTAACATATCCAAAAGATTTGAAATCTTTTGTATATGTACTCCCAAATTTATTGCTGCATTATTCACAAAAACTAAAATAAGGAAACAGCACAAATGCCCCTTTACAGATAAATGGATAAAGAAAGCATATTGTATGCATACTCTAGAATATTATTCAACCTCAAAAAAGAAGGAATTTGCAACAACATGTATGAACCCAAAAGACATTGTGTTCAGTGAAATAACTCAATCTCAGAAAGACAAATACTGTCTGATTCTACCTATATGGGAATCTAATTTAGTCAAGCTCATACATACAGATAATAGAGAACTGAAAATGCCATGATTTTATTCTCTTTTATTGCTGAGTAATATTCCATTGTGTATATATGCCCCATTTTTCTGTCCATTCAACTTGCCTATTGTGAGGGAGAATGGCAGGGCTGTTGTTTTATAGATGTAACGTTTCAGTTATGCAAAGTGATAAGTCTATAGATCTGCTATACCATGTAGTTCCTAAAGTTAACACAGTATTTTGCTGTGAAAAATTGTTAAGAATCATAGAACTCAAATTAAGCTTTCATACCAAGACAGGATGGGATTGAGAACAAGAAAGATTTGGGAGGTGATAGATGCATTTATCATTTTGATTGTGTTGATAGTAGCAATATATATATATATATATATATATGGATTTGTACTCATCAAATCTTATAAAACAAACATACAAAGCTTTTGCATATCAATTATACTTCAATTAATCTATTAAAAATGATAGGTTACAATACTATAAAAAGTACACTCCAAAGAAAAACCATATCATGCTGTTGGACAAATATTACAATTTTTCTGATTTCCATATAAATATATTGAAGTCTATCTTTTCACTAGAAATCACAAAGCAATAAAGTCTTGCTGAGTTTGATAGGGATGAAAGATGTCACAGGGAGGAGAGACTTGATTAGTTTAAAACTAGCCCTCCCTGGAACTCTATTGACATACTTGGAGGTAGACTTTAATAATGCTTCATTTACCTCAAGTAAATAAGCTTCTTTCCAGGGTAAGTCACATGATGACCTTGTTTGATATGAAAAATTAAAATTCCCATATTAATTCAGAGATGACTTCCAATAAGCACTTTGAAAGATTCATAATTTTTTGGCTATGATTTTACAATTTATTTTATGCCTTATTATCTTCTAATACAAACTTGCCTATTGGTGGTCTCATCAATTGTCATTCGAATTTTATTTATTTTTACTTTTTAATAATTTTTAAATTTATATAGGACAGTGGAATGCAGTATAATTCTTATTCCACATATAGAACTCAGTTTTTCATATCTCTGGTTGTATACAAAGTATATTCACACGGATTCATGTCTTTATATATGTACTTTGGATAATAATGTCCATCACATTCCACCATCATTTCTAACCTCATACCCCTTCCCTTTCCCTCCCACCCCATCCTAAATAGATTCTTCTGTTCCTCCAATGTCCCCCTCCCTATCCCATCATGAATCAGCCTCCTTATATCAAAGAAATATTCAGCATTTTTTTGGGGGGGATTGGCTAACTTCACTTAGCATTAACTATTGTAACTTGATCCATTTACCTGCAAATGCCATGATTTTATTCTCTTTTGTTGCTGAGTAATATTCCATTGTGTATATATGCCACATTTTTTTTGTCCATTCATTTATTAAAGGGCATCTAGTTTGGTTCCACTGTTTAGCTATCGTGAATTGTGCTCTATGTCCCTGTAGTATGCTGTTTTTAAGTCCTTTGTGTCCCTGTAGTATGCTGTATTTAAGTCCTAGAGTATATAAAGGAGAGGGATAGCTGGGTCAAATAGTGAACTTTTTAGTTTAAGTTCATCCTATTTATTGATTCTTAATTTTAATTATTTCACCAAAGGAGCCTTATTTAGGAAGTTGGGACCTAATCCCACATGATGGAGATTAGGGCCTATTTTTTCTACCATTAAACACAGGGTCTCTGGTTTTATTCCTAGGTCCTTGATTCATTTTGAGTTGAGTTTTATGCATGATGAGAGATAGGGTTTTAGTTTCATTTTGTTGCAAATGGATTTCCAATTTTCCCAGCACCTTTTGTTGAAGAGGCTCTTTTCTCCAGTCATGTTTTTGGTGCCTATGTTTAATATAAGATAATTGTAATTTTGTGGGTTAGTCTCTGTGTCCTCTATTCTGTACCATTAGTCTACCAGTCTGTTTTGGTGACAATACCATGCTGTTTTGTTACTATTGCTCTGTAGTATAGTATAGTTTAGTGATGCCAACTGCTTCATTCTTCCTGCTAAGGATTGCTTTATCTATTCTGGGTTTCTTATTTTCCCAGATGAATTTCATGATTGCTTTTGCTATTTCTATGAGGAATGTTATTGTAATTTTGATTGGAATTGCATGAGATCTGTGTAGTGCTTTTGGAAGTATGGTCATTTTGATAACATTAATTTTGATAATATTAATTCTGCCTATCCAAGAGCATCTTCTAAGGTCTTCTTTTATTTCTTTCTTTAGGATTATGTAATTTTAATTATATAGATCTTTCATCTCTGAAAGATGCCTAATTCTTTTGTGATAATAGATATAATTGAACTTTCTGATTTGTTTTGTAAAGACCACAATGGAACAGGACATATATAGAAGAATTAGCAATATTGATGTGAATTTTGTCAAAATGTATGAAAAGAGGGAAGAATATTGTTACTGTATAGGAAATTAAACAAAAATAATGAGATACACTATACCATTATGACCTCTTGATACTACCCTTATGTTCTTGAAAAATTTTTGTTCTTAGGAGAAGATCATAAGATCATGAGGGGCAAACTACATCAATAATTGAAGAATTACTATTAAGACATTAAAATAATTTGTAACATTTTATATGTAAAAAAGTAATTTATGCTAATTATAGAAAATCCTCCAAAACAAACAGAAACTAGAGCATATGCCTAATATTTAGAGTTGTTAGGAAGGCATACTCTGACATCAGATCATATGGATAAGAATTCTGACCAGCTGTGTGACTTTCTTTGTTATTCATCTGTG
The DNA here is from genome assembly GCF_964194105.1 of Spermophilus citellus. Lineage (NCBI taxonomy): Eukaryota > Metazoa > Chordata > Mammalia > Rodentia > Sciuridae > Spermophilus > Spermophilus citellus. Next base: position 41,088,619 of record NC_138183.1, on the reverse strand, counting down.
TTTGAGTGCATTTCATTGTAAAAGATTGATAGTAAGAACACATACTTTATAGGATTGTGAAGATAAAATGAGACATAAAAATGAAATAACACTTCTCACTCTCTCTCTCTCTCTCTCTCTCACACACACACACACACACACACACACACACACACACACACCATGCCATTTGATAAAATGTGCATAACATCCTTTCTGCTCAGCTTATTCTACATTTATTTTTTTTCATTTTGATCATATGACCTCCTATATCTATATGCCTCACATGAAATATCTCTCATTTTAAAATGCTATGTAATATTTAATTCCATTTTATGTAATTCTGAAAAAGGTGAAACTGTAGGGAAAAAACAACTGATCAGTGGCTGCCAAGGATGGGGGAAAGGGTTGACAACAAACATTTTACTGTGGGATAACATTTTACTGTGATCTATTTTCCTATCTATTATCCTATCGTTGCTCACATAATCCAATCATTTCACCTCAGAATATCTCTGCATTTCTTAATACATGAAATTTTCAGTGGACACATCACAGCTAAACTATTGACTCTCTACCCCTAGTTCCCCCAAATCTCATGTCCATCTTTCCATGCAAAATATATGAAGTTCATCTCCAAGTGTCCTCATAGTATAAACAGTTCCAGCACTAATCAAAAGTGGAGTCCAAAGTCTCTTCTGATTGAAAACCTTTATAAAAACCAAAAGCAAGTTATATACATCTAATATACAATGGCACAGAGTAAACAGTCCCACTCCAGAAGGGAGGGATAGAGGCATAAAAAGAAGGGATGGGGCCAAATGAGATCAAAACCCAGCTGTCCAAATTTGTCATGGATTGGATATGAGGTGTCGCCAAAACAGGTCATGTGTTAATGCAATCATAACTGGAATGATTAGATTATGAAATCTGTATCTTCCTGGGTGGATTAATCCATTTGATAGATTAATAATTTGATAGGACTTCTGTAGTGAATGGAAACTGTATTCAGGTCAGTGTGGATGAAGGAAGGAGGTCACTGGAGACATGCTTTGGGGATTTATATTGTGTCCCTGGTAGCTTTCTTGCTTTCTCTGCTTTCTGACTGCCATGAGCTGAGCACCTTTCCTTCACCATGCCTTCTATCATGATGTCCTGTCTCATCTCAGGCCAAGAGCAGACCCAACATGGATTGAAGCCTCTGAAGCCAAGAACCAAAATAACCTTTTTCTCCTCCAACTTTTTCTTGTCAGGTATTTTAGACAAATGTTGGAAAGTTGATTAACATAGCTATAAAGTCCTTTAGTTCCATGATGGGTACCTGAGGTACATGACAGCAAGCGATGACCTCCAAAGGGTTTGGACAGTCCTTAGTCTATGGCCTTGCTGGTTATAGCCCACATATCCTTTCACTTGGCCTATCTCTGCTTGCTTCCTGCATCTTTCTCAGCAGATATCCCACTTTCCTGTCACCTCCTAATTCTTGGGCTCTCCACTGAAGTTTAGATTTTAATCTCACCACTTAATGGATCACCCTCTCAGAGGCTGACCTTGTTACACTTTGCCTGGCCTCCTAGGCCTTCCTTTAAAATTATAGTGGAATCCTCCATGAACCCTTCACTGCAGCATCCTGCATTCCTGTAGAACCAGCACCAAGTGAATGACACCAAGGTCTGCCTCTGGCTTGAGCAGTGGCCAGCTCTTTTTGGACATTGGCATCAGCAGCCTCTGATTGCCTGGATAGCTGACATAAAATAAATCCTTGGGAAATAACTTTCTGGGCACCCTGTGGTGACCTGTGTGACTCCATGGTCTCTTATGAGTTTTCACTTTTGGTCCCTTTAGCTTGCAGTTGATGTAGTTTTGCTGGTTTCCTGAGGTCTCCTCAAGGCACCTTTACTATAGCTATGTCCCATGTGACCTATATCATCTAGCCATGCCCCACCTATCTATAGTTACCACCCAGTAGTCCATTGAAATTATTAATACATGAGATGAATCCACTAATCAGATCATGGCTCTCATAATCTAATCATTTCATCTCTGAACATTTCCTCATGTCGTAACATCTGAGCTTTCTAGGGATGCCTCATATCTGTATTATAACAAATGTGTTCAATATTAGAAACTTTAATGTCATTAATGATCATCTTCTTGTGTGTGGAATCAAAAACAACCTGAAAATAATTTTTAAAAGAGTTTATAAGGAATCTGAATGATATCTATGACTATTACTAGCATGACAGTATCAAAAAGTAAAATCACCTATGTAATGAACATTTAGTCTTGTGATTTGCCACAGAAACTTGGTGTATGTTAGTCAGGTTATCATCCCTATTGTAAAATATCCAAACCCCCTAAATTAAAATCCTTACAACAAAATATCCAAAATAATCAATTAAAAACTGAAAAGGTTTACTTTGGTTCACAGTTTTAGAGGTGCCAGTTCATGATCAGGTGGACCCTTTGCTTTGGGTCTCTGTTTTGTGTGTTGGGCAGTAATGGCAGGGAGTATATGGCAGGAAAAGCTGTTCTCTTCATGGCCAGAAAATGAGAGTAAGAGAAAGGGGCCAGGGTCCTTCAATCCCCTTTTGTGGAAATGTCCTCAAGGACCTAAAAACTGCATTTAAGATCCCTCTTTCTAAAGACCTGCAGCACCTCCTAGAAGCACCATCCTAGAGATCATACCACATCAACCTTTTAGAGGACTTTCTACATCCAAACTACAGTACTGTGATGAAGCAGATAGACCATCCAAGTCAGAGGACTTTCCCTCCTAGTTCTAGGCTATTTCTTAACATATTGGATAGACAATTTTTCTTGGTTTTATTTTCCTAATCTCTGAAATAGATACTCAGATGACCTCTAGTTGTTCCCTAAAGCTTAACAGTGTGTAAAATTGAGATTGTATAAAACTACGAATCCTAATATATATTTAAGTAAATAATCCTACCCTTAATGAAAAGCATGACATTTACCAAAGATATTAGGACCTTCCTTTGTATACCATCCATACTAATGATGGCACAGAATTCTAGAAATTCCCATAAGCTCTACTGATGGGGAAAGCATATTTTTTTCTTAATATATGAGGTCTCATGTAGACTAGTCAATGATTTAATTATGAGATTTCATTCCATTTCTTTTTTCAAATTTCATTAAGGAATAAAGCTGAAGGAATACTTGCTCATGGAGATTGTTTGATTTCCAATGTTTTTTTTTCTGTTGTTTGTTTGTTTGTTTTTGAGGAGGCCCTACTTTTAAATAGGTATCTATTTGATTTGTCTTCACATGACTCCACCAGTTCAAATTCTTTCCATGATCAGAAACAACTACAATTTAATACATCAAGGGTAATCCATTCAAAAGTATCTTTTGGTTGCCACTTGTATGAGCCCATATATCAAGCTGCTCTGTTGAGGAAAGAGAACATCATTATGTCATGGGATTCTAACTCCAGTCACACTCCACATTCTGTGCAGCACATACTATATGAATTGTGCCTAGTGATATTTTGTATATTTACCCATATGTTCAGTTGTATTTCTGGGATATTTGCAAATGCAGTGAAGGATGTAAATGTTAGAGGTCTATGAATTCATACATAAAACAGTGTTGTCAAGTATAAAAGAAGAGACAAAATGCAACTTTTGCAAAAAAAACCCTAAATATATATCAATAGACTGTTGAGAAAGTTGCATTCTATTAAACTTGGACAATTTGGGGTTTTCTTAGAAAGTTTAATCATTTCTCAAATTTTGTTAAGGTTACTTACTCCTAATAATGTGTGGCACTGTGCAATGAAGTCATTACAAAGAAATAATAGTAGGTGCTTCAAGAAGTCCCACAAGCATTCTTTAGTATTTACCTGTGAAAAGGAAGCAGGTTCAGAAGGGAAGGGTTAAAGGGCCCAGCGTTCCATTAAGTGGTAGAACATAGTGTTAGCAAAGTAAAGTTTTGGTTGCCAAATTACTGTCATGTATTGACCAAAAGTAACCTAACAAAACAACTTACAGGTAAAACACCTTCTATTAACTTGCAATCTTATTTTTGGATTCAGCTTGTATTTTACCTATTTATTTCCATTTGGATACAAACTTCTTTCATCTTTTCTGTTTTAGTTTTTTAAGATGTATAACTGTAACTACATTATTGTCTCTTAATTACTGGTTTTCATATCATCTCTACTCTTTCCCATTTTTTTTCAGTTTTGGGGGGGGGATATAAGATTTTAGGTATGATATAAGTTTTTATAAACAGCTCACTTGCCTTATGAGTTATACAGAAAATATCCTGAAAATCTGCAGCAGATTTTCCTTTTACTTATTAGGAATTATTCGTATGTATCAATACTTCCACTGATAAATTATATTCAGCACGCAAAAATTTACAGAATTTCAGCCTTCTATTTAATCTTTTACAATAAGTTGTTTATAATAGTAAAAAAAAAAACCCTGAAACATGCTTTAGAATCTATGTTAGTTTTTCTAAAGGTTTTTTTTATAATGCATTTATAATATATAATATAGAAATGGGATGAAAACTTACTTGTTTAAAAATTATTCTTTAAAGAGATTATGGTGGCATTAAACATATAACTGCAACTAGACACAGAATTAATTTACTATCAAAATATCCTATTTATTTTGTTGTAAAATATTTAAAAAAAAACTCAAAGAGAAATCAACTCATTTTAAGACCTTTTTATTGGTATTCAGAGTTTTTTATGATACATTAGAAATTAAGATAGCTAAGTATTTTAAAGCAATAACAGTGGTTCAAGAAACATGATGATAAATCATGTGATAATAATATAAATACTAAATGTTTTCATTATTTAATCTGCGGTCTAGGAATGAAGTTTGAAGTAAGGCAGTTTTCCAAGAAAATTGTATAAACTGGTCTCCAACCAGTATTTCTGAAATTTATTATCAAAACGAATGTCATCTGTGAATTTTATAATGCCCAATGTACTACGCTATCCTATTTGTAGCATTCAAGAGCAGAACTCAATTGTTTCCAGTGGAAGCAAACATAAATAAATCCTCCCTCTTCTAAATTGGAGGAACATTTTACAACCCTTCTCTCACAGATCAGCGAACACATTAAAAGAGCCCTTGCTTAATACTTTCGATTTGATGTTGAATGGTCCTTGGTGTTTTTAAGATATGAATCAAGTGCTCTGGTATCCCACAGTTTTTTCCATTAATTATGCATACAATTAATTCATTGTCGTATTCCTAGTCTTATTCCTAATTCTGAACCTCCATCACAATTGAAGACAAAGTCTATTCATCATCCAAGTCATATACTATAGTTATTAAAGACCCCTCTTTTCTTTCTCATTTACAATTTATATTCCAATATACCTGAGATCCACTGTAATCCATTCCAATCTTGCACTGCTAAAATACAGCTCTTACAGTTTTTCCTGGACAACTGTATTAGTATTTCAGTAGTCTCCCTGTATGTCCCTTTGTCTTCCTCCTTTCTCTCAACTCTTGACTCTGCAGTCAGATGATAAGTTTTTAATAGGAAATTTGTATTTTATTACTCCACCAGAATTACTTTAATGGTATACTCTAGTAGTCCATAAATGGTCATCAAAGATTATCTAAATTGGAAAAACATATTCATATTCACACATAGTAATACCCTCAGAGTATTAACATCACTCTTTAAGATGTATTTTTGTTTCAAACAACAACAAACAAAAATGTTTCAAAATCAATTCTATAAAATAAAATTGTAGTTTAAATTACGTTATCTGTCTAATATTGTTGCTTCCAAAAGTAGGAAGAGGGTTTTGTTCTATTCATTCAATGAGAAAAATTCATACATACTTCCGTGGTTTACCCCTGAGAAAAAGCAAATAAGATGAAGCTTTTCATTTTCACTATAACAGGAATTTGTCTTTAGTTTACAATGGAGCAGTCTGAGTTGGAAAACCAAGTGAACACAATTAATTTTTTTTCATCCTACTTAGAATGTTCCACAAAACAAAAGCTGCAGTGCTCATTATATGATAAGGTAATATTGTCAATGCGAAAGAAAGCAAGAGCTGAAGAAGCATATAAAAATATTTCAGGTGTTGGAGAACTTTTTCTTGAGACTATAGCACAATTTTCAATAAAATAGCAAATTTACTAGGCTATATATCTGCCCCAAATTGAAATAGTATACCTTGAAACATATTCCATTTGCCTAGCACCTTATCAAGCAAAAAGGAGGAAAATACATCTATGAACAATGAAAGAGATGTTTACAAAGTCAAGTTCTCTTGAATTAATACCATTGATTTGTGATTTTTGAAGAGAAAATAAAATCTGAAACAAATAGTGCCTTTTCAAAATTACGTCACTACTCCAGACCATTGACTTTTCTGGAAAAAAATATTAAGTGTGTTATTATGTACAAGGTGATGTCATTTTCCTTTAACACAGAGCTGGATACATACCTGTCAACCCAGTGCAACTAGCCCATTGTTGTTATGTCATGTGGTCACCAGTGCCATAAAAGAAGAATGGACTTGATGTAAATTTGAGACAAAGTGACCAGAAACACCCGGATGAATGGTACCCCCATGGTGGTGACTAATACACAACCATGCTCAATATCCTTAGAATAAAAAAATATTTCACTCTTTTTCAAAACTTTAATTAGTTGAATTACCCTGGAGATATGTGCAATTATGGAGAAACATATCTAAAATGTTCAGTAGTACATTTTGAATATGATGTATTATGGTACAATTTATTGCTTTCCAAGCCAATATGAAGGTACCAAATACTTTTCCCTGCAATCCTGGAAATTAATACTGCAGTAAATGAACCAAAAATGGTCACAAAAAGATTACAGAAATAAAATGAGAAAATCAAAGCTATCTGGAATGATATTTAAATAAGTTTGCCATGAACAAACTGATAGAATTATTTATACCCTGAGCGAAGTTAATTTTTAAAATGAGAAATCAAAGCCCAGTTATTGAAAAAATTTACACGAAAGAGAATTCATTATGGCTTTATAAATTAATAAAATAATAAAAACAATTAGGCAAAATTCTGAAGCATTTTGAATATGGCAAACTTTTAGTTCTATGTTCTGCAATGATCATTCCAGAAACTGCTGCACACCTTGAATTCTTTTAGGTCAAACAAACAATAGAGGAGGAGAGAGTAGTGAACTCCTTTGTGACCTTTTCAATGGATAAAGAATTTAGAATTTTGGTGTCAAATGAAAATATTCACAGACATAAATCTGTGACTGCAATTTATAAAATGAAAAAAAATTCAAATTAGAACATTTTAACACTAAACATTTTGTATTAACCTAGAAATCATGAAACTTATCAAGTTGAAGAGGTAGAAAATTGTATGACATGAATGAAAATCAAAACCACTTTCATGATTTTAGCTCTGACACACAGTACTCTGAAGTTTTCATGGCTGATTTTAAAATGGTAAAAAAAATCCTGAAAAACAGAAAATCAGTGATTTCTCTTATACTGAAGAAAAAATTAATGGAACAGGGTAAACTGCCATCCCCAAATCTAAAGACACAACTATGTCTAGGGAGACAAAGTCAATGTTTGCTTACTTGGACAGAAGTCACTTATTATGTTTTGAATTTTATCCCTCAAAAAGATGTATTTAAGTCCTAACCCCCGTGTTGGGCAGGCCCAAGATGGCTATAGCTAGGTTTCCTCACTGAGGCTTCCAGCTGGTTATATTTTTAGTATGTAGCCAAGGTCATGAGCACCCTGATCCAGCTTACGTATTCAAGGTCATAAACATTTGCTTATGAACATGTACTCGCTTATGTAACCTATTGGCCATGACCTGCACTTAAAGAAAGGCTTATAGACACAGCTCCAGGGAGGATGGGGCTGGCTAGGGTCTACTGTCACCTCTAAATAAAGCATGTCTAATATCCCAACTGTACCTCACATCTTCTTCCACCTGACAGAGTCCTGAACCCTTGCTTCCTAGGTCTGAGTCCCAGCTAGACTCCCTAATTCCTATGAATTTGAACTTACTTGGAAAGAGAGTCTTTGAAAATGTAATCAATTTAAGATGAGATCCTTAGGATGGGTTCTTAATCCAGATTAACCATATTATATGAGAGAAATGCCGGATGAACGCACAGACACTCTGCTCCTGTGGAGATGGTGTCAGAGATGGCAGTGATCCTGCACACAGTCAAGGAATACTTGGAACTACCAGGGCCTGGAAGAAGCAAGGAAGGATCCTCCCCTAAAAGATTAAGAGGGTTATGGTCTGCCATCATCTTGATTTCAGACCTCTAGCCTCTACAAGTGTGAAAGAATAAATTTGTGCTGCTTTAAATCACACTGCTTATGTTTATTTTATGGCAGTCCAGGGAAATGAATACATCACAACCTTTAGAAACACATAAATGAAGAGTTTTAACAAGTAATCGGTGGCTTTAAGTAATGAACAACTTAGAATTCACTGAAGTCATAATCTTAAGAGACCTGCACACTTGCTGGATTTGGGAGCTTGCACTTGTAATCTCTACAACTCAGGAGGCATGGGCAGGAGATTCACAATTTTGAGGCCAGCCTTAGTAACATAGTGAGACTCTACCACAAAATAAAAAATAAAAGTCCTGGCAGGAGGGAAGATGGCGGCGGGAAGTGAGTAAGCCGCTCCGTGCTCCGCGCCGCCGCGTCCGCAGCATATGTTGCCGTGTCTTAAAAGATGAAGTAAAGATCATTAAAGGAGATCTGTCGACAAAGACTCAGCACCGTGTCAAGAAAGGGGCCTAGGTGGAGAGAATCCGCCACGACTCCAGCCAAGGTGGAGTGAGTCCATCACGACTTCAGCAGGAGCAGTAAGGCTGCAGCCCCCGAGCTGCCCAGCTCCCTCGGCCCCTTCTCCTTCTCCTCTCCGCCTTTCCGCTTTGCTTCTCCCCTGCCATCTCTCCTCCCACGCTCAGTCCCTAAATCTAGATCTCAATTTCTTTCCCCCACCCTGCCCACTCTCCCTCGTGTCCAGTACCCGGCCCGCGCAGGCCCCGAGGCGCTGCCTCCCCTCCTCCAGCCCGCACCCCCTCCCCGGGGGTCCCGAAGGCCACAGCTGGGCCGCCACCACACCGCCGCGGCCGCCGCTTCCTGCAGAGCACCATAGAGCAGACTCTTCACCGCGCGAGTGAACTGCCGAGTAAAATGGAACAGCTGATAAGAGGAGTGACAATTTAAAATCTAAGTGATCCAACATGGTGGCGGAAGCGGAGAGATCAAGTCTCTAACCCCTTCAGCTGGGCGAGCATAGGGAGAAGTAAACTGTCAAAATACTGCTCGCTCAGGACCACTAGGCACTGTTGAGCTGAAGGGGATCCCGGGCGAACAGTCTGCCCCTCTCAGAACACACCGAGCCCGGATTGGGCTGTATTCTAGTTCTGGTTCGCCTGCTTCTAGTGACTCAGCATTAATGATCCCGCTGAAATAACTAGTCGGCCCACCTGAACTCACAGAGGTAAAAGCCAACTGAGCACGATAGTCAGACCCAGGGTATCCCTCTGCTGACAACAGAGGTCCCTTGCACCAGCTACCAGGGTAGTTGCTACCTGAGGACAAACAAATTCGCTGGGGGTCCTCAGCCCCAAGCCCTACAAACTTAGGGTCTGAGGGAGGCAAACAGAAAGGGTGTGCCCAGGCATCCATGGAAACAGGGCTCCCAGGAGCAGCAGACCCGGCGTGTAGCCAGAATTGTTGTGAGCGTCACAGGTGAGCGGGGCCTGGCTTGAGGAACCACAAGAGAAAGCCCTAGGCACTCAGGATCGGAGACCCGCACAGTCTGGGAAGAAGAGCTGAGGCACAGTGATTGGTTCCCACCCATCAAGAAGAGAAGCCTGGCCCAGTTCCCACCTACTGGAAGAGAAGTTAATTGAGCTCTATGACTGCATTTATTATTATTATTATTTTTTTAATGATTATTATTGGTATTTTTTAAAAATTTTATTTTCACTTTTTGTTGTTGATGTTGTTGTTCTTCAACTTTCTTATTAGTGGTTTCAATTTTTTTTAATTCTTTTTATTCTATTATTATTACTATTATTTTTTAAACTTTAATTTCCATTTGTTTATTATCTTTATAATTTTTTTTGTTTTTAAATTTTTATTTTTTCGTTTTTTCTTTCTTTCTTTTCACTTTTTTTATTTTGTCTTTTCATTTCTTTTCAATTTTCTTATTCCCCCTTTCTTGAATTCTACCTGCCTACACTCACTCTCTTTAGTGACTTCTTCCCTTCCCTTCTAATACCTCTGCTCCCAAGCATCAAATAAATTTATAAGAGTAAACAGTAACTCAGCAGTCAAACAGAACAAGAAGTATCATGAGCATAAAAAAGCAAGGAAAAAAGGAGTACAAACAATGAAGGACAGCCTAAAAACTCAGGAGTACCTGGAGTCATCAGAAAAATGGCCATATAAAGAACTCAAGGAACACCTTAGACAGATGGAAAGGAACCTTAAAGATCACATTGAAAATGAATTACATAAACAGATAAAAGAAGAAGTTAAGCATCTTTATCAGGAGATAGAGATTATTAAAAAAAATCAAACAATAATTCTAGAAATGAAGGAAACGATAAACCAAATTAAAAACTCAATCGAGAGTATCACTAACAGAGTGGAGCAAGTAGAAGCCAGAATGTCAGATAATGAAGACAAAATATATCATCTTGAAAAGAGTCTAGCCAACTCAGATAGGCTGGTAAAAAATCACGAGAAAAACATCCAAGAGATTTGGGATAACTTAAAAAAAACAAACTTACGAGTCATCAGGATAGAGGAAGGCACAGAGATTCATGCCAAGGGAATGAGTAACTTGCTGAATGAAATAATTACAGAAAACTTTCCAGAAATAAAAAAGGAAACAGATATACAAATTGTAGATGCATACAGGACACCGAGCACACAAAATCACAGTAGACCAATGCCAAGACACATTGTTATGAAGATATCCAATATACAGAACAAAGAGAAAATATTAAAACCTACAAGAGAAAAGAGGCAGATTACATTTAGGGGTAAACCAATAAGGTTAACAACGGATTTTTCATCACAGACACTGAAAGTGAGAAGATCCTGGAACAACGTATTTCAAACACTGAAAGACAATAGATGCCAACCAAGAATTCTGTATCCAGCAAAATTAAGCTTCAGATATGACAACAAAATAAAAATCTTTCATGATAAACAAAAGCTAAAAGAATTTGTAGCCAGAAAACCAGCATTGCAAAGCGTCTTGAGCAAAACTCTACACGAGGAAGAAATGAAAAACAATAACCAAAACAATCAGTGGGAAGTGCCTCGGTAAAGACAGAGGACGGGGGGAAAGCTAATCATGGAGAAACAAAGTAAATTAGAAAAAAAAGAGATAAATAATCAAACAAGGCAGGAAGTACAAACCACATATCAATAGTAACTCTAAACGTTAATGGCTTAAACTCTCCAATAAAGCGACATAGGCTGGTAAAATGGATTAAAAAAACAAATCCAACAATATGCTGCCTCCAGGAGACACATCTGATTGGAAAAGACATACACAGGCTCAAGGTAAAAGGTTGGGAAAAAATATACCATGCACAGGGTCCTCGTAAGCAAGCAGGGGTGGCCATTCTCATATTGAATAAAATCGACTTCAAGACTAAGTTAATCAAAAGGGATAAGGAAGGACATTATATACTGTTAAAAGGAACCATTCATCAACAAGACATAACAATTATCAATATTTATGCACCAAATAATTGTGCTGCGACATTCATAAAACAAATTCTCCTCAAGTTCAAGAATCAAATAGACCACAACACAATAATTATGGGTGACTTCAACACACCTCTCTCACCATTGGACAGATCCTCCAAACAAAAGTTGAATAAAGAAACTATAGAACTCAATATCACAATCAATAACCTAGACTTAACTGACATATATAGAATATATTAACCATCATCAAGTGGATATACTTTTTTCTCAGCAGCACATGGATCCTTCTCAAAAATAGACCATATATTATGCCATAGGGCAACCCTCAGTAAATATAAAGGGGTGGAGATAATACCATGCACTTTATCAGATCATAATGGAATGAAACTGGAAATCAATGATAAAAGAAGGAAGGAAAAATCCTACATCACATGGACAATGAACAATACGTTACTGAATGATCAATGGGTTACAGAAGACATAAAGGAGGAAATCAAAAAATTCTTAGAGATAAATGAAAACACAGATACAACATATCGGAATCTATGGGACACAATGAAAGCAGTTTTAAAAGGGAAATTTATCGCCTGGAGGTCATTCCTCAAAAAAAGGAAAACCCAACAAATAAATGAGCTCACACTTCATCTCAAAGCCCTAGAAAAGGAAGAGCAAAACAACAGCAAATGTAGCAGAAGGCAAGAATTAATTAAAATGAGAATAGAAATCAATGATTGAAAGAAAAGAAATTATTGAAAAAATTAACAAAACAAAAAGTTGGTTCTTTGAAAAAATAAATAAGATCGACAGACCCCTAGCCATACTAACGAAGAGAAGAAGAGAGAGAACTCAAATTACTAACATACGGGATGAAAAAGGCAATATTACAACAGATGCTACAGAAATAGAGAAGACAATTAGAAATTATTTTGAAAACCTATATTCCAATAAAATAGAAGATAGTGAAGACATCGATAAATTCCTTAAGTCATATGATTTGCCCAGACTGAGTCAGGAGGATACTCACAACTTAAACAGACCAATATCAATGGATGAAATTGAAGAAACAATCAAAAGACTTCCAACCAAGAAAAGCCCAGGACCGGATGGGTATACAGCGGAGTTTTACAAAACCTTTAAAGAAGAATTAATACCAATACTTTTCAAGTTATTTCAGGAAATAGAAAAAGAGGGAGCTCTTCCAAATTCATTCTATGAGGCCAACATCACCCTGATTCCGAAACCAGACAAAGACACCTCAAAGAAAGAAAACTACAGACCAATATCTCTGATGAACCTAGATGCAAAAATCCTCAATAAAACTCCGGCGAATCCGATACAAAGTCACATCAAAAAAATTGTGCACCATGATCAAGTAGGATTCATCCCTGGGATGCAAGGATGGTTCAATATAAGGAAATCAATAAATGTTATTCACCACATCAATAGACTTAAAGATAAGAACCATATGATCATCTCGATAGATGCAGAGAAAGCATTTGACAAAGTACAGCATCGTTTATGTTCAAAACATTAGAAAAACTAGGGATAACAGGAACTTACCTCCACATTGTAAAAGCTATCTATGCTAAGCCTCAGGCTAGCATCATTCTGAATGGAGAAAAATTGAAGGCATTCCCTCTAAAATGAGGAAGAAGATAGGGATGCCCTCTATCACCACTTCTATTCAATATAGTTCTCGAAACACTGGCCAGAGCAATTAGACAGATGAAAGAAATTAAAGGCATAAAAATAGGAAAAGAAGAACTTAAATTATCACTATTTGCGGATGACATGATTCTATACCTAGAAGACCCAAAAGGGTCTACAAAAAAACTACTAGAACTAATAAATGAATTCAGCAAAGTGGCAGGATATAAAATCAACACGCATAAATCAAAGGCATTTCTGTATATCAGTGACAAAACTTCTGAAATGGAAATGAGGAAAAACACTCCATTCACAATATCCTCAAAAAAAAAAAAATAAAATACTTGGGAATCAACCTAACAAAAGAGGTGAAAGATTTATACAATGAAAACTACAGAACCCTAAAGAGAGAAATAGAAGAGGATCTTAGAAGATTGAAAAATATAGCTTGTTCATGGGTAGGCAGAACTATCATCATCAAAATGGCGATATTACCAAAAGTTCTCTATAGGTTTAATGCAATGCCAATCAAAATCCCAATGGCATTTCTTGTAGATAAAGCAATCGTGAAATTCTTTGAAAAAATAAAAGACCCAGAATAGCAAAAACAATTCTAAGCAGGAAGTGTGAATCAGGTGGTATAGCGATACCAGATTTCAAACTATATTACAGAGCAATAGTAATAAAAACAGCATGGTACTGGTACCAGAACAGGCGGGTGGACCAATGGTACAGAATAGAGGACACAGAGACTAATCCACAAAGCTACAACTATCTTATATTTGATAAAAGAGCTAAAAACATGCAATGGAGAAAGGATAGCATCTTCAACAAATGGTGTTGGGAAAACTGGAAATCCATATGCAACAAAATGAAACTGAATCCCCTCCTCTTGCCATGCACAAAAGTCAACTCAAAGTGGATCAAGGAGCTAGATATCAAATCAGAGACTCTCCATTTGATAGAAGAAAAAGTTGGCTCCGATCTACATATTGTGGTGTCGGGCTCAAAATTCCTTAATAGGACACCCATAGCACAAGAGTTAATAACAAGTGCTAGGAGCCACAAGCAAATATACGATGTATGGCACCTTTGGTTGTAAAGTGACGCCAGCTAGCCACTGAGATGATTATGTTAAGATTTACATTCATATGGAAATTGGACTCCTGCTGTTCACCTTGGCCTGCTACCGAACTCATGTTACGGACTCATGTTACCAGACTCTTGGAGAGTTCCCATTGGTTGGGGAAGGATAGTAGGAAGAAATTCCGGGGGAGGTCCGGGGGACCCCGGGTTCCGGGAGACGCGCGGTTCCGGTGGATGCCCGCGTGGGAGGACCGGGTTTGGCTTGCCAGCGGCGGTTTTTTCGAAATAAAGTTTTGTTCCTGCTTGAGTGGCTCGTGATTCTGTGCCCAGCCAAGACTGCGGCATTTGGTGGCCCGTACGGGGAACGCCTGGAACTTAGAGGTGAGTAAAATTGCTCGCCCCTGAGGGAAGGCGACAGGATGGGTGACCATCTCAAAAAACAATGTGTTCTTGTTTTGATTTATTTTGTTTTTATTTCAAGCTCCCTAGCCCTAGAATTTTCTCAGGCGAACTGGGAAAAATGGTTGGCTCAAGGTTTGATGTTATTCGGCCCTGAGAAAGAGAAAATTGATACAACCATTGTCTGTTCCGTTTTTGTTTCATTCTGTTTCGGCTTTGTTTTATCCTATCTTATTGGGTTACGTTACCTTTATAGTAGATTAGAATCCAGTAAAAAACAAACCGAAAAACTGTTAAGTAAATTGTTAGAGGTCCAGACTATGGTAGAAAAAACGCTAGTTCAAGCAAAAGAGAAGGTCTCTCAAGCTAGTCAGACAGAGGAGAATTTAAAAAAAGCAAGCTTAGAGGAAAAACAGCCATCAGGTGGAGAATTACAACAGGAGGTTGCTACTAACTCCGTTCTATCACCAGAGGGCGTAATTCAACCAACAGCTCCATCTACCGCTGAGCGGCCCTCAACTCCCATAGTTGATGGACGGAATTCTGAGGCAGGACCCCAAAGATTAGCATGCCCTGTACTTGAGCAGGCAGGAGGGCAACGAATTCACCGTGCTTTAGATTTCAAAACAATAAAGCAATTAAAGGAGGCTGTAACGACCTATGGGCCGCAAGCTCCCTTCACAATAAGCATGGTCGAATCTGTTACCAACTTGGACATGACACCAGCAGATTGGGCTAACATGTGTCGATTTGTGTTAAACGGAGGACAATATTTGTTATGGAAGGTTGCCAATGAGGAATTTTGCATGGAGACAGCTAGGCGAAATGCAGAAGCTGGTTACCCTCAAAGAAATATAGAAATGCTTTTGGGAAAGGGACCTTATGAGGGTCAAAGACAACAAATTGAATATGACCCTGGCGTATACGCACAAATTGCTGTAGATGCAGTTAGGGCATGGAAAACTTTACAGGGGCATGGAGACTTACAAGGTCAATTATCTAAGGTAATACAAAGAACTAATGAACCTTACGCTGAATTTGTAGATAGACTTATTCAGTCAGCCTCTAGGATATTTGTTAATACAGAACAGGTAATGCCATTTATAAAACAACTGGCTTATGACCAAGCAAATCGTTGCTGCAGAGAGGTCATTAGACCATGGAGACATGAAGATTTAAACACATATATTAAATTATGTAGAGACATTAATGAACAAGGGCAAGTCTTAGCAGCAGTACAACAGGCTTTAGATGCCAGGCCAAAAACATGCTATAATTGTAATCAAACAGGACATTTTAAAAGGAGTTGCCCCGTAAGAGGAGGGTTTAACAAAGCTGGATATCAAAGGAATAGAATACCAGGTATTTGCCCACGATGCCATAGAGGGAAACATTGGGCTAAAGAATGCCGTTCTCAAACCACCATAGAGGGTATTCCGTTATCAAAAAACGGACAAGGACCAAGTGTTTACCCACAATATCGTGGAGAAAGGTATCAAGCTCCATTGCCAAAAAACGGACTAGAGGGCCCAATGCCCCGGGGCCCCAAACCACAAATATATGGGGCAATGGAGGAACCCAACAGCACCATCAAGGTAGTGCCCAGGACGCATTATCCATTAAATCCCTCATCAGACAAACTAGAGGGAGCGCAGGGCTGGACATCTGCGCCTCTGCCAGAGCAGTACTAACCCCAGAGATGGGAATTCAAATCATTCCCACAGGAGTAAAAGGACCTCTTCCCCAGGGAACAGTAGGCTTATTATTGGGACGCAGTTCTTCTACACTAAAAGGACTTATGATAAGTCCTGGGGTAATTGATCCCGATTATGAAGGTGAAATAAAAATTATAGCTAGTTCTCCAAGAGGTATATCAGTAATTTCACCAGGAGATAGAATAGCACAGTTATTAATAATACCCAGCCTGCATGATAAATTTTCCAGTTGTAATGTAGAAAGAGGTTCCAAGGGATTAGGCTCCACAGGTGTAGATTGGGCTATGCTGTCTTTGAATTTAGATTCTCGCCCAATGCTAAAATTAAATATTCAAGGACATGACTTTAATGGGCTGCTGGACACAGGAGCTGACCTTAGTGTCATCTCTCCTCAAGAATGGCCAAAACATTGGCCATTACAACAAGCCACTCAAACGCTTTGAGGCCTAGGAGTGGCAACAAATCCCCATAGAAGTGCTATGGTATTAGATTGGAGGGATCCTGAAGGATGTGAAGGAACTATACAGCCCTATGTATTAGATCATCTTCCTGTAAATTTATGGGGATGAGATGTCCTAGATCAATTAGGATTGACATTAACAAATAACATCAATCCTAACGCGCCCACTACTAGGGCTAAACAAGGCTTTAGGAAAGAAAAAAGATTAAGAGAACAAGAACAAGGTATGACAGCACCTATTCAAATAGATCAAGAAATAAATAGACATGAATTGGGTTTTCAGAAAGGGCCACTGAGACAATCAAAATTACTTGGAAATCAGAAAGACCAGTGTGGGTTCCTCAGTGGCCCCTGACTAAAGAAAAGATACAAGTAGCTCATGACTTGGTCAGACAACAATTAGCGGAAGGACATATACAACCTTCCGTATCCCCCCATAATACTCCCATTTTTGTCATTAAAAAGAAATCTGGTAAATGGAGATTATTACAAGATTTAAGAGCCATTAATAATGAGATGGTTATTATGGGACCTGCTCAATCAGGGATTCCTCAATTGTCTGCTTTACCAAAAACCTGGCATGTTTTAGCTATAGATATTAAAGATTGTTTCTTTTCAATTCCAATTCATCCCGAGGATAGTCCACATTTTGCATTTACTATCCCTGCACTGAATCATGAAGGTCCTGATCAGAGATATGAATGGAAAGTACTCCCTCAAGGGATGGCTAACAGCCCAACTATGTGTCAAATTTATGTTAATAAAGCAATCCAGCCACTTAGAAACCAAAATCCTGAACTACAAATATTTCACTATATGGATGATGTGTTATTGGCACATAAAGATAAAAACACATTACTAGAATGTTATGCCACACTTACAAACTTATTAAAAAATTATAATCTAGAGATAGCAATAGATAAAGTACAATTAAATCTTCCAATTAATTATTTAGGAGTTCTATTATCCTCAACCATGGTCCGTCCACCAAAAATTCAAATACGAGTAGATCAACTCAAATCACTTAATGACTTTCAAAAGTTATTGGGAGACATAAATTGGATAAGGCCTTATCTAGGCATACCAACAGGAGAGTTAGGACCTATATTTGATATTCTAAAAGGTCCATCAGATCCAAATTCACCCCGCATGTTAACGCCTGAAGCAAGAAAAGCATTAAAAATCATTGAAACATATATGGAAAATATGCATTTGGATAGAATTGATATAAGTTTGCCTTTATTATTTATTGTACTACCAACAAAAAATATTCCTACAGGAGTATTTTGGCAGGAAGGTCCATTATTGTGGATACATTTATCTTATTCTCCTAATACTATTCTTACTAGATATCCTGAGGCTGTAGGACAATTAATACTCAAAGGAATAAAAGCAGCTAAGGGAGTATTTGGGATTTCTCCCAATAAAATTATTACTCCATATACTATGGATCAAATTGATGAATTAGCTAATGAGTTAAATACTTGGGCAATAATCATGTGTAAAACTAGTGTTTCTTTTGATAATCACTTACCATCTAATCCTTTGTTGTCTTTTTGGTCTAAGCATCCTGTAGTTTTTCCAAAAATGACAAGAAAAACCCCTATCATAAATGCTCCAAATATATTCACTGATGGGTCAAACAATGGCACAGCAGCAGTAGTTACTCCTGATCAAACTTTTACATTTTTAGTACCCAAACAATCAGCTCAAAAGGTAGAGCTTAATGCAGTATTACAAGCTTTTATGATGTTTAAAGATTCTGTATTTAATTTATTTTCTGATAGTCAGTATGTAGTTAATGCTATAGTATCCCTCGAAGATGCTGGTAGGATTTCACCTTCTTCTACTGTTTTCTCTTTGTTTTCCGCTATACAAAGTCTAATCTGGGACCGAAAAGATCCATTCTTCATAGGTCATATCAGGGCACATACAGGATTGCCTGGAGCCCTTAGTATGGGCAATGAACTAGCAGATAAATCTACACATGACATACATATTTTCTCCACAATAGAAGAAGCTATAAATTTTCATAAAAGGTTCCATGTCAATGCTAATACTTTACAAAAGCATTTTAAAATAACTAAAGAACAAGCCAGACATATAATAAAACAATGTCAAAATTGTGTGACATTTTTACCACAAGTTAATCTTGGAGTCAATCCTAGAGGACTGATACCTAACCATATTTGGCAGATGGACGTCACACACTTGCCAGAATTTGGAAAATTAAAATATTTACATGTTACAGTTGATACCTCTTCCGGATTTTTGATGGGCTCCCTTCATGCCGGAGAAAAAACTAAAGATGTTATAGCTCATTGCTTACAAAATTTTGCCACTGTGGGCATTCCAAAACAGTTAAAAACGGACAACGGTCCTGGTTATACTTCCTCCTCTTTTAAACAATTTTGCTCATCATTTGGTATTACTCACATAACAGGAATTCCATACAATCCACAAGGACAAGGCATAGTTGAAAGAGCTCATCAAACTATTAAAATGTACTTATTAAAACAAAAGGAGGGAATTGGAAAGGGGTATATATCCCCCAAAGATAAACTTAAAATAACCCTTTTTACTCTAAACCTTTTAAATTTAGATTCATCGGGACTTAGTGCTGCGGAAAGACACTTGTACCCCAAAAATGTACATAAGCCTAAGGTACTTTGGAAAGATATTCTAACAGGACAATGGAAAGGCCCGGATCCAGTGATAGTCTGGAATCGGGGCGCTGTTTGTGTTTTCCCACAGGATGAACAGCAACCGATTTGGATTCCAGAGAGATTAACTAAAACAATTTCTACAGAAAAAGAAGATGATTTGACTCAAATCCATAACAGCTGACATCCAGAACTCCAGCTTGGCTATTCTTACATCTGCGACAGTGATTAACCAAGGTGTTTTTTTTTTTTTCAATATCTATTTTATTATTGCATTTTTCCCACATCATAAAGTTCTAATTTATTTTATTTTATTTATTTATTTATTTATTGAGCTCATACAAACCTAGGTTAATGTTTTTCTGATCAGTTTTATTTTTTGACTGTGTTTTATTTTTTGACTGTGGAGTTTTTAAACATTGCAATGGAGATTTCACCTAAGTATAGTTACAAGGCCTTTATTTACTATTGTCTTATGTGTTGTATGTTGTGTGCACACTTCTGTTTTGTGTTGTATGTCTGTATGTGTGTATGTCCATATTTCTTATATGAGGAGCGCTCATGAAAAAATGGATCCGAATTTTTTCTTTATTCACGTGATTTATATGGTTTAATTTAAATTAGGTAAACAGCTGTTAAGGATTGTTTTTAAAGGAGTTTAACAGATCTGTTTGTTTACTTTCACCTTTCTTTTTCATTATATTTAATAATTCTGTTCAGGATAATGTCTCTTTAGCATCATTGCCAGAATTTCCATCTCCATCCCAATTCCGGTGAAGACTGAGATAAAACCAAACTACAGCTTCTATGATAGCTATCACAGTAAACTGTATAAACTGATGCATCAATGAATATAACTCAACAAGTAATGCTCAATCAAGGACTTAATTTACCTTGGGAGGAAATGGACATATTGATAGACTCCTCCAATTTGAACTGCTTACAGAACTTGCCTGGACTATATATCAGTTGCATACATTGTAAAATATCATCTGGTGCACCGAATTGTGGTACTGCTGGCATATCTTTGCTGATGGTGTCACCAGTGATGCAATTTCCTTGCCAGCTCACCCCATGTTAATTGTGGTAATACTGGCATATCTTTGCTGATGGTGTCACCAGTGACGCAATTTTTCCATAGGAGCCATCAATTGGCTTGGTGTCGTGGCATTTCTGTATCCTCCTCCCTTCTACTAGTGATGGTCTAAAATTTGGGGGCCAACAGAGGTGAGGCAAAGAACCTCACCCCCCCACTGGCACCAAGGCAAAATTTGGGGGCCAACAGAGGTGAGGCAAGAACCTCACCCCCCCACTGGTGCATAGGCCTATCCACAAGCATGGCTGAATGCTGGACCGGTAGTCAGTGACGGGTTGATCTGATTACAGTGGATTCAACCTAAGACAGGAAGCTGACCCCTAAATGTCAGTTCTCCCATGACGGGTAAGAACCATATGTTAAATTGGACAACCTACCAGGCACGGTCCCTAGCCACATTGCTTGTTGCTTAATTAAACAGAAGGGGGCAGATGCTAGGAGCCACAAGCAAATATACGATGTATGGCACCTTTGTTTGTAAAGTGACGCCAGCTAGCCACTGAGATGATTATGTTAAGATTTACATTCATATGGAAATTGGACTCCCGCTGTTCACCTTGGCCTGCTACCAGACTCATGTTACGGACTCATGTTACCAGACTCTTGGAGAGTTCCCATTGGTTGAGGAAGGATAGTAGGAGGAAATTCCGGGGGAGGTCCGGGGGACCCCGGGTTCCGGGAGACGCGCGGTTCCGGTGGACGCCCGCGTGGGAGGACCGGGTTTGGCTTGCCGGCGGCGGTTTTTTCGAAATAAAGTTTTGTTCCTGCTTGAGTGGCTCGTGATTCTGTGCCCAGCCAAGACTGCGGCAAACAAGAATCAACAAATGGGACTTTCTTAAACTGAAAAGTTTTTTCTCAGCAAGAGAAACAATAAGAGAGGTAAATAGGGAGCCTACATCCTGGGAACAAATTTTTACTCCTCACAGTTCAGATAGAGCCCTAATATCCAGAGTATACAAAGAACTCAAAAAATTAGACAATAAATTAGACAATAAGTTAACAAATAACCCAATCAACAAATGGGCCAAGGACATGAACAAACACTTCACAGAGGACTACATACAATCAATCAACAAGTACATGAAAAAATGCTCTCCATCTCTAGCAGTCAGAGAAATGCAAATCAAAACCACCCTAAGATACCACCTCACCCCAGTAAGATTGGCAGCCATGATGAAGTCAAAGAATAATGAGTGCTGGCGAGGATGTGGGGAAAAGGGTACTCTTGTACACTGCTGGTGGGACTGCAAATGGGTGCGGCCAATTTGGAAAGCAGTATGGAGATTCCTGGGAAAGCTGGGAATGGAACCACCATTTGACCCAGCTATTGCCCTTCTGGGACTATTTCCTGAAAACCTTAAAAGAGCACACTACAGGGATACTGCCACATCGATGTTCATAGCAGTACAATTCACAATTGCTAGACTGTGGAATCAACCCAGATGCCCTTCAATAGATGAATGGATAAAAAAAAATGTGGCATTTATACACCATGGAGTATTACGCAGCACTAAAAAATGACAAAATCACGGAATTTGCAGGGAAATGGATGGCACTAGAGCAGATTATGCTTAGTGAAGCTAGCCAATCCCTAAAAAACAAATACCAAATGTCTTCTTTGATATAATGAGAGCAACTAAGAACAGAACAGGGAGGAAGCGCAGGAAGAAAAGATTAACATTAAACAGAGACATGAGGTGGGAGGGAAAGGGAGAAAAAAAGGGAAATCACATGGAAATGGAGGGAGACCCTCACTGTTATACAAAATTACATATAAGAGGTTATGAGGAGAATGGGATAACAAACATGGAGGGAAATGAATTACAGTAGATGGGGTAGAGAGAGAAGATGGGAGGGGAGGGCAGGGGGGATAGTAGAGGATAGGAAAGGTAGCAGAATACAACAGTCACTAATATGGCAGTATGTAATAATGTGATGTGTAACCGATGTGATTCTGCAATCTGCATTTGGGGTAAAAATTGGGAGTTCATAACCCACTTGAATCTAATGTATGAAATATGATATGTCAAGAGCTTTGTAATGTTGTGAACAACCAATAAAAAATAAATAAATAAATAAAATCCCACAATATGGGGGTTATAATAAAAAAAAATAAATTAAAATAAAATAAAATAAAAGTCCTGAGGATATGTAGGGATGTGGCTCAGTGGTAAAGTTCTTCTGGGTTCAAGCACTAATACACCCCCCCCAAAAAAAAATAAATCAGACTTTCACTTTTGTGGACTTAACTCTATCTCACAGATTCTCATGATAAGAATTGTAGGAAGATCTCAAAATAGTTTTGGTGGAAAGAGAGAAGGGTTAAGCATTTTGAAGTAGTTACAGAATTTTCTTCATGACAAAGTCCTGTTCCCTAAAGAGAAACTTTTTGCCAAATCCTCATTTCACCTGGGGAGGGAAATATGACCCACTCCAGTCCTGTTCAACCTTCTTGTCACACCTAAGGCAGAAAATCAGGACCTGTGTTCTCAGGAAATAGGGTGGAAAGGCTGTAATGCCCTAATGGCAAAAGGAAGAAAAATAAAAGCATAACTAGTCATTTATTAAACATGCAAAAGACCAAACAGTGAGAAAATCTTGAAAGAAACAGAGGGGATAGGCCAGAAGGAATTATGACACTTTACAAATCAAGATGTAATATGAGAATTTTATCAAGCAATTTTGCATGGTCAGAAACCATGCAATCAAGAAAGTAACAGATTGATATATTTAAAATGTTAAAGTAAAAACTCCAATCTAAAGTTCTATGTACAGTGTTATCCTTGATTAAAAACTTATTCAGGTCACAATCTTGCATCTTCATGTCAAAAGGAAGAAAATCAAAGGAAGCAAATGTAAAGATAAAAACAATATTTTTATTTTAGTATTCTTAATTGATCCAAATATAATTTTAAACCAATTTAGACAATATAGTAGGTGATTTGTGAAATGAATGACAACCACATCACAAGGAACAGGATTGTGATTTCTCCAGGGAACCCGTACCACATAAGTGGAATAGTATTATTTAAGAGTGAGCATAGGCTTATGTGAAGTGAACATTGTTACCAGGAGAAGTACTTTGAAATATTTATATTTGACATACTCAGAGAGGATATTAAATGAGCATAAACAATGATGAATTGAAGCCAAAGGGGAGAAGAAGAGGAGAAATGCTAAATGAGCAGGTACAGCAGTAGAAAATGATTACAAACATAGCAGATATTAATGCAATATTTAAAAAATCACTTAGATGTGAGTGATTTAAACAGAGCTTTTAGAAAGACTGGCCAAATGCATATAAAGAAGAAATGACTACATGTTTTCTGTTTTCTAGTTTTTACTCACTGATTTTTGACCAGCTGTTGTTAAATATGTGTTTAGAATTATTATGTCTCCTTAGATAATCAAATTCCCTACAATCCATATTGAGCCTCTATATCTCCAATAATCTTCATTCTATATGATGCTTTGTCTAAAATTAACAGTTACTCAAAATTCTATTTGATTAGTGCATTGTTTTCTGGTTAGCTTCACTTTTATCATTCAAATGGGTTCAAATCTTAGATGAAAGAACAAGTGCACAAAGCCACCATGATAATTTGATAATATCCATCAGCAATTGATAGCTCATGCAGGAAAAAAAGCAAGGATATAAATTATATGAAAAGCACTATCAATTAATTCAATCCAATTGATATTTGTAGAATGTCAATCTAAGAAAAGCAGATCAAATACACATTCTCTTCAAGCTTTCACAAAACAATGCCAATATAGAAATATAAAACAATTTATATTTTAAAAAATCTAAAATAACACAAACTATGTTCTATGATAATAATAGACTTAAACTATAAATCAATTAAAGAAACATAGCCAGGATACTGCTAAGTAGTTGGAAGTTAAAATATAAGACTAAAAATGTTAAAAGAGCTTCCAATATGAGAAGAGCTTTAAAATCATTACTTCTACCTTTATAATCAGAAAAATTGTGGACAAAATAAAAATTATTTTATTGGACCTACAGAAAGCTACACATGCAGGACAAATGACCATCCCCAAATCATACAAAATAGGCAAATATGCTTGCCTAAAAATCTGTTTGCTACCATGGCCATAATCTGGGAAGAACACTTGGACAATAATCTTGAGAATTTATGCGAGGCTTGAGTGTAGACTAGCTTGAGAATGAAGTATTCCTCGGGACCTACCCTTTCATGATTTTTACATTCAGTAAGCAATAGGTTCTCAAGGTAAAGAAAGTTAAAATCCAAAAATTGTATTATTTGGTCTATCAGAGGAGGAAGTGTTTCCTCTGCTAAAGGAAAGGCTTAACGGAGCCTGTCCCAGAAACATGAGGCAGAAAGATTTCTCTCATTCCAGGGTCATCTAGCCTTCCTATCTCAACTACTACACAGAAACACCACACAAGAAATAATATTGTGAAAGGCGTGGGCTGGAGACCCAAAACCACTAATCACTGAAATTTAATTAAAAGATTATGGAACATAGATTCTCTTTCATATCTCATCAATCAACAGGAGTCCAGCATAATAATAATAGATTATAGATTTAAAAAAAATGTTTCAAGACACAGATTTTCTCTGAGGAAAAACTCAAAGTCTAGAGAAGTGGGCAAAAGGACATTAGAGGAATTTGAAGTCTCTGCAACCTATAGTTGCAGCAAACAATTGAACAAAGCCCAATGCTTAGCCAGATGAACATTAATATGACATGTTAGAGCACCACTCTCCTCATTTCTGGTAATCGACAGAGAAATAATTATAAAGCATACCAAAATAAGACAAAGAAACGTAAAAGTATAGTTTCACAACTTATCTCAGATATTACACACATATTTAGGTTATCAGAGGAAATTTAAAATAACTCTGATCAATGTTTATAGCTCTAATGGAAAATAAAGTGTACAACATGCAAGAGCACATGAGTAATATAAGTAAAAAGTTTGGAATTCTAAGGAAAAAAATTGAAGAAAAAAAAAACTAGATTCCAAAAGCTACCAAACAGAAATGAAAAAAAAAGACTTCAATGTTCTCATCAGTAGATTCAACATGGCCAAAAAAGCAGTTAGTGAGCATGAAGAGTTATTAATAAAAAATTGCTAAACTGGGCTGGGGATGTAGCTCAAGCAGTAGTGGGCTCGCCTGGCATGCGTGCGGCCCGGGTTCCATCCTCAGCACCATGTACAAACAAAGATGTTGTGTCCGCCGAAAACAAAAGTAAATACTAAAAATTCTCTCTCTCTCTCTCTCTCTCTCTCTCTTTAAAAAAATTATGAAACTGAAGTGCAAAGAGAAAGAAGAATGAAAAATTTCTCAGGTAGGGTGATTGATAATAATAGGAAAATCCCAAAAGATATAATGCTTATATTATTGGAATAAGAGGAGAAAATAGAGGGAAGATACAGAAAAGAATATTTGAATAATTGCCGAAAAAAAATCCTTTTCAAACTTAATGACAGTCACCAAGTACACACACAAAAACTGTATCTTGGTATGTCATATTCAAATGGCAAGAAACCAAAGACAAAGAAAAATCTGGAAAGAAGTCTCCAAAATAATCGAGAGAAGAATAACAATTTACAATGGACTTATCAGAAATCATACTTTCTCCTTAACTATGACCAGTACACCTCAGAACATAAACTACCTTACAGCCACCACAGACCTGAGCTGTGGGGCTTGGGAGGTAGACAATTAAAAGATGTCACAGTGTTCCCTTACTGTAAAACAGCAGCTTGTTCCCTAACAAGCCTTCCCTTGGTGGTTATAAGTGTTTGACTAGATTCCAGAGTTCCGCAAAAATTGATTCTGACATTTTTGTCAGCTCATTAGTTGCTTTTGTGGAGAAGCACAGCCCTAGATTTCCCTACTCTGCCATTCTGGTTGACATCCACATCTAAGAAAATTTTGCAGAACCCCAGAGCCTTCAATGCCTTTGCAGATACACGAATAAATTAACAGTTTCTCAAGATACATTTGTAAGTAAATTGCCAGTTACCAAAGGTTACACACAGCACATACGAAATAATAAAAACCTCAAAATATGAAAGAAAAAATGGCTAGAGGCAAAAGCATTCATTTTTTTTTGTTTCAGTCATATTTTAAATTTTAAAAAGCACTGTTTGAGTTCTACACTGACAAAGCCTCTACCTTCCATTATATGATAATAAGAAAAGTCACAAAATAACTTGAACTCTCTCTTACACACACACAAAAAGCCAATCTCTGATAGGAGATCGGCTGAAAATAGAAACCTATATTTCACAGGTAAGCATGCTCAGCCAAACTTTCTGTTCAACTGAATCCTTACCATTAAACAACTGATTCTCATTGCTGGCAGCTTCCATATTTGTGAAATTGCCTTATCACTAAACTCATTTGCAATCCCCACAAGTACTTGCAATCCTGTGCAGAGTAAGGAATATTTGAGTCCCTCTGTGCACACATTCCCACCTGGTGTTGACACGGTGACACTCTGCCTTTTTATTATCAGCGAAACTGTAAACACTATAAAAGAGTGACCTTTTCACAGTCTATTTAATACCATGTTTTTCATACTTTTGTTCTTTTTCTTGGTGATTTCACTGTTTATAATGGTCCCCATATAATGCTGAAGTGCTGTCTAGTGTTCCTAACCACAAGAAAGATGTGGTATGCTTAACAGAGAATATATGTGTATTAGACGAGCTTTGTTTAGGCATGAGTTACAGTGCTGTTGGCTGGGAGTTCAATGCTAATGAATCAAACTTATGGTACATCCAGAAAGGAAAGATGATATTGACTAATCTGTATGTAAGGATGCTCTGAAATGTGTTAAAGTAACATCTATAGTGTGTGATGAATTCATAGAAAATATGAGAAAGTGGTTAAATCTGAATTAATGAGATTCTGACAGATTTTTTTAAAAAATGGTTATCTGAGCAGCATTGTTTTGAGGCTAAAAACCAAAAGGATTCAGTCTTATCCCCCAGAGTAAGGAAAATGTTAAACCATTCTCCACTTTTCAAAAAGCAGCACAATCTGAAAAATAAACTTGCAGATGAGGCAGGCTGTGCAGACCAGAAAACTTCAGTTTTTTTAAATATGCATTTTTAGTTGTTGTAGGACCTTTATTTTACTTATTTATATGTGGTGCTGAGAAACGAATTCAGTACCTCACACACATGCTGAGCAAGTGCTCCATCACTGAGCTACAATCCCAGCCCCAGATTTTTAATAATACCTGCTAAGTGTTCTATGGGACAAGGATTATGCAGAAGCAAAAACCAGCTTGCTTTGTAAGGATGAAGGCAACCAAATCTGAAACACAAATGGTGTTGCAGTCAACATAGATGCTGTGACCAAAGGCTTGCAAGAACGTGGCCTTGTATTTCCTTATGGAGGAAGAGTACAGTGTTCACTAATTCAATGTTCATGGTGACTTTATAGATTATAATTTGTGCAAAAAAATGAGTATCAACTGTATATGTCTTGGTGTTTAGTTCTTTGCAGTACTTGACAATAAGACAGCCTTTTATGCTTCAGTCAGAAATTTGTTTTTTTTATGATTAAATGTATTGAATTACTCTAATTGAAGTATGTTTTACATCCAAAGGATTCTATTTATTATTGGATTTTCTTTAAAAAAATTAAATGGCTGTATAATCCTTTGGTGCTAAACCATTTGTATTGAAAAAGATATTTCTAGTGTTGATTTTGACAATAACAGAACATTTCTCTGACTTTACATTCAGTGCAGTATCACAGACATTATCACTACTTAATTATTTTCAATTATATTGAGTTAGTATTGCTACAAGGTCTGCCAATAAAATTGGAAGCAAAGCAGAGATGATGTGAGGTTTTCTGCATTGTGAACAGAAAAGGAAAGTCTGCTATATAGCTTAACTATTCAAAAACACGACACTAGATTTTTCAGATTCCTAGTGAAATGGATGATCAACCAGGATTTTTATATGCATGTTTTGCTTATACTGTTTTTTAAATAAATAGTTTTTGTATCTTCTAGCAAGAGGGCTTGCTGTTATTGATTTCATCACTTGACCATTCATTTTGCATTATATATTCAAGAATTTCTAATTATTTTGATTCATGGACCCAGTTTAAATGAAAGTTATTTATTGGAAATATGCTCTGTCTTCCAGAAAAATTAACCATGTCTTCAGAAAGAAATCTCATGTATACAAAGATTTCCTTTAAATTCTGACATCTCTGGAAAGTGCAAATAATTTTCCAAACTGTGAGAAGAATAAAAAGCAAGAACAAAAGCAAGGTGAATATATAAAACAAACAAACAACAAACAGTTTTAAAACTCTAGTCCTCTGCCTATTCAGAAACATTTTAGGAAAATCCTGAATATCACAATGAAATAAGTATGTATGAGAATAGTTTTCTCCTTGACAGCATTTGTCTGCAAAACTCGAGGCTTATGAGAGAAGAATTCCTACTTCTTAGGAAGTAGTGGTCAGAAGTAAAGATGAACGAGGCATGGTGGTACCCACCACAATCCCAGTGACCTGGAAGGCTGATGCAGGAGGATTATAAGTTCAAGTGCTGCCTCAACAATTTATTGAGACTTTGTCTCAAAATTTAAAAAGAGTAAAATATAAAGGGCTTGAGGTGTAGCTCAGTAGTGTCTTTAGTAATTAAAAAAATAAAAAAATAAAGCTGTCTAGGTTAGTCTCAAAGTAGAACATCAATGATCTCAGGGCATATTTTCTAAACCAAATGGGAGAAAACAATAAGAATTGATACCAGAAATAGTTTAACAGATAAATATGTTTTAATTTCTAGAATTTCTCAAAAAGGACAAGGAAGCCACCCTGAGAACATAAGTATTTGGGGGCAGGTGAGAGTAGTGAGGAGAGGAGGGAGGCAGTCTTTTCACTGTTACTTTTATAAACATGATTTTTATGTTCTTTATAAAACAGTGGATTTTTTATTCTACACTGTGGCTTCCTTCATTAATATAATACAACCGTGCACTCATAGTCATTTACTTTTGCTAAATGAACAGACACATTATGTCATTCATGATGATTAATGGGTGTGTTCACTGTGATATGTACTGATACTGACAAGTGGGGATATCAAGCATGAGTAGCACACTGGTGGCTGTATTTCATGGCATTCACTCAGAGAGGCAGCACCACAAAGAATGATCTAATGAAGTGCAGGGATGAACCAGACATTACAGGATTTTGAGCTGTAAAGCAATCTGCATCACCCTGTTGCATCTGAGGGTGGTACAGGACTAAAGTCAGCAGAACAGGAAGCTGGGGAGAGAGGATGAACAGGGTGTTAGAGAAAACAAGAAGAAAATAGAACCTGTATATATGGTTTAATCCATGAGTACAAACTGGAATCTCTCTGGAAAAGGAAGTGGCCTCCAGTTGCCTCAGGTCTTCCACCTGAAGGATGCTGGGGATCTACGGATTTGCAGCTGCTGGGGGAGTTGTAGGTACAGCTGCCAGTCACTTGGTTCCTTTCTCCTCAAGGGTCTTCTATGTCAGCCTCAGTGGAACCTGTACTTCTCATATTCTCCTTTTTTTCTAACCACTCTTTCTCAGGCTGCTCTGTCCATGTATTTGTCTCTGCACATTAAACATTGGGGTTTCTTAAGGTGCAGCTATAAACTCTTTTCTCTTTTTACTCTTTCTTTTCTTCCAAGTAAAAATCAGCCACACATTGATTTGGAAATTCAACTGATACATCAATGATCTCCATGTATGTTCAACTCAGTTGACTCCTTTATCTCTCTTCAACTATATTCAACCAAATGGACTTTTTTTTTTAAACTGGGGTAGAAAAAGAAGGCAGGTTGAGAGAGACTCATTTTATAATAGAAAAGATTTCTTGATATTACAGTTCCATGTAGCACAGTGTTCTGCACATTCTTGATTCTTTAATTTTAAATCACCTTTCTTTCTCTTGCAATAGGTCTTCAAATTATTTTTCTTTGTTTATTTACAAGAATGATATAAAGCTGGCATATTTCTCAGTTCTTATATATATAAGCATGTATTGCCAAGACTTTCAAAAGTGAAAGACAATTCTGATCAGCTGGGTTTTCTTAGATGCTCAAATAATTTTTCTGAATCTTGTAATTCAATAATTTTAAACGCTCATATTAGAGGTAGTACAAATAACAAATGATTGAAAATAATTCATTAATCACTTTCTAGCACTATGATGTTACCAAAAAAAAAGTATCAATATCAGAATCCCTGTGAAACTTGCTTCTCTCTGCATTTTCCCTTCACACAGGAACTGTGAATGATGGACCGGCACAGAAAATTTCATTTAGAAGTATCTCTACAATGATGCCCAAGTGCACACGTAGTTATAGCACTTTTTGAAACTTCTTTTATGGAGTGTAGAAATTTAAAGACATAGTGATTTTCTAACATCAGATCATTTTAAAACATAATTTAAAATGTCATCAGGTACATCAGCATCAGGTACATCAGGTACAAAGAAGCAATGTTCTCAGTTCTCCACTCTCCCCCAAATATAAAATTGATTATTAGAATTGACCTTTGACGTACGGATTCTTTGTTTCAATTATGTGATTTGTTCTGATTAGTTATACATGACAATAGAATGCATTTTGACACATCCTACATAAATGGAGTATAACTTCTCATTCTTCTGGTTGTACATGATGTAAGATTACATGATCAGTGTAATATAATGCACATAGGATCCCAATGTCTGATTCATTCAATCATCCTTTCTACCCTCACATCTCCTCCCCTCCCTTCACTTCCCTCTAGGATTCTTAACAAGCCCAAAGAAGAATATAAATGGAGAAATAATTAGCTGTTAAACTTGGCTTTAACTTCAACCCATCATATAACACTGACTCACTAAACTGATAACATAGAATTTGATCTGATAAACTGATAACATCCAATCTGGAGAGAGAGCTGTCTCTCTCCAGATTAAGATCTTAAAAGAGGACTCTAATATTGTCCTAGAAAGGAGCAAACTTTCCTGAAGAAAATCTTGGGATAAAATTTTTGAGAATTCACCAAAAATCAATCTCTTTTCTCAAACAAGAATGAACCAATAAAAAACCCAAACAGGAATATGTGCAAAGGATTCACATGAAGAACTGAACTATAAAAATAATTCATTAAATTTAGCAGATGTATTAGTCAGTTTTGCATCACTGTAACAAAACACCTGACACAGGCTACTCTGAAAACAATATTTACTCAACTCATGGTTTTGGAGGTTAAAAATTTGAACACCACAGAACAGACTTTATAGCAAGGGCCATCTGTTGGCTGCAGCACTTTGTGGTGCAGATAGCAATGGCAAGGGCACATATGGGAGCATTCAAGTGATTTTATCTTGAGCCATGAGCAAAATGGTAAAGGCAAGACTTTGTGCTTTCATATCAAGCTTCATGAGAGAAACACCAAGGTGTCAAACAAGAACTACCTTACCTACCCTTATGACCTAAGGACCTTCCATCAGGCTCAACCTCTAAATGTTTTACCACCTCCCAACAGTGTGACCTTAAGGATCAAGATCTCAACACATAAACTATTGGAGGGACATAAACCATATTCAAATGACAGAATCAGGCTTAGAAAAAAGTAAGAATATATTGAAGAAATTAGACTGAGATATTAGCCTTAACAGCACCTGCTTATAGTCTTGTGTAGAAAAACACTGGACTCCACTAAAGTTTAAGTGAAAGTATTATGTCTATATTCATATCCATATTCATGTATACCTATACCTGTACTTATACTTTTTCTGTTTCTATGCTCCTTTTATGTATCTGAAATGTTAAGAAGAAACTGAAGAAAACAAAATAATAACAGAATAATTGACATCACGCACATTATAGGGGAGAGATACTATAGAAAATTAAAAAGTAATATTGAAGTAAATATTGATAAATTCTAAACAAAAGACTGGAGTATTAATTTAAGAAGAAGAGATACAAAATTTAGACAATGCATTTTCAGTATGTGAATAAATATAGTGGAAAAAGAAAGTAAATAGGAAAATAGTTGGAAGTTGTAGTAATAGATGCTTTTCCTAAATTGAATAAAATTGAATCTTTATCACAGACACTTGCAATTTCTATGTAAGAGAAACTGACATGTGGATAAGCTTATTTCTTTATTTCTTCCATTAGTGCCTTTTGTTCCTTGAAATTTTGTTTGTTTTCTTGGTATTTCAAAAGTAAAGAATCCTATAAACATGAAAGCTAAATATTTACATTTATGTATATGGTTATCTATAAGTAAGAATAGAATTAGAGTGTTAACAAAATTTTTCTATATAATATTAAATTCAAGCATATAAATGCACAATAATTACAGTTTTATAGTAAGTTACTAGGCTGACAGTTTAATTATTTAATCTGTCTTTGAATTATCAAGACAGTTAAAAGTCATTTTCAAGTATACAAGGACTCAATGGAATGCCAGAATAATTCTTTCCTAAATGTTTAAGATAAATAAATGCTACAAAATATGACATATACATAATTTAAAATTATCACTTTTTCTAGTCAAACAAAGTTTCATCCTGATAAGATGAAAATGTAAGTTTGGGGTGATAAGCAGAAGCCAGAACTGATGGGAAAGAGGTTAACTGGGAGCAGGTGAGAAGATGGTAGGAGGCTGTACAATTTGTGCAAGCTGTGTATTTTTATATTATAGTTTGACACCTTTTCACATTTCAATTTGCGTGATCTTGGAAGAATTAACTTAATGAAAAAGCATATTTCATCTTTCAGAGGAAGGAAAAAGCAATATTTATTTTTATTTCTCCATTCAAATAACACGGACCCTTCAGTGGCTAGAATCCAAATGAATACTTTAGGTAAATAACACTGTAAATCTTTCAAGAAATATGAATTATTTAGATCTTTAAGGCAAATAGCATGGTTTTCAGAATTGATGATGTGCACTTGTAGAGAAATAGCTCATTTTCCTCCAAGATGTCGGCTCAGCTTCCACTTTAGCATTTGTATTTCTGTGGCTGTTCTTATGCATTCCCTAGAGATGTTTGTTGGAGTAGCTGCTATTAGGACATGTATGTACACATGTGAGAATATTTTGCTGTTTAGTTTCACTATATTTTCTTATTTTGGGGGGCAAGGAGTTTTCTGAGATACAATGATGCTTGGTATGTGAATTATTTGTATATTTCTGCTAATACTAACTTTTACAATTTATTTTTACTTCAATGGTATGCTTGGAAAGGTACCACTGAACTCAAAATTAAAATATACCCATGTCTTCTTCTATTACTTTAGATGTTTAATGCTGACATTTAATTTTTCAAGAAAGACTGTATTGCACACAAACTATTTTAGTACACAAAAATTATAAGAAAAAGTATATTTATTGATTTCTCACTGTTCTGTTTAAAAGTTGGCATGTTTTGGAACATTTGTACTTTCTTAGGTGGTTATTAGTATTTGCCCTATTTTGAAAGTAATAATCTGTGACTCAGACAGGTTAAGCAATTTCCCAGAGCCATGATGAAAGGGAGCCTGAGTCAGAAGCTGGTCTACAAGCTCCCTGTGTGCTACTATCATTTTCATTCCTGTTTTCCATTTTTGGTACAATTTTTAGCCAAATTTTATTATTTTACATAAAATTGTATATACTTAAATAATTCAGATCATCAACATAAACACTACATATTTTTTTTTTAAATTACACAGTAGTATTCAGGTAACAAAATGGCAAGAATTGCTAACATTGCTTCCAAGACAACTAAAACTAAACAACAACACTAACAACAAGAAAAACCTCAACATATAAGCAACTTGTGTTTTTAACCCAGAGGATATTTTTTTAACTGACCATGTCATTTCTAATACCTACACTCTACCAAGTAAATGAATATTTAATATGGCAATAGGCCAGAAGCATTTAAAGATATATTCAGTAGCATGTTAAATATTGGTATTCTTCCCTATTTCGCTTTTCTTCAAGAGAGTAAAATTATTTATCAACAGGAAAAATAATACCCTCAAACCAACTTAGTCTGCATCATAATCTTCCTCTTCTTGCATATCTAATATATTTTCCCTATTTTTTCTTATACTTTTTACTTTGGCAATGCTTTTTAATTATGTATCAAATTTTCCACCAGTCTGGCCTGCAGTAGAATATTTTTCATAATTTTCCTTTATTTAAGCAGCCTCTTGTCACAATTAGGCTGCATACTGCCTACAGGAGTTTTTTGTTTGTTTGTTTGTTTTGCTTTGTTTTGTTTTTTAACATATCTTTAGTTTCTTTAAAACATACCTGTTGGGTAGGCTCTTCTGCCCTCTTTTTAACTTGGGAGTGATTGAAGAGCAAAACAAGAAGATGGCTGAAGGATTCTTATTGAATGCACTTGAGTTCTTATAATTCTTTTATCCCCCTTCAGAAAAAAAAATTATCTTTCCCCTATTCATGAAAGTAGCTACTTCTCCATTATTCAGACCTTACATTTCTTTAGCAGACCTGGTACTCCACAATGCATGCCATGACACTGGGTTATTCATCGCTTAAGTGACCATTTTTATTTAATTCTTAAGAAAAAAAAAACTGGCATTGATATAATAACTTTAAGAAATTATGCTTCTGTAATAGCCAGATAGAAACACTAATTGTATCACTTGTAATTTATAAGTACAGTATTTGAATAATTACTTAAAAATATAAGCATATTTCCTCAAAACTGACATTCCTTTGAAAGCATGAAGTTAAGACACTATCTGAGGTTTATTTCTAACCCATAACCCCTTTTATTTAAAACTAAGCTTGTATATTATTGTTTCCACATAAAGAAGTGTGTTACAAATACATGTAAAAGCAAGAGCATATGAGAACACTCTGAGACTCACAGAGAGCTACAGAGCTTCCTAAGAGAAAGAGATCCTAACCCTGGATTTTGTGATGATTGGAAAGGGGAAAGAGAATGGGACAGAAACCCACTAGCATACTGCAGAATCCAGAGAAAAGATGACTAGTTCTTAGCATTCAGAAGAATTGGAGAGAGGAGTTGATGGTTATATAAAGGAGATATTTAGAAATAGAGTCTGTAAGATTTTATCACCTTTGTGACCTGATGGGGTGGGCAAGAGGCCTAGCCCCACCAAACATTGCTACATGTCAAAGCAGGAACTGCCATTAACATGATATGCCCTTAGATGCTGGGCCTGCAGGGCACCATGAGCCTCAGGCTCAGGCAATGCTTCATTGCCTAATTGGATTTCTCTTAGAAAATAAAAATTCTAGGAGAAAATCATGAAGATTATCAAAATGGTATTGGCAGAGCATTAAACTCCAAGTATAGAGTTTGGGTCCCAGAGCATACATCCCACAAAGTCTAGGAATTGGGGATCAAGCATTAAATAACAACAACTAAAAGACAATAAAATGTCACCAACACAAGTTTGCATTCTAGTGATGGAGAAGACCTTCACAAAGATCAATGTATTTTATTAGATAGAAAATGAAAATTTTCATGAACAAAATAAATCAAGAAAATATATGGACTAGAGAGGGTAACAATTTGAAATATGGAGGTCAAGGGGTAGATTTTATATAAATATATCTCACTGATATCTACACAAAGTTTGAAGGCCATAGGGAAGTGAGACTTTGTTTATCTTGGAGAGGAATGACCCAGGTAAAAGAAGAAACAAATGTAGGGCTTGAGAAAGCACAAATTGTTTTAAGAACAAGAAAAAGGCTAGTGTATTCCCATATAATAGAATGACTAAGATGAAGAGCAGAAAATTTACTAAAGATTAGACAGAAATTGTAGAGTCCAAGTTGTGTAGTATCCTGTAGACCATTGAAGGAACGTAGCTTTGATTTTGAATGTGCAGAAGAGTCACTGAAAAGTTTTTAAAAGAATGATTGATTAGCTGTATCTTTTAAAGGACTCTCTCTTGCTCTTATATTGAGATTAGGATATAGTGAGACAAAACTGAAAGCAGCAAGTCAGTAGGAATTTCTTTTAGTGATACAGATAGGAAAGTAAATGCTTGGATGCCAACTCATAGCCCCACATGTAGGCAAAAGTAACTAGGAAGTAGAAACAGCTCAGGCCTCTTTAACTTTTAGTGAATTTCATTATAATACAGTAGATGAAGAGAGCAGGAAATCATAAGATTAGTAGAAGTGAAATTTTCCACCAAACCTTAGAGATACAAAAATGTTCTACTTGGTTTCTACAGCTCCTGGGACATGGGAGCATGTTCTTTTATTTGAGTCTCATAAGGTTTAGTGACCAGTCAGGTCATAGACTTGTAGATATCCAAGCAACTGCTATCTCTCATACTTCCAGTTCTACTTTTCCTTTGACATTTCCTGTATCAACCACATTTTTTTAAATATTTATTTTTCGTTATCAGCAGACACAGCATCTTTGTTTGTATGTGGTGCTGAGGATCGAACGCGGGCCGCTCGCATGCCAGGCGAGCGCGCTACCGTTTGAGCCACATCCCCAGCCCCTGTATCAACCACATTAATAATTTTAGTTAGTAAGTTCTCAAGGCTTTTCAGATTCTTTTTGTTCTAATAAACAAGAGTGTAAAACTTCAGAGCGGTCAAGCAAAAATTTTGTGTTCTTTCACACATGTGTGATTCAGAGGAGGAATTAAAGATAACTGTACCTCTTAAAATGAAATACTGTTTTCACAATAAAGCCTTCAAACCCAAATGTTCAAACAAATGTTCATTTTTATAGTAATACCTGAAAAGTTGTCAAAATCAGGACATCACCCATCAAAGTTCTCCAGAAATGTTTACCATTATCCAATAAGCCTGCTCCTTATAAAAACAACAACAATAACAAAAACAAAACAAAAAAGCTTTTCTTGGCCATCTTCCATACTTATATCCATTTTTTGAAATCCCTGGAAGCTGTAGGAGGGATACCACAGTAAATCTAAATATGTACTTAACTGTACCATCATCTAACATATTTCCATGTAGAATTATCAATCCCAGGTTTATATTCACCTAAATCTATAGAGTATCTTTTGGACTTAACTAAAAATTATTTGGTCTTTCTGGGAATCTCATAGAAGATACTAATGGAATATCCTAACTTTATTTAGATATTTCATCTATCACATAATGACCTGAATCATTATTTTCTCATCTTCTCCTAGAGAAACACTGTGGGTAAGTTTAATAAAACAGATTCTCTAACATAGTCTACTATGTTTCCAGATCGGTCTGTATTTCTAGATATACACTCAAGGGCTAGGGACACAGCTCAGTTGGTAGAGTGCTTGGTTTGCATGCCCAAGCCCTAGGTTCAATTCCCAGAATGAATGAAAGAAAGAAAAAGAGAGAGAGAGAGAGAGAGAAAGAAAGAAAGGAAGGATTGACTGATTTACACTCAATCTTCAAAATCCAAACCCCCAAATTGATGACTATCTTAAAAGGACTTCCTAATGTGAAGAAGGAACTTTCAAAAACTGATTCAGAGCATGGAGTCAGTATGAGTAATCATACCCTCACTTGGCATTGCAACTTTGCAAATGAACTTGTTTTCCATTGAAAGAAGCATGATAAAATTATGTTTAGTTTTGTTCATGAATTCAATAATTGTTAAAATTTTGATATGAGATATCCCCATACACTCCTGTGCTAATGTGGAAATATTCATAAGTAAAATTATTTCATTGTGAGAACTGGAACTGATTAGTTCGTTCTAGTTTGAATGCAGTGACTACGTGGAAACTGTCAGCAGATGGGGCATGGCTGGAGGAGGTAGATCACTGGTGGACTGCCCTGGGAGGGTGCATCTTCTGTGCAGTCCCTTCCCCTTACTCTCTCTGCTTCCTGGTTCCCATGAGTGAAGCAATACTCCTTTACTATACCCTTCCCCATGTTATTCCACTTCATTTATGGGTCAGAACTATGGAGTTGGCCAACCATGGACTGAACCAACTGAAACATAGCCAAAGTAAAATTTCCCTCCTCTAAGTTGTTCTTCTCAGGTATTTTGGTCACAGCAGACAAAAGCAAAATAACATAATACATTATCTTTATTGAAAAATGAAAGAATGCTACAAAGAATACTTTTTTAAATTTTCTCTTTAACTCACAAGATAACCATTATTAGCATTTGGGGTCCTGCTGTTTAAAAAAAAATTCATCTTTGATACGACTTTTCTTTTCTTTGAGCTCTCTGGGAGTTAAATCCAGACCTCTGTGTCTGAAGCTCCACTGGCCTTCTCACAACATGTGTAACTTAATATCTCATCTTCAAAAACACCTTTGAACTCTGTTTCCCCTTAGACATTCATTTATTGCTCTAAAAGTTTATTGTTATAAATTATTCCATTTATTATAACATAATATAAATGATTCCAGTTATTGTTCTAAAAGTGAATTAGAGTATGAAAAAAAAACTTGTAAGCCTAAAGGGTGTGTTTCTGTTTCTACCAAAGAGGCAAGAGTTCAAAGCTCAGTGGTGCATTAAAACAACAATTTTTCCTCATGGTTTCTGTGAGTCCCTGAATTTTAATTTGTATCTCTAGGAAAGCTGTATCTTCAGCCATTACACATGTGGTCTATGCTGCAGCAACACACAAACCATGATAACAATTAACTGGTTTGCAACATTTCAAATACTACCATTGCCTATTAGAACCCATTCTAAAAATTATGGTATTATAGTTATGGATAGTATTCTGAATATATATTTTAAATAAAAACCTCCAGAAGCTTAGGGGGCTGAGGCAGGAGGATTGGTAAGTTCAAGGCCAGCCTCAGCAACTTAGTAAAACTCTAAGTAACTCACTGAGACCCTGCCTCAAAATAAAAAATTAAAAAGGCTCAGTGGTTGAGCATTATTTTATTATAAATTTAAAATTAAATTGAAACTCCAGGAGATTCTCCTGTAGTTAGGACATAGAACAACATAGGGGTGTCACTAATTTAATCTTAATTTGCTTTGTTGTTATTTTTAAATTTTCATACTCTTTCACATAATATATTACTTTGAGCCAAAGCTTTTTTGATGCTGGTTCTAATGCTAATGTTAATAATATTCAATCTCATACTGAGATGTGTATAACAAATAAAAGACCACAGACACACTCTTTCACAAAGAAGTAAGCATTTCAAAGTGTGTACACTATGCTCTATTTCCAGAGATGATAAATTTGTAGCTATTGACCCAGTAATTTCCAAATTTTTATAAATACCCCAAGGATCCTTATATAGTATTTCTTTGAGAAATATTAAACTAAACTATACTTAGTTTGCTTTGGGAAATGATCTTAAGACTTTTACACAACATGCTACATATGTAATTAATATTTAACTCAGAATTTCATGAAAAATAAAAAATACAAACATTGTACCATAACCAGCTTTTACAATATCCATTACCATGTCAATTCACCATATCCCTGCACAAGTAATTATATACAGTTAGAAAGATAATGCTTACAGAATGATAGATGATAAACAGATTTTAGATATACTACTCTACTTTTATTGGCATTGGCATGTATGTGTGTATATGTTTGTTGTAGAGAATCAGAGATAGAGATAGAATGGAAGCCTTTACTAAAAATCAGATGGTTTCTGTTTTATAAAACTAAACTATAAAAGTTCTGTTTTTGCAAGTTAGTATGACTTGATTAATCTCTTCACTCAATCATATCAGAAAGAAAGAGTCCTTAAAAAGACTTTTAATTTCTAAACCAGTTCTTGGAGGCAACCTTTGAAAAAAATACCTGTTATACAGGTTTTTCTATCATGGTTTGAAATAGCATTAAATTGATTGCCAAAGGAAGGGGGCAGGAACAGGAGATTATGCATGATTTAAAAAGCTAATTCCTGATAAACTTAAGTAGGTCATTCTTATATAGTACAGAATAATTTGAAGTGTCTGTAAATACTAGAGTACTGCTTTGGATCACTTTTTACTGTGTACAATGTCAAATAAAAGATGATCTTATCATATGCAATAACAAATAAAATAAAAGCATATTATCAAATGATATTATTATACATATAATCAAGTTTTGGGAGAGTTTTTGATTCTTACATAATTTTATACTTTATTCAAATAAAATGGATTGATATTTTTAGTTTAGTTGATTATGTTTGATCTTTTTGCCACTAGAAAATAAATGTTCTAAATAGGACAAGGGTAAGCTATAAAGTATAAAAAATGTATTTATCTTCTCCTATCTTTCCATGTCTCCTGCTTCCTTGCTCCTTCATTTCTGTACAAAGCTATGTTAGGTGGTATCATATAACATTGAACACCCTGAAGAACAAAGAAGTGACAAAAATTAAAATGTTATCAAGGAGTGAGTATTTACATATTTTATTTAGTATTTTTATCTAGTATCATATGTGAAAATATCATAGTTTTCTATGTCAAGTAAAACTACAACACATTTTAATGAAAAACAGTTGCGTCTTCTCCCCATCCATTCCTCTTTATCAGAGGGCATCCCTTTTCACACTTTAAGCCTATAATTTGGAATTTAACTATGTGTTTCTAAATACCTATATTGCTATTTCTTGATTTTTTTAGTTCTCAAAATCTTCTAATGTGGATTTAGTTGGTTTTGTCCATGCCAAATTCTGACATATGCATTTCTCCATTTTCTCATCTAATAATTTTGTTGAAAGCCAGTGTTCAGAATTTTTGGTGTCAATGTCATTATTATATGACAAGTAGAATTGATTCCTGGAATGTAATATGATTTTATTTTCCTTTATGTAAAATTTTATTTTATTTGAAGTAATAATTATGTTGTTTTGTTCATTTTGTTCTTTGCTAGGAGCCACAAGCAAATATACGATGTATGGCACCTTTGGTTGTAAAGTGACGCCAGCTAGCCACTGAGATGATTATGTTAAGATTTACATTCATATGGAAATTGGACTCCCGCTGTTCCCCCTGGCCTGCTACTGGACTCATGTTACGGGACTCATGGAGAGTTCCCATTGGTTGGGGAAGGATAGTAGGAGGAAATTCCCGGGGAGGTCCAGGGGACCCCCGGTTCCGGGAGACGGGAGGTTCCGGTAGACGCCCGCGTGGGAGGACCGGGTTTGGCTTGCCGGCGCCTACAGAGTATTGGCGGCTTTTTCAAAATAAAGTTTTGTTCCTGCTTGAGTGGCTCGTGATTCTGTGCCCAGCCAAAACTGCGGCAGTTCTTTGTATCTTAAGGAGCCAATAATTGATTGGTTCCCAAAAAGCCCTTCATAATTTTTTAATATTATCTTAAAGAACATCCCATATCCTTTTAGATGTGCTCTTTCTCTTTACAAGGGTCCCTAACCTGCTCAGATCTAGGACGCCGGCTCTCCAAACTCATTGCAAAGCTATCATCTTCTGCTCTCCTGTTCCCAGTATTGGGAGATTCTCTCCTAGCAAGTACAGTTCTAACCCTTTTTCATCATAAAATATTTCCGTATTTTAGTCCATTATCTCATTTTGGTGGAGTGGCTATTTCAGCAACTTCCTTCACAAAGGTGCAAGGGAAGCAAATTTTATATATATATATATATATATATATATATATATTTATTTATTTTATGTCTGAAATAGAGAATTCTAGGTTCAAAACAAAGTTGAAGCAATTTTTCCATGGTCTTCTGGCTTCCAGTATGGCTTTTGGAGACAATACCATTTGATTCCAATATTTGCTGTGTGACCTAGTCTCTCAATTTCTCAGGCTCAATGACTAGGTTCTTTTATGAATTGCCCTTTTGTAAACATTTCATTTCAATGTGTAAACACTTATTCTTAATCTTTAAAAATATTTTTAACTCTTTGCCAATTACATCCATCTGATTTTCTCAACTGTCTCTTTCTGAAATACATATCATAAAAATATCGCACATCGTAGAATTATTTTTAACACTATTTTTTCTTCTACTTTCCATCTTTTTGCCTTTTTTCTATTCTATGCAATCATCTCACTTTTATTTCCTTTTTAATTTTAACTTATGCTATCATATTTTAAGTATATAATGTGCATTTTTAAAGTTTTGATTTTATCATCTTTTCATGTCATGGATCAACATTTTATGATTTCTTCTGAGGATATTAATTAGATATGTGAATAACTATATACTACCAATATCTTTAAGAACATTATCATATGCAGGCTTTTTATTTTCTTGTTTTTTTGTCAGGAATCCAGATTCCTGCCCATTGTTTGACAGAGTGACCATTATATTGCTAGTACAGAGCAAAGTTATTTGCCAGCTACACTGAATGTGCTCAGATACCAAAGAGCATCTTATACAATGTTTTAAAAAATCCTCTCTACCCTGCTTGCAGCCATCCCTGTTCCCTTCTGTACTCAAACCTTCCCTTGGTCAGGCAGTGGGAGCCACCACTCTTGCATTTCAAATTTCTCTGGCCTTTTAAATTTCTGCACAGTTATCTATTTTCCCTCTCCCAGAAATATGTCTCAGTCATACCCTCTCCCATTCTCTTGGTCCTTGTGGGTTTATTTTTTTATTGTAGCAATTTTGGAGAGTATTGGGAGATAATAAAGATAAATCATCAGTTCAGTCTTTCGTGCCTCATGGAATACCTTGGTACTTACGTCTGGTTTTAGATTTCAGAAATAATTTAGCAGATAAAGGAACTATTTGGTATAACTTAAAATTCTAAAAATTATAATTACTATAACAATGAATTATGTTAACTATGAATGAAACTACTATATGAACTTGATTCTAAATTAAGTAATAATTATATTTCTAGTGTGGGTATATTATAAACTTGTACCAATTTTTTGTATGACCCTTTTTGGTTTTTGTTTTTTACTTTGGATTCAATCTAGGGGCAATTTATCACTAAACTATATCCCCAGCACTTTTTATTTTATTTTTTTTATTTTGCAACAGAGTTCCACTAAGTTAGTGAGGGCCTCTCCAAGTTGATGAGACTGAACTTGAACTTGAGATCCTCCTGTCTCAGCCTCCCAAGCCTCTGGGATTATAGGTAAGTTCTACTACACCTGGCATCTTTTAATATTTTTTCTAGTTTGTAAGAATTGATTTCCAGTTATATTATCTAATAAATACTTTACTGTAGTGAGCCGTTTCTGCGGACTGCGGTCGCCATTACAAGATGGCGCTGGCTCGACTGTGGTTTGTGACAAACAACTCCTTAATTGGGAGAGTTGGTGCGTGGTTTTCTAACACCCTATGAGAAAGCTCCACGTGGCAGCTTCGCATTGGGGCTTGAGATGCTTTATTAAGGCTGGTAGGAGCATTCGGGTAGAAGAAGATGAAGAAGAGGAAGATGAAGAAGAGAGTAGAGTGGAAGAGATCTCGAGAACCTGAATAAACGACTGGAAGAAGATTCCCGGTGTTGCGTCTTCCTTGCGGGCAAGGGGGTCGCGACAAGTGGTGCCGAAACCCGGGAACCAGAACTTTCAGTCGTCAGGGGTGGTGCACCGGATAGTCCCAGGTAAGTGGGACCCGCGACCAAAGCGGGGATAGTCCCGGTAAGTGGGATCCGCGACCAAAGCGGGGTCAGCTCCTCTACAAAGAAAGAGAGAGCCTCATATTTTATTGCAGCTGCTATGTGTACTTTCACTTTTGTTTTCTGTGTTCTTTTTTTGTCGTCTGTGTCTTTCGTTTTCTGTGTTCCTTCTGTTGCTGTGCCATGGGTGCCGCAGCAGCAGATTAATTATGACCCTGGGATCTATGCCCAGGGACGCCCACTGCAGC
The DNA here is from genome assembly GCF_964194105.1 of Spermophilus citellus. Lineage (NCBI taxonomy): Eukaryota > Metazoa > Chordata > Mammalia > Rodentia > Sciuridae > Spermophilus > Spermophilus citellus. The sequence continues at coordinate 41,044,105 of NC_138183.1, read as the reverse complement.
CGGGAAAAGGGAACAGGAGCCCGCCCCGGCCCGGAAGCCGGAGTGTGCGGGGATGGTCCAGAAACAGAGCAGGCTGCTGCCGCAGTAAGAGCTTGGCCAGGCAGGGAAAAATGCAAACAAAATCAGGCAAGGTGCGGTCGGCTAGGAAATCTTGGGGAACTTTTGCCCTGAGGGTGAGCGACGGACTCCGTGTTGCTTGCATCACCATGGTAACCATGGGCTGCCTGGCGGAAGAGCGACTTCCTGGTCCCACCTCCCACACTCTTGGGGGCTACCGATTGGTTCTTCCACAGTCACTCAGACAGGACTTCTAGTCCCGCCTTCCAGCCACTAACCTGTACTGCTGCGTTTCAGATTTCTACCGGAGCTACTCAGAAACTGTATTTTTAAAAAAAAAAAAAAAAATGCCTACCTGTAAATGCTAACGGAAGATATCTTTTTCAGACAAAATTTGATTCCACAGGTTTCTATGTTAAACTCATAAGATGATAAATTGAAGACCCTGGCGGAGTCTGTGCGCACTTATGGAGTGGATGCCGCCTTCACACTAACTCAGGTGGAAAGCATTTTTAATCAATCTCAAGTTAATCTCACAGGAGTTTCTTGTTTTGGCTTCGGGAACGCTCATTGTATTAGCCTTAAGACCAAGAATTTGACTAACTGGAAGGACCCATTGCGGTCCAGTCAGATCTCAGGGAGCATTCTCAGTGCTGTATTGAGCTAAGTAGCCTCAGGGGAACAATCAGGCTCAGGAACCCCCGTAAATAGCTCTGCTTTAAACATAACTACCTTGGCTATTATCTCCGAAGTACTAATCCCAGTGCCTCCTTCTTCTAATAGTCTTTATAATGCCACTCATTTTAAGGCCTCTCCTTACTGTACCCCTAATCTTGGTTTCCCCCCAACATTTACGCCTTGTCAGGATCATTCTTGGGAGAAACGACAAGTTGCTAAAGGTTTCTCCCTTTCCCCCTCTCTTAAGAGGTATGTTTATAACTTTGACAACAGTGCCAACTCCTCTCTTTCCAGGAATTTAAGCCTCTGTATGATCTCCTCCAAGGAGACCCTTCCCCCAGCTCAGTCAGAAAATCCCACACCTGAGGCTCTACAATCATTAAGACTGATAGAGAAGGCCCTACAAGAGAATCCCACACCTGAGGCTCTACAATCATTAAGACTGATAGAGAAGGCCCTACAAGACATGCAGGTTACCCAGATAAACTATTCTATACCCCTATCATTTATAATCCTGCCATCAAAATTAACTCCTACTACAGTGTTTTGACAAATAGGTCCCATCTATTGGGTCCATTTACCTGCTTCTAACTCTCGGGTAATAACTCCCTTTTATGAACTGGTGATGAATCTGATCTGGAAGGCCAAATATTTGGGTGATGCACTGTTTGGAAAGACTTTTGACATTCTCATTCAACCTTATACCCAGGATATGATTTTAAATTTCCAACAAGAACATGATCTTTGGTGTCTCTTCCCTTGTAATTTCAAAGGTCAAATTGATAATCACTCTCCCCGACATAAACTTCTAGAAGACCTTAAAAAATGTCCTATTATTTCTCCTAAAATTATTAAAGGGGAATCTATCCCGGGAGCTCAGACTGTTTATACAGACGGAGCAAGAGGGGGGTTTGCTGTTGTTTTTGATGGATCTCAAGTAATTCGACACCCTGTTCCTAGACTGTCTGCCCTAATATCAGAAGTTGAGGCTCTAATTATGGCCCTTAAACTATACAATTCCATCCCACTTGATGTGTATACTGATAGTCTCTATGTTGCTAATTTAGCCTCAGTTATTGAGGCAACCCCTTATATTGGCAGACAATTTACTATCATGGAACAATTACAAACGGATCAACTCCTTAGCTCCATGCTAAATTCCATCTAAATGCACAATCCTTACGCTTCTGTGCGGGGTGCTCACGTGATCAGACTCTACAAATTGTTTTCTTATGCCCAGTGTGTGCTCCATTCATTCATTCCCCTAGTCTAAGTGTTAATCCTAGAGGCTTACACACCAATGATGTCTGGCAAACTGATGTTACCCACTTCTGGCAAACAATAGAGGGAGAATCAGATATTACTATTCAGTTTACTTCCAATGGAAAACAGCAGCCAGATTGGACTTAAGGATATCTCTGGGGGCTGGGTGTTTGCACCCCCGGACAGTACAATCCTGGCCTGCTTTTTCGGCTTAAATTGACCACAGAACAGCCTACTGGAAGTTTAATAGGACCCAATCAGGTGCTCGGAGATCAAAAGGCCCCATCTGGACCCAAACAGCCTATAGCCCCAGCAGTAATATCTTCCCCCAGCGGTCAAACAATAACTGTGGGCTATCAAACCTTTGATTGTGCCCCTGGGCCCATACACCCTGGAACTGGAGATCGTCTTTTTTATTTGATCCAAGGAGCCTTTTTCGCTCTCAATGCCACTAGTCCTAACAGGACCCAAGATTGCTGGCTATGCTTGACCTCCAGGCCGCCCTATTATGAAGGGGTAGTAATACTGTCTAAATTATCCTCTAATACCACTGTAGATCTTAAATGTTATTCTCTACCCAGCTATAAGATTTAACAGCCATGGCCAAGTCAATTACTGCTTTGGAAAAGTCCCTCACCTCCCTCTCAGAAGTTGTGTTACAAAATAGGAGGGGACTAGATTTATTGTTCCTAAGGGAAGGAGGACTATGTGTAGCCTTAAAGGAACAGTGTTGTTTTTATGCAGATCATACTGGGGTAATCCGTGAAATTATGGAAAAGGTCACGGAAAGATTGGCTAAAAGACAAAAGGAGTTTGAAGCACAACAAGGATGGTTTGAACAGTGGTTTAAAAAACACCCCATGGTTAACTCCTTTGATATCCACTGTAATGGGACCGCTTTTCGGTCTCCTCCTTATAGCTGCTGTAGGCCCCTGCCTAGGTAAGAAAATGACACAATTTATTAAAGACCAAATTAACATTCTGACTTCTAAGCCAATACAGATCCATTATCAACGCCTGCAGACCAAGGATGATCTTGCTGAAGTTTGTTTCCGACCAATTCGAAGATGACTTTTCTACAATGATCCCTGCTTCATGCCTTCCTCCTTTTGCCCCCTTTTTCTTCTTTATTTTTACTCTATGCCTTGTTGAACCGGAACCAATTAAAGACCCAATAATGACTGGCTGAATAGATACCACTGAACGCCTTGGCAACAACAAGCTGATCTTGTAGTACCCAGAGACGGGCAACTTTCACGCTTGCACTGCAACCTAAGACAGGGGAATGGGGCCTCCCCAAAGACGGGTAAGCAGTGTAGGGGCAGTGAACGACCTAAGACAGGGGCTACTTGATTCCCTTTGACGTGCAACAAACAAAAGGGGGGGAACTGCTGGCACGGATTCCCCCCGGCCCCCAGGGCTTGGATCCAGCCCTGATTTTTGTGCATGTCAAAGAGGCCAGCTCACAAGACCTTGAAGGAGCTCACAAGGCCTTGAAAGATTTGTGGTGTCTGTTTTCATATTCAGCCAACAACGGTCATGTGGGAACGTCCTGACCTGTTTGGGTCTGATAAGGTTCCTGGTTGAAGGCTTAGTATGAGTAACGGCAATTCACCTCAAGTCTGGCTTGCGCAGATTATCGCCTTAAGACCCGTGCCTTTCTTTTAGGGTGTTACCAACTTGTTTGTCGTTATATTTCTATACAGCCACAGTTCAGCCTCAGCTATCCCCCTTCGTCCACCATCGTCACGATACAGGATGCGAGGCAAGGCACTGCACTTGAGTGATCCTTGAAGTGGACCTCAAGGAGAGCATGTCCTATTGCATGCGGGTTAGACGCGTCCACGCCCCGTCCCACGAGAAAAGCGTCGGCTGATATGGTCTCAGATCTGGGGAAGGGCCCTCCTTGGGGCTGAGCCATACTATGCAGCCACTTCTGCACAGTGGGATAGGACCTCTACTCTCGCCTGTATTGTTTTTAGAAAACAAAAGGGGGAACTGTAGTGAGCCGTTTCTGCGGACTGCGGTCGCCATTACAAGATGGCGCTGGCTCGACTGTGGTTTGTGACAAACAACTCCTTAATTGGGAGAGTTGGTGCGTGGTTTTCTAACACCCTATGAGAAAGCTCCACGTGGCAGCTTCGCATTGGGGCTTGAGATGCTTTATTAAGGCTGGTAGGAGCATTCGGGTAGAAGAAGATGAGAGAGAGGAAGATGAAGAAGAGAGTAGAGTGGAAGAGATCTCGAGAACCTGAATAAAAGACTGGAAGAAGATTCCCGGTGTTGCGTCTTCCTTGCGGGCAAGGGGGTCGCGACACTTTACTATTAGGGCTACAGAGATAAAATATTTGTCTCTTACTTCTTTAATTAGATCATCAAGTAATCAAATTAGCACACTTGGGAAAATTAATGGGTATATCAGCAGTAAAACATCATTTTATAATTTAAGTCCACCCCAAATTATTCAGAGAAACAAAAACAAAAACAAAACACTGCAATGGTGGAAGTGACCAGAATAAAATAATTAATAGCTGGTTCTGTAGCATTTACCTCTAGTCTTGGAGACAACTGATAGTTGAATTCCTTTTTGCAACAATAAATAAGAAATGTATACAAGATTTAAAAAAAGACCATAAAAAGAACCTTTATGTCATTTCTGAGATTTTTATTGAATGAGTAATCCATACTTATGACAAGTTGTTGCCCTAAAAATGATTATTAATGACACAGTCAAGTTACTAGTTGGGTTTAAAAGCTAAAGTCTAGGACTAGGGGTGTATCAGAGTGGTAGAGTTTGTGCTTAGACTGTGTAAGGCTGTGGGTTCAATCCTGAGCAGCAAAAAGAAAAGGCTAAAATCTTCCAAGAACTGTGGAATTCCTTGAGAGAAGTTGGCCTGTGTGTACTTGGCCTTTTCTCCTGTTCCTCACATGTGGAGTTTGAAGTTGTTCTGGCACATTTGAAGCTGTACCTCAGTATCATGTATTGCCATGAACACTGTATCAATGAATATTCTGCAACACTTTTAAAACTATGCAAACTTGATTCTGAGTAAACATACTGGATTTATAATTTTATGATTGCCAATCTGAACTTAAGACCACCACTACTGATTCAGTATTGTAGCGGTTGACAAGAAGAAAATAGATATAGTATAGTCTTCAAAAGTTTCCAGTGAAACTGGGCATGGTGGTGCATGCCTGTAATCCCAGTGACTGGGGAGGCTGAGACAGGGGGATTACAAATTCAAAGCCAGCCTCACCAACTTAGTGAGGCCCTAAGCAACTTAACAAGACTCTCTCTCAAAATAAAACATAAAAAAGGCTGGGGATGTGCCTTTGTGGCTAAATCACCCCCTGGGTTTAATCCCTGGTACCAAAAAAAAAAAGTGTCCAGTGAGATATTTTGAGTATTTTTTTGCCAAATCATTGTGATCTGTCATCATGATCAATAAAGAAATTGACATGATTCATTAAAAATGTACATACTATTAAAGCTATTAAGACTGAGAATTTGGTTCATTCCTTCAGAGTCTTTTCTTGATGCTTTTTGTTGTTGTTCTTCAGAAATAGACATTCAGAATGTAAGAAATGATAGCTGGATTAAAAAGGGGTATATTAAAAAGCAGTTGCTTTAGGAAACTGTAATAATCAGGATCTATGACTAAAGGAATGAATTTTGTAGGCTCCTCAGACCATTGTGCATTGAATGTGAGTCAGCAATGGATTGTTGAGGAAATGAAAGATATTGACTCATAATATAATCAATGATTTTAAATAAATAGAATTAATTAACAGAAACTCTAGAGTGCCACCCTTTCTCCAATCTCTGCCTAGACTCTCTCCAAGGCAGAAATCCTTTCCTGAGCAAATCTGCAGGATGGCTTCCATCTTTTGTTAAATTCTCAGGCTATAAAAATCCCAGATGTTGGCAGTCCAGCCTGGTACAGGCATCATCGGGATAATGGAAATCATTCCCGTTGCCACATCCTCACCTGGTGCCTGCACTGAGGTGTACTTCATGTTCAAAAGGACTTTGGGAGCTCCCCACCACATCCAAATCCCAGGCAGCAGGGTGAAGAAGGAGGGTAAGGATAAGAGGAGCTCGGTGAGACCCCATCAACCATCTGCTATGGTTTCCTAACATCATATTGGCCCAAATGTTGTCTCAACATGACAATGTTTTAACCAAAGAGAGGATAGAAGTGTTGTCATTCAGTTAACAACTCAATAGTCCTCCAAGACAGCTGCTAAAACTCAAGGAGGAAATAGATAGCATGTGACAACTAGCAGCCTCCAAAAAGTGCTTCCTATGTCCCTTAAATTTATTTCCACTGAGTGATAAGACAGAAATCTATCTTTGCCTTGTTATTTCCTGCCTCTGGGGTTTCTCCTTCTTATCTTCATACTCTTTCCATTTCCTTAACTATGCAGTATATAAAATCAATATGTATTTTATATTCATTCTACTTACCATTTATTTTACATGGCCTTTTGAATTGAAAATGGCAATATTGACTTTTTTAATATGCTTTCTTCTAAGGAATTGACAAACTTTGGTTTATATGATTTTAATAAGATTTTCCCCATTGGGTTGAGCTAGCCATGAAATAATAATAATATTGAAAACCTGTAACCTTTTTCTGATGATATGTGAGAAATGCTGGATGACTTTTTAATCCCTTATCCATATATAACTTTTATCATCTGTGCTCATTGCTATGATTCTTATTTAAAGTGTTAATTTATGTTTGTGAATTCTAACACTGACTCATTTGTTAAATAAAATGTATCTTTTCACACTGGAGTTTCCAATGTATGATTATACTAATATACTAATTATGTGCTACCAAAAATATCTTACAAAAATTGTAAAGCATGTGGACTGATAACATATTATTTGTAATTTCAAAGGAAATAAAAACATTTTATGTAATTTTCATCATATAGTTAAAGATTAGCAGCTGGGTAAAACATGTAGAAAATTATGTTCAATTAAACCTCCCTATAGCTATGGATGTCAAAGCACAGTATGCCTAAGACTTAGAATACTTGATAAAATTGCAGATTCATGGGGCTCAACCCTATAGACTCTGATTTGGCAATGTAATATGGAGCCCAGAAAATTGCATTTTAAATCAGCACACAGGAATTTGCAGACAGGATGTCAAATGTGATCTAAGGGAAAGCAGGGTGTAGTGTGACAGACCAAGGAGAGCTTGCTTCATCCACAGGACCTGAAACCAAGTAAACAACAGAAAATGAAAAGACAGATACATCCAAGTTAAAGCTTTCTATTGTGTTCAAGAGAACATACCTGATATGGAGATTAATTATATAAGACAATAAAACCACTTTTCAGTTTCAAGATGAGATAAAAGAAAAGATAATTATGATTTTGCACTGAAATAAAATTTTGAAACCACAATACTATTTACAATGTCATAGATTAACATATCCAATATAAAATTTGGCAGATGGTGATTTTATTTTGCAACTCATCAGAAACTAAAAGTTAGTTATGATAAATATTGCTGTCAAGCAAGAGCAGTGTAACAGTCATAGTGATGACACTCTTATTCATCAGAAGACTATGCACTAACTTTTATATTATACAAATAAAAGTGTAGTATTTAAGAGTTCTGCTTCTGAAGTCCATTCCAGAGGTCCATTTCATTGATCGTGGTTTTGATGCTTCATTCAAAACCTCACCTCCCTCCCTAAGGTCATAGAGGTTTTCTCCTATTTATCTTCTAGGAGTTCTACAGTTTTTCATTTTACATTTAGGTCTATGACCCATTAGGAGATGTTGGTTGATCTTGTTTTTGTGCTTGTTTTTCATGTGGCTGCCCAGATATTCCAGTATTGCCTTTGTTCTTCCTCAAAGATCAGTTGAGTATGTTTATTTGGGTCTGTGTCTAGGTTCTCTAGTCTGTCCCACCAAGCTATTTATCTATTTTTTTTTCACCAATACCACACTGTCTTGATTACTGCAGCTCTATAGTAAGTCTTGAATTTGGGTGGTGTCAGTCCTACAACTTTGCTCTTCTCCTTCAACATTGTGCTGGCTATATTGGGTCTTTTGCCTGTCCATACAAACGTTAGAACAATTTCCTTGAGATTTACAAGATAACTTGGGGGGACTTTGGTTGGATTGCTTAGAATCTATAGATCAAGGTGAGAGAAATGACAACTTGAAAATACTGAATCGTGATAACAATGTCTCTAAGTCTTGGTGCTGTCAACCATAAAATCAGAATGAAATTGCTAATTAACTCATGAGATTTTGGTAACAATTAAATAAAAGACTATGCATGTAATGTATGTAACATCATGTCTATATATGTTTAATGTTATTGTACTTGAAACACATATCATTCTAAGTTGTGACAAAGAAATAAATAAGGGTAGACTCATACAACAAATTCTTATGGTTTATATCCACTGGAGTAGAAGGTATGTGAAACTGCAGTACAAATGTTATATATCCAGTCATGTGATAAGAATTTTTATTCTAGAGGAATGCCTATATCCCTCAAATCTTGACTGATTTTAAAATTTTCTTTGGAGTAGAATAAATATGCAACTGAATAATTACTGAAAATCCTGACCATGGATTACCAAGTTCCTCTTGTCTATAACTACTTGTTAGGAATCATAATCTTACTCCTTCACATATGTCATATTTCCTGGGAAAATAAAAAGATCTTTCTTAGGGAAATGCTCTACTCATGCATATGTTCATCTGATCACCACAATTTTCATGGACTTCACTGAATCTAGGAGAATAGGCTGAGCAATTCTATCTCTAACGTCTTTCCTGTCTGATAACTGAAATTCATGAACAGGGGAGAATATCTATTATGTTACTTCATAACTAAGATGTATTTATGAATCACCAGAATCTAGTTAACTTGCCTTTCTTTAAGCAGATACAGATTAACTTATTCAATTTTACTTAATGTTTTATAATTGAATGCATCAATTAGTTAGTTGCTAGAAGGAGATAGCAAAAGCTAGAATAGTAGAGCCACCTGGGTTCATTCAGTATTGTATATAACTAAATGTCACAAAAAAATTCAATGACTGTAATTGTCATCTTCTGCTGGTGGCAACCAAGTCTCTATTTCCAACCTAAATGTGTCCTGAGTTTCAGATCAATGAGTTTAATTGCCTCCTGGAGTAGCAAACTGCAGTCTCACAAGCAACTACTACCAATTAATCATTCAATCCCCCAAAGCTGTTCTTTCCACACTGTTTTTCAGTAAGTAGCAAATCTGTGATCAGTTACCAAGCCCTGCACTTTTCTTCTCTACTTGTTTATATTCACAGTGACAGTTCTTGGTTTTGATCCTCATCACATCAACTCCAGTTGCTAAAACTGGCCCCCATGATATTTCCTTTCAGTCTTTCTCCTGCTCTAGTTTAATTTCTATACTAACAACAAAATTATGCTTTCAACAGTTCTGAAAATCTACCTCCTGGTGGTTCTACTTTTGTTTCTAATAGCTATTCATAACAGATAAGATTAAGTGCCATTTCTTTACCATGGTGCTTTCCTGCATGATCTTTATGATCTTACTCCAGCCCAGCTACATGGCATCATCTGCCACTTTCATCAAAGCCTACTAGTGAATTGCTTGAGTTTGCATAAGGAATATACTCCAAAGGCCCATGTAATAACAGATTATTTTCAAGCATGGCTCTCACTGAGACCTAAACAGGGAGATTATCTGTACCTTACGGAGTTGTGGGTCAGCTGGAAATAAAGAGCTGAAAAAATAGTATTAAGAAATACAGGGCTGGGGTTGTGGCTTAGTAGTAGAGTGCTTGCCTAGCATGTGTGAGGCCCTGGGTTCAATTCTCAGCATCATATATAAATAAATAAAATAAAGTCCCATTGACAACTTAAAAAATATTTTTAAAAAAAAGAAAAGAAAGAAAGATAAAAGACACAAACAATATAGTTAAACGGGAGCTTGACAGGTGGAAAAGACCTGATGGGTCTGATCCTAACAAAGGCAAAAAGTCCGTGAATGCTGTATTTATGGTGAAACATGCCAAAAGGGGATTTAAGAAAAACTTTTGCCCAGCTCTGTGGCCCACACGGGAAATCCCAGCAGCTCGGGAAGTTGAGACAGCAGGATTGCAAGTTAAATGTTAACTTCAGCAAAAGTCAAGATGCTAAGCAGCTCAGGGAGACCCTGTCTCTAAATAAATGGGTCTAGGGATGTGGCTCAGTGGTCAAGTGCCTCTGAGTTCAAATAACACCTTTTGTGAGAAAAACTGTTTAAAGATAAAAAAAGAAGCGAGAGGCTGTGGGAAATTGGCCTGATTGGAGATTTATCACTTCTGCAGTAATTCCTCCTCTTCCAGGCAGCTGGCATCTCAAGGCTATTTGGGCCCCTGGTATCTCTTTCCACCTCTGGGGACTTGCGTTTGAACCTAGGGCTCTCTCAACCAATAAATTCCACAGATCTCAGAATTCTCTTTGAGTAGGATGTTGCCAAGGCAACAGAGCTGTGGTCTCAGATTGGTAAGATGATACCAAGAGTTCTCTGAGCAGCACACCTCCACTTAGAGATAGCTCAGACAAGCCCACAATTCATTCGCAGCTCCCAACAAGTGGCATTACTGAGAGGTGGTTGAAATGTTAAGAGTAGGTACCTACTGGGAGGTTTCAGGTCATTGGGGTATTGCCTCAACAGAGAAGGAGAGATACTGTGACCCCAGCCCCATCTCTCTCTCTCTCTCTCTCTCTGCCTCAACAGAGAAGGAGAGATACTGTGACCCCAGCCCCATCTCTCTCTCTCTCTCTCTCTCTCTCTTTCTCTCTCTCTCTCTCTCTCTCTCTCTCTTAATCCCAGCCATAAAATAAGCGGCTTTTCTCTGCCACACACTTCCCGCCGCCACAAACATGCTATCTCACCACAGGCCCAAAACAATGGGGACAACAGTTCACAGACAGAAACTTCCAAAACTGCTAGCTAAAATAAATCTTTCCTCTTTACAAGGCAAGTATCTCAAATATTTCGTTATAACAATAGAAAGCTAGCACACCAACACCAACCAAATGCCTACAAACAAATTAGATATATTTAACCTCTGTATGAAAGAAAAAAGAAATTAGAGAAATATCAAAGTATCTCTATAAAAGTAAGCATTAGGTGGGGCTTATTATAGTATTTTGATTTATCCTAAATAGTCATTACTGACGATTTAGAAAAGTATTGCCATCTCTGTGTAGCAGAGGTTTGGGAAACAGGGAAAAATCAATGGCTGGGTATCTTCACCTTTCTTTCATTTTTCCCCCTTTCTTTCATTTTTAATCTAGGGGACAAGTAGTTCAAAATATAACCAGAATTGTCAGCGGTAAAGAAGCAGAAATCAGTCACTTTTGCCTGTAGAAAGGGACATTGAGTGACTTCTGTGTTCACAAGATGTCCTTTCTCTGTCTTACTCAATTCTGGTCACAGAGTGGCCTTGACGAAGTATTGATTATATTTCGAGAAACTTGCTTACGTTTAGTTGCGAAAACAAAGGCCCAACTGTCAGCTTCCACAGGGAGCTGCTAGGGTAGTTTTTCACTTTCTCATTGCCCACGTCAAGCTCTACATCCAGGTTTACTAAACAATTTGAGGCCCCCTGAAAAATATCTGCCATTCTTAATATATGAGTCTTGACAGCAGCAGTTTCCAGAACATGAAAAACCTCAACTGCGTTTTTTCCAGGATGCTCTTCTACTCATTCTGTCGGATTGTTTCCCTTATCATATGTATATGCCCATGGGTGTATAAATATTTCATAAAAACATTAACATTTTTTACAAAAGTATAAAAGAAACTATAACAAAGTGAATAAAGTGATCTTTTATTGATCCATTCACAAGATATTTCATTCTTCTCCCCAAATTAAATCATTCTTATTGCTTGGAACAAATATGTAAACATATTTTTCTCATTCCTTAATACATATTTAAATACACAGAATGCATGTCCCAGTGGGTTTCAGCATGCTTTCTTGATAGCCCTCAAGAATCTTTTGTGACTGTTGGAATGCTTATCTATGTTCTTCCTTCACCAGGTTGCAATATGCTTGACTTCTTTGGTGTCTAATCAATTTCAATAATGCCTGAACAATGCTGGGAACAGAGTAGGTTCTCTTAATGAATATATATGGGGAACTTTGAAATAAGATTGTAGACTATTACATAGGAAAGCAAGCTATTTGAAGGGTTTTCTTAAGAGCATGGAGTCTAAATGGAGGGAGATAAGAAGTCTCAATTAAAAAGAGCGTCAGGCATTCCCTGTCCTTTGGAATTACTATTAAAGTTTGTTCCTAAAGATTACTCTACCCCTATAAGTGGCACAATGGCTAGATTCAATGCTCTCTTCTGAAACTGACTCTCCTGTGGAGTTTTGGTGGCCGCCTAGCCTTCTTTGGTACATACTGATTCACTGCATATATCACAATAGCTAAGGGACCTAATTGTTCAATCAAAATCCTCTTACAGATTTGACGCTTTTGATTGCTTCAAGTCTGAGGGTAGGAGATATTCTGAAATTATTAAGGAAGAAAGCTTAAAAATATAAAGAAAATTTCTACACTTTAGCATGTTTTCTACTATGACTCAATATTAAATGGTTTTACTGGGATTTGACCAGAAACAAGACCTAAACAACTTAAATTAGAGACCTTTTCTGAAGTATAGTTACTCAGTGTCATTAACTAAAAAGAGATCCATATTTTTGAATACAAAATGTGAATTAAAACAATAATGTCATTTAATATATACATTTTATAAAATTTTTATCTTTATGAGAAAAAAATATATTGCTGGTATAAATGAAGGCAAACATTGAAGATTTACATGGGAACCAACAGGATATTTATTTATATCCTTAATCAAAGATATGCAGAATTCCAAACATAGCATATGGAAAAGAAAGAACTGAACATTCTCTCTCTCTCTCTCTCTCTCTCTCTCTCTCTCTGTATGTGTGTGTGTGTGTGTGTGTGTGTGTGTGTGTGTATGTGTATATGCGGGGGGGGGGGGAGAGAGAGAGAGAGAGAGAGAGAGAGAGAGAGAGAGAGAGAGAAGAAACATACAAAACAAATGTTATCAGTGCTTTTTTTTTAGTGTAATGAATATGAATAGGTTTTCCTGCATAATATAAACAGTGACCTTAGAAAATATACCCCCGAAAATTAAATTACTTGACCTATTAGGTAGAGTTGTTTGTAATTTTCCAGATCAAATTGCCCATCTAAACTAATAAAGCAATTTTTTAGTTTGGAATAAGATTGTACTGACTCCTACCCTATGATAAGAATAGCTCAAGAACTTTGCAGTTCTGTTAAAAAAAATCACTAGCTATATTATGAATTGGGTGGATTGAACTCTATTGGAAGTCAGAAGAACTTTCTATCTTGCATTCTCATGGGGATAGACAATGTCTTGCTGCAATTAATTTGCTGGGATATAGCATAAACTCACATCCACTAAAGCAAGTTTATATAATAACTGAAATATGAGAAGACTTTCTTTTTGGAGTTTATGAAAGACCAAGATTAGAATAGAAAATTGCTGTATGCAAATATTGGCACATTATGAAGAGCAAACTACTGAGTTGTGGAATAATTATTCATGCCTATATAAAAATATGAGATATTAAAAGGCTGACATGTGATTAGAATGCAGTTGCAGATTTTCTAAATGTTGTGTTTTACATTTTAAATTGTAGTACCAAATTTCCACTTTCCAGGCATGTACTTCAAATGCAGAAAGAATAGGGGGGAGTGAGCATTTTTGAATGAGAATAAACCTATTCTATTCAAGGCTGACACCTTGGAAAAAGTGAAAATAATATATCAACAATATCGATTTTTTTTCCTTTTGCTAAAGGTGGATATGCAATTAATGAATCTAATATTTATTTAAATTTTGAAAGTTTTTACAATATATTTAATAGCATTCTTATTTTAAATCACGTGTCCTTTCTAGAGACCTTTTTAAAAGGAAGTTATTTTTCTAATTCAACTATTCTATAAAGAAGATTTTAAAAGAAATAAGCTAGACTTTGAAATCACATCATCTAAATATATATCAAAACAAATTACTTCTGAACTATATAAAGAAAACACTCCCATTAATTATAAAACTTGGATAAGTGCATTAGACACATAGTGTTATTTACAAAATAAGATAAAAATAAATTCACCAGAGAACCATTGACAGTAGCGTAAAATTCAAAATGCTTGATTATGCTTTAAATTTTTTCAAAGGACCCTGTTGTATAACCAAGAAATCTCTCTAGACTTTATCATTATATATTTATTTAGTTGATATCATGTCATTTTGGAAAATTCAAAAATAATAACAAAATTATCAAAACAATGTGATGCCAGGACAAAGAATGGGTAATATTCTCTGACTTATAAAATTATTAACAGAAACCTTTGGGAACTAAAGGTTTAACTAAGAGGTTAACATATATACATGTATCAAAATATCACATTGTAGAGTATAAATAAATTACTATGCGTCAACCTAAAATAGGAGTAAAAATCAAAACCACAATAGAAATCCTGATTTAATTAGATGAAGTGTGCCCTTAGCTCACATTTCTCAAATATATATCCAGACAAAATTTAAATTATATAAAATAAGTAGTATGCATCTAAAATTTTAATATAATAACATGGAAAGCAAAGTCATTGAGTACAATAATATATGACTTTACTCTAAATCACTGAACATATCACTGGAGAATCAGAACTGAATTTGAAGCCGTCAGAAACAATGCTTGCACAAACTTAACCAAACATAATTACTACCAACAAAGGAAAGACATTATTACTAGTAATTAGACCAAATAATAAACAGTATGTGAGGAGTATAGAAGTTTATATGTTAAAGAAATAGAAGCACAAAGAAAAAAGGAAAATTATCATTAAAAAATAAGAAAGATTAAATTGTAGACCTCTATCATAATAAATTAATAATCAGAGAACTTTTATTTGTGATATGGAAAACAGCCAAGCTAATTACAAATAGTTAATTTGAAAAAAGTTCTTCTCTGTGACAAAATAATTATTTACAGCTACAGCTAAAAGTTCCTTATTCAAAGCTATATATTATAATCAAAGTTATAAGAATCATTTAATGTATATAAACATTTTTTCTTATCCATTGAACAGATTTCTTAGGTGCTAATATTGAATTTTCATTTTAGAAGTCAAATGGACAATGAAGTTTATGATTCTATTGTTGCATCCAGACATACTAAAGGTAAAGCTATTCTAGTTTTCTTCTGGCCTAATTAAAGTCCGTGGATACAGTGACACACATCTACAATCTTTTCTATTCAGGAAGCTGAGGCAGGAGAATCAGTAGCCTAAGGCCAGCCTCGGCAATATAGACTCTCTCTCAATATAGAAAATGAAAAAAGTGTGAGGATGTAACTCAGTGATGGACACTCCTGACCCTTCCCAGCATGTCCAAAAAAAAAAAAAAAAAATCACATATAACCTGAATTCAGACCTGAATTCAGATCAAAACACATTCCATTTGTTTTTTTATTTATACAAAGATGTCTCACAGTATGAAAGGACTTAAGAAATAAGATCTATTCTACAAAAATCCCTGATATATTTAACAGATATCTATTTTAAATAAATTATTAAAATCTTATCTAAGAATTAGGCTCAATAAGGGAAAAAAACAGTGATAAGGTATATTTAAAACAATTCTCAGGAACTCATTTATTTTGAAACAATTTTGTTTCTAATTTCCAGTTACCAATTTTCCCTATCATATTTAGATGAGACCTTCCTAATGTTAACAATTAAAATAACAATAGGCCGCATGGAAGTTCAAAAATAAAAGTTGTTATATGGATTGTTTCAGCCATTTGTGGATGCCATTAATTGATGCAAAGAATCATTTTAATATCTTCCCCGACACCATGTCCACAAATATATTTAAACCTAGAACTACCACTTGTTTTATCTCTATGAAGCATACTTAGCAGTAGTTCAAATTCTACAGGAGGTTCAAGGCATTCTTTCTGCAATATGTAGTAATAATTACATATTATTCATATGTGTCATTTACCTGATCAGATAAGACTTAAATATTTCCCTTTTTGATCCAGTAGGAAGTAGAGCTCCACCTTAATATCAACATTTATTTGGATTGGATAGACATCCTGAAAAATATATATATATATATATATATATATATATATATATATATATATATATATATATATATATTTCAGAGTAATTTCATATATTTTAACACATTATACAGGAAAAAAAATCTTTGAGTTGCCTTACAAATGGTCTAAGCAATATTGTCAATTGGGATTTCAGGATTTACTATACCACATCATAATTTTACCCTGCTATGACTTACTTTCCCTGTAATAGCAACTATTTTTAAATACATAGTGGGAATAGCTAGCTCATTGATGGTGCACATCTTCTGATGAGGTTATTGTTTAGTAGATCAGTAATTTTATGAGGATTGCTACATGACTATCAATTTCTAATAGATATAATTCTTTGAATTATGAAGTCTGAATAAAAGTAAGACCTTCATAGCATATATAATTCCAATTCATCATTATTGTTTTTAGTTAGTAATGCATTATTATTCCATAATTAAATAATTTATAATTATTTAATGGAAGAACCAGTAAGAATTAAAATAATTGAAGGTAAGTTAACTTGTAATGCTTCTATTCTTAAATATTTGTTGTGTTTTGTGAGTTAATTTTATAGTTGATATTAGATGTATAATATGTAATACTAAAGAGCTAAATATAAATGTTATTTAATATATGGAAATGGAAACAAAAATATAGACATGAACTTTATGCATAAGGTTTTGTTTGGGGAATAACAGAAAATATAGAATTACAATCCAAGACATTTACACAGGATGTGGTGGTCTCTGGTATGTCAGAGATTTTTTAAAAATTGGGATTTTACTAGGGAAAGAAAGAGCTATATAAGGTGTTCTGTAAGAGAGTTTATTGGCACTTGATGTTATGAGAGAGATGGCAAGCATTGCAGCAAGTGGCTGGAGTTATTAGGTTCAAAGTCATAGCAGGTTGTCCTGTTGTATTGTATCTAGAAAGAGTCATCTTACTATAGAAAGAACAGTTATTATTGATTTTTACCATAAACTGAAACCACATTGATGTGTTTTGTATCCCAAGCAAAATCTATTAGTTCTGCCTATCTTTTAAATCATCATCACTCCTGTATGATCCATTTACCAAATACTCTTAGCAATGTGGTTTACAACAAATATTATGGTTTGTCACCTGTAAAATTCACTTAGCCAGAGGGGCTGTATTAGCCCCATTACAAAACAGTTCATAATGTTTGTTATCCTACTTCTTCATATGATTTCAGAGCTCAAGGTTGCCTGAATTCAATCATATGTCATTACTTCGTTAGGAAGCTTATATTTACAGATAACATAATGACCCGCCACACACATGCTTACTGTATATATAAAGCTAAATCCCTGGCTACTTAGAGGAGCCTTATCTACACCACTAAATACTCCATTTAATTCATCACCCCTATTAATACTCAGACTATTAAATGATAAGCTAATAGCATGCTAATAGTGAAGAAATGAGAGGACACTTTCACAGTTCACCACAGACCAGTTGTACTGAGAGCTAGGTGTGAAATAATCATCCCCAACGTGCTAAACACATTTTCATTACAGGGTATTTTAGAGGTTTCACTCACATGTAGCCCTACACCAGAATTTGACAGAGGTTGATCACTAGCATGTATTAAATTTCTAAACCACTATATCTCTTAGTAGTGTCATTTCTTAACAGTTTTATCTTTCAGCTGCTGAAATAACTATCACTTGAACAT
This sequence comes from Spermophilus citellus, assembly GCF_964194105.1. Taxonomy (NCBI): domain Eukaryota; kingdom Metazoa; phylum Chordata; class Mammalia; order Rodentia; family Sciuridae; genus Spermophilus; species Spermophilus citellus. The sequence goes on along the minus strand of NC_138183.1, from coordinate 41,026,201 downwards.
CCTTAGTCCACAAGGAAGAAGTCAAAAACAAATATTACAACAAAAATATATTGATATATTGATAACACCCTAAATGTTTACATTATGACAAAGAATTATTATACAACACCATACACTAATTCCAATGGCCTTTATTCCTCAATATTACCATTATAAAAATAGATTTCAAATATTGTATAAAACCACTATTCAAAAAATTCCTCAATTACATGCTTTTTATCTCAAATAAATTTTACTCTATTTATTTACATAAAATATACTGATAATAATTCTGTCATTCTCATATTAATTAGTGGAACTAACTCTGGATCTATTAGTTTTGGTTTAATCGCAGCAAAGAATAATTAGTCTAACAGATCATGACCATTTCCTATTTTTTTAGTTTCTATATTAGTAATTTCATGCACTGTTAGAATTATTACATTACAGAAAAGTAAAATTTATATGAATTTGAATTTGGACATATAGAGCTATTTCATTTACAATTTTTATCAAAATCCTTCCTAGTAGCAATGAAATTGTTATGATTTTAACCCAAAATTTTGTTCTAACTAGCACTACCTTAGATTTCCCAGGATATCAAGCTCTGTGTGATATCTATTATACCTTAAGTACATGTAGAAGTAATGAATGGTATGACTCTATTTTGTGTACAATCAGATAAATGAAAAATTGTGCTCTATATGTGTACTATGAATTGAAATGTATTCTGCTATCATGTATAATTAGAATAAACAAATAAATTTAAAATAAAAACAACAATTTCTATTATTCTATAAGTCACAGACGTAGCCTACAATTTTAAAAGACAGAAAGGTTAAAATTAGGTAGCCTCATATTACAATTGAACTAATTATGGTTATGGGATAATTACTTAATACTTCTACTTACATAAACCTCTCTTTAGCTATTATAATAGTATTTAAATTCTTTTACCCCATATAATAACTTTGTTACAATGTTTGGAGAACATGACATCATTTTTATTTATTATAATATTTTTTAAACACAAAATGTTTACCAAACATTACATGTTGCATTCTATGATGACTCTCAGAATGCTGTTTAGAAGTTCTAATAATAGTAACTGACATATATTATTTAACCTTGAAATTATCAATCAAATTCAATGTTAGAAATTACTATTCCTAAAATTATTTTCCACCATATATAGGGTACTCCAAATCAAATAGACTCTGAATTATCCACTGAAATTCCATTATTCCATAAATAATATCTAATATTAATTACATAATGAAATCAGCTCAATTTTTATTAAACTATTTTTCAACTCACTGTCCACTTCCTTAACAGTAGGTACAAGCTATAAGTTATTACCATTATTATTAGTTCTTAGCCAATTTCACCTATTTTGAAAAGTCTGAAATACCAAAGTGTTATATTTTAATATTTATTTTATTTCAAATAATTTTAATCAAATGTTCACTACTGAAAAATTTAGCATTTCTATGTATTATATGAAGCAATAATAATTATTACGCTTGCACTGGCAATGAAAATGAAACAAATGAATATTGGATTTTACTTTCTATCCTATATATTAATTGGATACTTTCCATTAAGAGCACTGATTTATTTCAGCACCATAAACTCAAAAATATTATTAATGATGTTACTTTGCCATCAACTAGTCCCAAATAGATGGTCTAATTAGTTACCAGGAGTATCATACTTTTGACATTTTAAGAACAATATCCATACAGAGACTAGCAGAAGTATACATTAAAGAACGAACGATATCAATTGCAGAATGAATTATAATGTCAGAGCCTATACAAAATATTTTTCACAATTATTATGTCTTAATATGCTTCAGAAAATGTCTTCACTACTGGGAGCCTAATAAATTATTGATATGCTAATTAATTAGATTAAAATTTTCTAAGAACTATTTTTTTTCAATTCTTATCTTCCTAAGCTTCAATTAATCACTGAAATTAGTAGATGTACCCACTATCCTTCTATCTTAAAAATATACAAATCAGTTTTGCTCCTTATATCAAAAGAAAATACTCAATATTACTCTAGGGGGTCAAATTTTCCATCATATTCTTCATTCTATGAGTAAGAAAACTTGAATAGGTAGAAATCACCATAACTATTTAAATCATTAAATAAAACGATTCTCATTGTTTTAGCATCAGCTTCTCTTCAGCATAATTGTACTCAATTCTGGTCTCTGTGCCATGGGAACTCATGGATACTGTGGGTCCATATTTCCAAATGAAAGCTTGCTCTGTATAATCTGAGCATCCCCACTTATCCTTTTCCATGCCTACATGTCTGATCAACAAAAATAAAAATTTAAAAATCCCTTGTTTGTGTGTCCTTTCTTCTTATGAATGTCCAGGTGTTTTTAACCAAGTAATCATCATGTAAGCAAAAATCTTCAGTGAATTAATTGGCTCTAATTAGGAAAGAACATTTTCCTATTAATAATGTTCCTATTCCTGTTCCAAATAAAATAGTCCTAATTATGAATCATGAATGAAGTGGAAGAACAAGAGAGTGCATTATAATGCAAATATTTAACATGAATCAGAGAGAATTTGCTTTGCTCAAGGTAATGGACATTCTACATGTAAGACTTTAAAGCGATATTCATAAGAACTATCATCATGCTTTCCCATCTTACAATATTATATAGATACTGAATCAGTTTTGAAATAATGATAAAACCTTACTGGCATTCACTTATCACTATTGCAGAGGATGGTCTTATCACTCTCCCCCATTGTAAATTCTTACATTTTACATTGATCAAATATTCTATTTTTATACTTGCTCTCCCTTTATAAAAATATCATGAAGTGTTCTTATCATTTTTCCTAATCTATCTCAATGCTTTGTGACTGGAAGTGTCTAAATTAGAAGAGTTAACATAAAGAAATAAATCTGTACCAAAACAAATATATAAAAATATAACATAAATAAATATATGTATGGAACATATATTATTTACACTGTGTATATACTATATACCCTAAAACTGACAATCAGAATTTCTGGGAAACATCAAACTTAAATTTCTATACATCTTACCTATCACTAACACAGAGGGCATGCAAAACTTGGGCATGTTTTTGCTTTTCAGTTATAACATGGAGATTTATGATAATTTCACCAAAATAAGTACAATAAGTATATTTATAGAATCATTGGAATAAGCCAATAAGAAGGAAAATTAAAATTTAAAAAAAGAAAAACTGAGTAAAGAAAATTAAAATAAAGGAAAGTGTGGAATAATTTCAAGTTAGTGAGGAGATGCGTTCTGATACATAGAAAAAGGGTTCATAGGGGCTAAAAGCCCAGAAAAAAAATTTCCTAAGAGCAGAATAGAAGAACATAAGATATAGACGTAGAAATATGAGTTCAGTCTTATAGAACTGAGTCTGATTGGAAACACCTGAGAAGCAAAGTCATCATCTGGCAGTGGGATTAGAAAAGTGCATTTAAGATTTGAGGAAAGTGAAGAAGACAGAAAATAATAGTCTAAGAGAAAGAAAACAAAATACAGAAAGCAAATGTGGTATGATTTTGAAAACAGGTCATTTTTATTGATATTTTCAAAGAGAAAATTAAAAAAAATAAATATACTACTAGGATTTCCTTCAATGTCTACCGGAAAACATATTCTCATCCTTACTGGAATAATTTGGGACTGGATGTTGCACATTTTTATCATCAATTCAGAAATCAGGAAAAGAAAATCTAATAAAGAAGTGAATAATGCTAGAAGTCACAACCCAGAAAAATCCCTTTCATCTTTCTCTCTTGCTAATTCCCATTAGAGTGTTAATTATAATCATCATGAAAGTCAGTCCACAAGATGGACTCCTGGATTATTGCCTCTTTGCATCAATAGTCTTGCCTGATCCCTTCTCACATGGAATCAAGACGGATATGTGTGACCAATATATGGCGAAAGTATGAAATCCAAAGCTACGTCATAAAAAGCCTTTGCAGCTTATGCTTTGTTCTTTAGTAGTACTTTCTCTGGGGGAATCCCTCCATGCTAGGAAGCCATTCAGGTGGCCTCACAGAGAGGCACAATTACAATGGAGCTGAAGCCTCTTGATAAGAGCCAAAAAAATGATATGCCAGCTTTATGATGGCATGCACCACTTCTGTTCCAATCAGATTTTCAGGTGGGTGTAGTATCAACCAGTATCTGACTGCAACCTCAGGAGACCCGAGTCAAAACTTCCCAAAGTACTTTGAAATCCATGACCCAGAGAAACTGTGAGAGCTAATAAGTTATTACTACTAAAGCACTAATCTTTGAAAGATTTGTTGTTAAGCATCAGATAACTCATAAGAAGAACTTGTCCCAAGATAATTAACTTGGGAGATTTCATGGTAAAGAAAAAAATCTTGGCTGTCTGGTGAGGCCTGCTTCCTCACAGAATGCCTTCTCTCGGAATCCTCACACAGTGCAAGGAGCACGAGGGCCTCTGTTACAAGGCACTAATCCCATTCACAAGAGTCCCACACTTATTACCTAATCACTTCTCAAAGGTCCTACCTCCCACCATCACCTTGCCAGTAGAATATCAACTCACACATTTGAAAGACCAGACAATAGCAACCCCCTTAGCATGAATTCTTCATTTCAAAATATATTTAGAATGTAAGGCTGTTATCATTGTAAGTACACCAAATAAAATATGAAAGTAAATTATATTAGATACCCATCATGTAAAATGATATCTTGAAAATGATAAATATAAGGAGATAAAATAAACGTGTGTTTAAAAATAGCTATATATTAATACCACTGAAAGTGGTGTGTAATAAGGTTAGTTCATATTGACCAAAAAATCTAAGATTGTCAAATAAGCAGTGTGAACTAATAAAATCATGCACTTTTCCAAATGCTGACATATCCCAGGGGATCATCTGCTGAATAATAAAAGCCATAAAGGGAAAGTGAAGATACTAGATAAATTGAAAAGAATATTAAAACAAACATAAAATGGAGACATTTGTTCTTAACAAATCCAGAAAATATTTTTCATTTCTTAGAAAGCTTCATCTTGTCAATACTTCAAGATTAAATATCTGGATATCTTTACAACTTCTCCTATTTTTAACCATGAGAATTTCTAAAACCTATTCACTCAGTCAACACATATTTACTGAGAACATGCATTATGCCAAGAACTATCACATGCGGCAGTGAATAAGAAAGGCAAAACCTCCTCCTTCATGGAGATTAAAACTAGTAGAAGACAACAATAAGTAAATGTAGAAATGGAAAAAGAAAAGGTAAAATGAAACAAAATGATGAATACTCTAAGTGAACATGGTCAAAGTCTAACAGAGTCAGTTGCTATTAGAAGTAAAATAGATACAAATTTGATTCTCAACACTTGAGTTCATGAACACTATTTCCCTATGTTCCAGACTGAGTTCAATTCAGTTATGACAGCTTCCTTATATTTCTTCTCTCCTGAATGTTCAGTGAGAAATTCAATCTTAATCATTTTGCAAGAGGCCATTTTGCTTCCTTAGAGTCATGTAACACTTCATATTAGTAACTTTGGAAAGCTTGAAGTAAAACAACAGAAATATATGCCATGGACCACACAAGATCTTTATTGTCTTCTGCTACATGGGCCATTCAAAATTATATGGCATTTGTTATTAATGCTCTGGGCCATCTTCTACCTTTTTCATTGCTGTGATTCCCAAGGCTGTACCACTTACATTTCAGCCCCTAGGAGCACAGTGCTCCCTTAAATATCCCAACCATTCCTGTGTGTGTTAGTCAGCTTTTCATTGCTGTGACCAAAAAAACTTGACAAGGAAAAAGAAGAAGGGGAAATTTTTACCTTTTGGCTCACAGTTTCAGATGTCTCAGCCCATAAGCAACTGGCCCTATTGCCGTGGGCCTGAAAGAGGCAGAATATCATGGCAGAAGTGTGCAGAAGATGCAACAGCATAGTTCATGTAACTGGGAAGTAGAAAGACAGAGGGGAAGGAGCCAGGGACAGATATAGTCCTCAATGATTTACTTCCTCTAGCTATGCCCCACCTGCATACAGTTACCAAGCAATAGTCCATAAAGCTATCAATGGATTAATCTATTTTCAGGATTAATCCACTGAAGACATCAGAAACCTATTCATTTTCAAAAGTCCCACCTCTGAATATTGGGGATCAAATTTTCAACACATGCACTTTCGCAGAGATAGTCCAGATCTAAGCCATAATCAGTATATAAGAGAGAAGTATATAAGACTATGTCAAACGTCAAAGTACTCAATCTACAAAGGTTACTAGATCCACATGTCCCCAGAGTCACTTCTCTCCTTTTTTCAAAGGCTAGCATATAACCAATCTGTTAATCCAATTATACTTTTCTGAGCCTCTTATTTGTTGCATGAGATATAGATTTTTATACAGGTACTTGGGAAAGAAGATTGTTAACAGTGTAACAATCATATCAATGTAGATTGCCTTACATGGAGTAAATGATAGAATGTGATAAGGGCTTAGACATTTATATAAAAAAAGTGTCTAAATAGTACTATTTCTCATGGTTTAATCAAGAATACACTTGGTGGGAGAAGCCTATAACTCCAGAGTATCAATTGTAGACAAATAGTTCATTTTTCTCTCATTTTATCATTCCAGAGAGAGAACAAGTAAGGCACAGAAGAGGCTAGAGGTGACACCATCTCATGGCACTATAGGAAAGGACCCTATCCACGGGTCAGATTTCTTACAGTGCAAATTTGTGAATAGCCTTAGATGTGAGGTATAAAAGGAAAGGACCTAATCACGGAATAATCCAATATAAATATCAGTACAAAGACTTTTCTGAGAAATTATATTAAACTACTAAAGCAGATTTCTCAACCATATTTTCAGTATCTCCCCCCCTACAAGAATCCACCATTGGTGTTTTGTTCCTAATATTAGCTCTAATCAAATTGGAATATCATAGATATACTATTTTTGTTTAAGTGCTATATGTACATTCATGCTTTATACTTAGAATAAGGTTGGTAGTTTGGTTTTTTGTTGTCTATGGTTTTGTTTATTTGTGGCGTTTTTTTGTTTGTTTTTACCATTTCCTTTAAAACCAGTTTTTAACCCATTGAGAATACATATTACAATACATAGTCTGTCCCATCTGAAGAAAAACTTGAGTACATTCCCTTCCACTAAATAAGAGTGTGCCTACTTGTGGTCCATATGTTTCAAAGAAACATGAAATTCTGGAGTTAGTCACACAAAAAGCCTTGTTTTGTTTCTCCATTAAGTATTTATAAAATAAATGAATAAATAAAACATTCAGGCTTTTGAATTTGGAAATGAAATCTAATTGTTGATTATGGGTTATTACAAGACTCTGAAATCATATTGCCTGTATAGGAGTGGTCTTAAAATACTTTAATAACTGTTCTTAAGATATTGAGTTAAATAAATACTCACTTTTTTCATAGTGATTCCATTTTTTAATTTATTACAAGAAAATATATCCTGTACAAGAACGTTTAAAGAAATTTTAGTCATAATAGCCCCAAACTGGAACTAATCAAAATCCAGCAGTAGAAGACTTGATAGATTGTGTGGCATATTTATGGAATTGAAAACTACCCATCTATTATCAAAATCAACTATTTATGAGTGAAAACACATGTATAAATATAAAAATTGTTCTACTGAGCCAAAGACAACAGGCACAAAGGATGCAGGATGCATGAATAAGGTACTTATCACATATGATCTATGGTTCCATTTATATGCAGGCCAACCCCAGGCAATGCTAATTGATTGATAAGAACCAAAACAATGATTGCTCATTGCAGGTGGTAGATTGATAGAAAAGGGCCATGAGAGACCTTTATTAGATGATTAAAATATTCCATAGCTTGACATCAACATTAGTCAAGCTGTACACACAGAAGATTTGTGCATTTTACTGTATGAGAAAGTTGTTCCTCTTAGTTAAAAGATATTGCCACCACAGTAATGTTAGCAAGTGCCATGCAGTGTCATGGTAGAATCTAGTTTTAGTTAAAAAGTAACTTTTTCGGCCAGAAGGAAAATAGTCTACCATTGCTATTGCAGCAGCATAGCAAAGTACATTGATAGAGTAGGCCAGGAAGTTTCCAGAAAGAGCGAAAGCTGCCAAGCCATGCAGACTGACAAAGACATTACTGAGTTCCAAAGCAAAGCAGGCACATGCTTTGTGCACAGAGGATGAGGCAAACCATCCCAAAGGCTATACACAAACTAACTTTGAACAGTTAGAGGTTCTATATCAAAGAACTGTATGAAATAACAATTCAGGTCATGAAATGAAGAAACAATATCTCAACAGAACATGAAAAGTGATAGGACTCAGGGTAGATTCAGTATGTGCAGCACAAGAAGAATGGAGGGTCCAGCCTCATCCAAAAAAAAAAAAAAAAAGAAAGTATGACTTAATTTAGTAGGTAAGGAAAATTGCTGTTTTCTGAATAAGAAGGAACTATGAACTCATGAATAAATTTATATTCATGTGAATAAAACTATATAAAACATAAATTTTACATAATAAAATATTTTTTCTTTACATTCTCTTAAAAAAGGTACCTTCTATTTCAATGAATATTTTTCATCTTGCCTATAATAATAAAAAAAATCCTCTGTAGTCATTGTTGCAGAACTAACTGAACCAGGTGTGCATTACCTACTAATTCTCTCTGGATATGCTAAAGATTATTCTTTAAATGCCAATGAATACTACTTCCTCCCTCAAATCTATCTTGATTTGGAAACCAGATTGAAACTGAAGGAAGGAAGACCTGTGAGAAGGGAAAGTTAAGTTTGTGGGACTGATTTGCAATTTAGCAAAGCCTTAGCCCTGAACCAAATTTGAAAGAGATACTTGTAACAACATCAGATGCAGGTTTTAATATATTTTGTTAGAATATCACAGATAAAATAAAAGGGAATTGAGAAAGAAAAATTAGTATACACTTCTATCAGTTTAAGTTAAAACCAGAAGCCATTTGAAACTTAAATGCCTATATGTGGCCTTTGTATGACAAGTGTGTTTTTACCTGCATATGTTGCCTTATGTTTTCATACTGATTGGCTTTGCTTAGACAATATAAAACAAATATTGACCACATTTTTGGATAACATGGTTTCTCAGACTTATTCTCATGAGCAAAGCTGAAATTTTCTGGAAACCAACACTTTTGAGTCTCTTCAAGACTTTAGAAAACCCACTCATAAAACATAAAAGTATTTTTTGTTAATTTTTTTTAAATTGTTGTTTTTGATCACAACCAATTTTAAAGCCTACCTAATAGGTTGCTCCATTTTTTTTCTTCTGGTAAAATTGGTGTGAAAAAAACAATGGTAGGAAAAAGAGTAGACATATACAAGACATTTTCTCCATAGCAAACAACAACTAAAGTTTTATGTAAGGAAATAGTCCTTTGTTCCATCAGCTGCTGCTCCCATCACTAATGGGAGGCCATCGGTGTTTTGGGTGGTGTTTGAAGGAATGTTACATTGGTAGGCAGTACTTGAATAGGTCAATACACCATCAGCTTTGGGACCAAGTAGACAAGCCCTCTATCTTTACCCTTCTGCTCTCTAGTTAGGAGACCTTGAGCAAGTCATAGTAGCCTCTTAAAAAAAGAAAAAAGATAATATTCCTCACAGTATAGATACCCTCAGGTATACATAGGACAATTTAACAAAAACACTTGGTACCCATTTATACTGCAGGTATAATTTATAGTTTAGGTTCCTAAATTAGTTTTCTGCAATTGCCTTAACATATCATCACAAATTCGGTAGCTTAAAACAATAGAAGTTACTTTCTCACAGTTCTGGAGACCAGAAGTTCAATATCAATTTCACTGGCCATGTTATCGTTGGATTCTGTAGGGGAGAACCCATCTCTGGCATCTTCCAGCTTCTGATGACTATGGTTATTTTCTGCTTTTGTCCACATCATTCTAGTCTGTCTCCATCTTCACAAAGCTTTCTGCCCTTCTCTCTGTGTGTGTATTGTGTGTGTGTGTGTGTGTGTGTGTGTGTTTCTCTCTTATAAGGAAACTTATGATAGTATAAGGGCCACCCAGATAATGCAGGATGATCTCCGCTTCTCAAGATTCTTAATTTGATAAACTCTTTACAGACCATTTTTCCAATAAAGTAACACAGGTTGGAGGCATTAAGCTGTGAGCATATTTGATGGGGCAGGGACACTTTTCAGTCTTTCACAGTGCTTAGTAAATGTTACCAGGCTTTCTCTGTCATATACACAATCTCTCTGAATATGAGTTATTCCTCTTGTGTTCACCGTGTGGACATGAGTAACAAGAATTTTATCCTGTTCATTGCCTGAACCAATGTTTGTGGAACTGACCTATCAGCAGTGGGTACAGAAAATATTTTTTTACTATGTTTGGGAATAACCAGACATTTGGGAATAACCAGACATCAAAAAACTCTTAGGAGTTTTCATTTACAGGCATCAAATTATTCCATTAAACAAAACAGAAATATTAAGATGACTTTTTCCAGAAGGCAGCATTCAACTAAATGCAGTTTAAAAAGCACTATTTCTCAAGTAGTAAGAGTATGTATTTTTCTGTGATATTTATATTTTTACAAAAGTGTGTAATTTTCACACATTTAGTTATTTGAATTTGGTGTCTATAGAAAACAAAGTCAAAAAAATGTTGAGACTTGCAAAGTGGGACACATATAAAAAAAAGTGCTGAAAGCACCTAGCTTGACAGATGGCTGAGGGTGAAATTACAAAGTGGTTGGTGAGACATTTGAAATTTTTTAAAAAAGCAATGGAAAACTATGAATCAATGCATTATTAATTGTTCTAAAAACTTCTCATCAAAATATAATAAAAGACAGAATCCTTTGCATACAAATATATGCTAAAGCTCTTTCCTAATCACATGCAAAGAAGATAACTTTTTTTCCCAAAAAAAGTAGGTTAGAAATTTTAAATATTACACTTTCATAATGTCTACATAATTATTTGCAGAAAAATTTCACAAAAACAGTTCTTCCTAAGATGTTTGAAGGAATGCTTATATAATTAAAATGTTGAAAATATAGCCAGAGGGATCTCAAGCTAAAATTTCCTTCACACAAGGAGAAAAGATTGAAATGGAAACTAGAACAGGAATTACCTTTCATGTTTTCATCATGTAGATGTAACTTTATTTTATATATTCATTTTTATATGGTGCTGAGAATCAAACCCAATGCATCACATGTGCTAGACAAGCACTCTGCTACTGAGCCCCAGTCCTAGCCCATGAACCTGCTTTCAACAACCGGAAAACAGGATGGGGATACACCATTCCTGGAAGTACTGCAATACCAGGTCGATGAGTGGAGTGAATGTAGCAAGCTCCTATTCCATCTCCCTGCTCCAAAAATCCACTAAATATGTTGTCCTCACATAGAGGATGTATCAGATATTAAACTGATAAGAACAGATACTACCCTTGATCTTAGACCAAGAAGCAATCACCATGCACTTTTACAATCAACAAATTAGCACCCAAATGATGTTTTATCAGTTTCTCTTACAGGCATTTCCTAGCCTAACTAGTTCTTTGTTCAAATATTCAGCTATAGAAAAACTAGCCTAACCTCAGTATATTGGCAATAAACTGTTTAAAAACATACAGGGCACATGGAATGCATATATAGATATTTATAGTTATAAAATTCATAATGTCATTTAATTCTTACAGGAAAAGCATGCAATGGGTTCTATTATATAAGACACTTTTACTGAGAAACTGGGAGCTCAGAGAGTAATTTGTTAAAAAACATGAAGCTGGCAGAGCAGACCAAAGGTCTAAACCAAGTTCTTTAACTCCCCAAATTTCCTCCACTGTGTTTCTTCTATGCTGTTAACATGCTACTGCACTTCACTCCAGGCTTCTTTTCCTGGATTAATTCTTATATTATTAATCATAATGAATGTGCATTTTCCAAAACAGAATTTTCAAAGCTTTCTGTAAGAAGTTATATTTAATGTGTAGTAGAATGCCCCAGCCTCTGACAGGTAGTTTTACTCAATCTCCTTGGACACTCTGTATTTTTTCCACCCAGTATGATTACTGTGTAAATTTTACCATCCATAAATATTTTGTAATATCCTAGAAGATATGACACGATTGTATAATCACCCACGCCTGCGCACGCGCACACACACACACACACACACACACACTGCTGAACACTAAAATTCTTATTAAACTAACAGCCTCTAATCAGTGCTTGTACTGTTGGATACTCTTTACATAAGTTATTTATAATCTTCACACTCCTTCAGAGTGAATATTATGACGAAGAAATTGAGACTCAGAGAGGTTAACACAAATGATTAGATCAAATAGTGCATAGTATCTTTGCAGGAAAGAGGAAAAAAAGGCTTCCCTACTTTCAGAAAGAATCAACCTGAGTGTCTCTTAACAAGATCACTGGCTGTATCTTCACTCACTAAGAGAATTGGGCAGTGCACAAGCTGCAAAATGATAGGCAGATCCTCTGTTACGAGGACACAGCTAATAAATAGTAAATGAGGTTTAACATCAAATTGTCTGATGCTAAGACACATATATACCCAATATGCTATACAATTTCTGAATCCCTGGTATTCTACCTCCCCAATTTTCTAAGAAACTTGATAAATTAGTTTTGAGACATTACTGGGGCTACCATTCAACTTTTCTTCTACAAATCTCTGACACATCCTACCTGCTTCCTGGGAATCAGTGATAGCACCTATGGCTGTATCTTTTCTATTTTTGCCCCTGACTGATATAATGCTTCATGCTTTGTTGTTTACACTTCAAGGGAAAAAAAATTCTGGTTTCAGAGATCCTTATTTTAAATAATAATCAAGCCCATTGTTCCCTGATTGAAGATGTGGGGTTGACTTCTTTCTTTTTTTTTTTTTTTTTTTGAGGAATGCTTAAACTCCTGGGAAATTTGAATTCTTAATATTTTTCGATTTAAAGAACTCTTATATTGAACCCATATTGGAAAGAAAAATGCTTTGGTAAATGGGAGAGTCACCATGTGCATGGTAGGCCATGGCCAGGCCTGGCTGAGGAACTCTCAAGTATATTGACTTATGGAGCAAGAATCCCATTGTCCAAGTGTGTGGCTCTGGTTATGAAGTGAAAAAAGGTTTTTCAGCAGAGACGTTCTGCTCTCCTCAGACTCTCACTTAAAGTAGAATAACAAACAGATCTCTCAGGGCTGCTCCACTAGCATGATGAATTTTGCACTCCTGGTAAATCCCCAAGGTTTAGCTATGTCCTCAAGTGGAACTAAAAACTCCATTCACTGGAGACCTTGCTTATCCTTGATATTGCATTTATATATGAGTAATTTGCATAATTTGCATGCTAGAGAGGTAGTCAAATTAATTACTGGACTCAGTCAAGATTCAATTGTTATTCTTTATAGTATTCACATCTGATACAGTTTTTTTTTGTCTTGCCAATCCCACAGTATTTTATCTTATTTGTACATCAAACTTACTCTACTTCCATTTGCTTTTTCTTATTAAGTTTGATAAAATAATGCCAAACATATTTATGAAAAGATAAAAAAATATACAGTCACCATCTGTTAGAGTTAGAAAGGACTTTTTATGGTACGCAGACCAATTTCTTAAATAGATAATCAGCGCCACCCTTAGGATATACAGAACCCAAAGCAATTTCCTTTTTTCCTCTGATGCTCCTGTCTATATAAACACTTGCATTAAAATTTATTAGTAAAACCTCTGTTAATTGATGATTATATAGAATAATGGGTAGGAAAGAATGTACATTTTTATTGATCACCAGTCAGTGAACATGAACTTCCAAACACCTTCTCATCCTCTTGAAGTTCATAAATTCTCCCCTTATATTCTATATTGCAAAATTTGCTATCTCTTACTAATGTCACATCTTTATACTTTGAGAAAAAGTCAGCAATGCTATCATCTATGATGCAATGGTTTAATACAACCTTATTATATTGCAATAATATGAAATTAATTGTGTCTATGATTCTCTAATACTGTGTACTTAATTATATCATGTCCCATAATGGTTTTATTATCCATTGTACTAACTATGGATAATACTCCTTTGGCCTTCTCCAGAGTTATTACTATGCATTATTGACAATGACCATGAATGCAAGTTTCATCCAGATTAAACAGAAAAATGTAAATGGCAGTTCAATTTCTGGTAATGTTAGACTTATTATTTGGAATTAATATGGTATAATGAAGACTAACACATAATCCAATAATATATTCTCTTGAACTTTCCTAGGTCTTAAACATGGCTTCCTTTGAATGTAATTTATTTCAATTTTGACCATACCCTTGCTTTCCATACACAACTAACAATGGAAAAGGATAGACAAAGAATTCACAAGTTGAGTAATAAATGTTTTTATTTACTCAATGAACATCTGTTCTTTATCCAGCATGGCTTAAGGCTGACCTGTGACAGGATAACATCATGGCACCAACTGGGTACAAAAGAGGATATCAATGAGAAAATCTTATTAGTTATGAGGAGGAAAAGTCTTCAACGTCTGTGGAAAAGATCAGCTCTGTTGCTGCAGAGGGCATGGCACAGAGACCATGCAGAGGGTGATGTGGCCATCAGGAATTCATGAGTGACACAAGTACACAGGGTAAAAGTTGCCTGTTGCCCTGAATTGCTTTTTGCTGGAGGCTTAACCAACATTGGTGTATGAATGAATGAGAATGTACACATAAAAATACATATGGCTTAAGCCCAGGGTTTCTCAGTGGACCATCAATAAACCAGAGCTTAAATTGAGCCTGAGTCTAATGTGTATGAGAATCAACAAGTCACACCATTCAAAAACCAATTTTCATTCAATCTGTCCAAAGGAATAACATGCTGGTAAATGGTGGCAAGCAATTGCCAGGCTTGAGTTCAAACACAGAAACTTTAGGAAACTACCTTGTGTTAAGTTCTGGGGCATCTATTTGACCTTTTGCATAGAGACAGAGTTCAAAAAACAACACAAGTAGAATGGGGCCCACACAGCCCTTGGCATGAGTTTGGGGCTGTGTGGGCCCCATTCTACTTGGCATGAGTTTTCATATTGGAAACTGCTGTCTCAAGCTGGTCCCAGGTAACTAAGGAAAGCCTTAAATTTTTCAAAAGAAGTACTCCTCAGTACTTAAAATTTTCAAGAGAAGTACTACTCAGTACTACTCATTACTTTCTGGTAATGTTAAATTTACTATTTAGAATTTGATATCGTATAATGTAAAATATACATTATACAGCATATACAGGAAAGTAGCTCCCCTTGAGTATCTGGCTAGATCTAAAGGAGAAACAGAAGATGGTAAAACATTGCTTAGGCACTCACAGTTTTCCCAGAGAACTAGGACTTCATCTCAGTTCTTATGTTACATGAAGGTCTGCTCTACTAATAATTGTTCCACAGAATGTAAGAATTTGAATCTAAAGTACATTTTGCCAATTCAAAAATATCATTCCTACCTATCCCGTCTCCACTAAGCAGACATCTCCTTCACACTTAAGTATTTTCAGTGATGGGAATATTACCATCTCCTAATACAATACCCTTTCTCTTAACTAGGTCAGGGACCCTACTATAAGAAATCTGTATTCTCATGGGTCACACTTTCCAACCACATGGCAAGAACTTGAAATTCTCTTTAATAGGATGTTTCTTCCACTTTGTGAGAATAGTAGTAAGTAATTTTATTTATTTCTTTTCTTTTTTTTATTGGTTGTTCACAACATTACAAAGCTCTTGACATATCATATTTCATACATTACATTGAAGTGGGTTATGAACCCCCAATTTTACCCCAAATGCAGATTGCAGAATCACGTCGGTTACACATCCACAATTTTACATAATGCCCTATTAGTAATTGTTGTATTCTGCTACCTTTCCTATCCCCTACTATCCCCGCTCCCCTCCCCTCCCATCTTCTCTCTCTACCCCATCTACTGTAATTCATTTCTCTCCTTGTTTATTTTCCCATTCCCCTCACAACCTCTTATATGTAATTTTGTATAGCAATGAGGGTCTCCCTTCATTTCCATGCAATTTCCCTTTTCTCTCCCTTTCCCATCCATCTCATGTCTCCGTTTAATGTTAACCTTTTCTTCTTGCTCTTCCTCCCCGCTCTGTTCATAGTTGCTCTCATTATATCAAAGAAGACATTTGGTATTTGTTTTTTAGGGATTGGCTAGCTTCACTAAGCATAATCTGCTCTAGTGCCATCCATTTCCCTGCAAATTCTATGATTTTGTCATTTTTTATTACTGCATAGTACTCCATTGTGTATAGATGCCACATTTTTTTTTATCCATTCATCTATTGAAGGGCATCTGGGTTGGTTCCACAGTCTACCTACTGTGAATTGTGCTGCTATGAACATCGATGTGGCAGTATCCCTGTAGCATGCTCTTTTAAGGTCTTCAGGGAATAGTCCGAGAAGGGCAATAGCAGGGTCAAATGGTGATTCCATTCCAAGCTTTCCCAGGAATCTCCAAACTGCTTTCCAAATTGGCCGCACCAATTTGCAGTCCCACCAGCAATGTACAAGTGTACCCTTTTCTCCACATCCTCGCCAGCACTTGTTGTTTGACTTCATAGTGGCTCCCAATCTTACTGGAGTGAGATGGTATCTTAGGGTGGTTTTGATTTGCATTTCTCTGACTGCTAGAGATGGAGAGCATTTTTTCATGTACTTGTTGATTGATTGTATATCCGCCTCTGAGAAGTGTCTGTTCAGTTCTTTGGCCCATTTGTTGATTGGGTTATTTGTTATCTTATTGTCTAATTTTTTGAGTTCTTTGTATACTCTGGATATTAGGGCTCTATCTGAAGTGTGAGGAGTAAAAATTTGGTCCCAGGATGTAGGCTCCCTATTTACCTCTCTTATTGTTTCTCTTGCTGAGAAAAAAACTTTTTAGTTTAAGTAAGTCCCCTTTGTTGATTCTTGTTATTAACTCTTGTGCTATGGGTGTCCTATTAAGGAATTTGGAGCCTGACCCCACAATATGTAGATCGGAGCCAACTTTTTCTTCTACCAGAAGCAGAGTCTCTGATTTGATATCAAGCTCCTTGATCCATTTTGAGTTAACTTTTGTGCATGGCGAGAGAAAGGGATTCAGTTTCATTTTGTTGCATATGGATTTCCGGTTTTCCCAACACCATTTGTTGAAGATGCTATCCTTCCTCCATTGCATGCTTTTAGCCCCTTTATCAAATATAAGATAGTTGTAACTTTGTGGATTAGTCTCTGTGTCCTCTATTCTATACCATTGGTCCACCCGCCTGTTTTGGTACCAGTACCATGCTGTTTTTGTCACTATTGCTCTGTAATATAGTTTGAAATCTGGTATCGCTATACCACCTGATTCACATTTCCTGTTTAGAATTGCTTTTGCTATTCTGGGTCTTTTATTTTTCCATATGAATTTCATGATTGCTTTATCTATTTCTACAAGAAATGCCGTTGGGATTTTGATTGGCATTGCATTAAACCTATAGAGAACTTTTGGTAATATTGCCATTTTGATAATGTTAGTTCTGCCTATCCATGAACAGGGTATATTTTTCCATCTTCTAAGATCTTCTTCTACTTCTCTCTTTAGGGTTCTGTAGTTTTCATTGTATAAATCTTTCACCTCTTTTGTTAGGTTGATTCCCAAGTATTTTTTTTTTTTGAGAATATTGTGAATGGAGTGTTTTTCCTCATTTCCGTTTCAGAAGTTTTGTCACTGATATACAGAAATGCCTTTGATTTATGCGTGTTGATTTTATATCCTGCCACTTTGCTGAATTCATTTATTAGTTCTAGTAGTTTCTTTGTAGACCCTTTTGGGTCTTCTAGGTATAGAATCATGTCATCTGCAAATAGTGATAATTTAAGTTCTTCTTTTCCAATTTTTATGCCTTTAATTTCTTTCGTCTGACTAATTGCTCTGGCCAGTGTTTTGAGAACTATATTGAATAGAAGTGGTGATAGAGGGCATCCCTGTCTTGTTCCAGATTTTAGAGGTAATGCCTTTAACTTTTGTCCATTCAGAATGATGCTAGCCTGAGGCTTAGCATAGATAGCTTTTACAATGTCGAGGTAAGTTCCTGTTATCCCTAGTTTTTCTAATGTTTTGAATATAAAGGGATGCTGTACTTTGTAAAATGCTTTCTCTGCGTCTATCGAGATGATCATATGGTTCTTATCTTTAAGTCTATTGATGTGGTGAATAACATTTATTGATTTCCGTATATTGAACCATCCTTGCATCCCAGGGATGAATCCTACTTGATCATGGTGCACAATTTTTTTGATATGTTTTTGTATTCGATTCGCCAGAATTTTATTGAGGATTTTTGCATCTAGGTTCATTAGAGATATTGGTCTGTAGTTTTCTTTCTTTGAGGTGTCTTTGTCTGGTTTAGGAATCAGGGTGATATTGGCCTCATAGAATGAATTTGGAAGAGCTCCCTCTTTTTCTATTTCCTGAAATAACTTGAAAAGTATTGGTTTTAATTCTTCTTTAAAGGTTTTGTAAAACTCCGCTGTATACCCATCCGGTCCTGGGCTTTTCTTGGTTGGTAGTCTTTTGATGGCTTCTTCAATTTCATCCATTGATATTGGTCTGTTCAAATTGTGTGTATCCTCCTGACTCAGTCTGGGCAAATCATATGACTTAAGAAATTTATCAATGTCTTCACTATCTTCTATTTTATTGGAATATAGGTTTTCAAAATAATTTCTAATTGTCTTCTGTATTTCTGTAGCATCTGTTGTGATATTGCCTTTTTCATCCCGTATGTTAGTAATTTGAGTTCTCTCTCTTCTTCTTTTCGTTAGCATGGCTAAAGGTCTGTCAATCTTATTTATTTTTTCGAAGAACCAACTTTTAGTTTTGTTAATTTTTTCAATAGTTTCTTTTGTTTCAATTTCATTCATTTCCACTCTGATTTTAATTATTTCTTGCCTTCTGCTACATTTGCTGTTGTTTTGCTCTTCCTTTTCTAGGGCTTTGAGATGAAGTGTGACCTCATTTATTTGTTGGTTTTTTCTTTTTTTTTTTTTTGAGGAATGACCACGAGGCGATGAATTTTCCTCTTAAAACTGCTTTCATTGTGTCCCATAGATTCTGATATGTTGTGTCTGTATTTTCATTTATCTCTAAGAATTTTTTGATTTCCTCCTTTATGTCTTCTGTGACCCATTGTTCATTCAGTAACATATTGTTCATTTTCCATGTGATGTAGGATTTTTCCTTCCTTATTTTATCATTGATTTCCAGTTTCATTCCATTATGATCAGATAAAATGCATGGTATTATATCCACCCCTTTATATTTACTGAGGGTTGCCCTATGGCATAATATATGGTCTATTTTTGAGAAGGATCCATGTGCTGCTGAGAAAAAAGTATATCCATTTGATGATGGTTGATATATTCTATATATGTCAGTTAATTCTAGGTTATTGATTGTGATATTGAGTTCTATAGTTTCTTTATTCAACTTTTGTTTGGAGGATCTGTCCAATGGTGAGAGAGGTGTGTTGAAGTCACCCATAATTATTGTGTTGTGGTCTATTTGATTCTTGAACTTGAGGAGAGTTTGTTTTATGAATGTCGCAGCACCATTATTTGGTGCATAAATATTGATAATTGTTATGTCTTGTTGGTGAATGGTTCCTTTTAACAGTATATAATGTCCTTCTTTATCCCTTTTGATTAACTTAATCTTGAAGTCGATTTTATTCGATATGAGGATGGCCACTCCTGCTTGCTTACGAGGACCGTGTGCGTGGTATATTTTTTCCCATCCTTTCACCTTCAGCCTGTGTATGTCTTTTCCAATCAGATGTGTCTCCTGGAGGCAGAATATTGTTGGATTTCTTTTTTTAATCCATGATACCAGCCTATGTCGCTTTATTGGAGAGTTCAAGCCATTAACATTCAGAGTTACTATTGATATATGGTTTGTACTTCCATCCATGTTTGATTATTTATCCTTTTTTTCAAAAATTTAATTTGTTTCTCCATGATTATCTTTCACCTCGCCCTCTGTCTTTACCGAGGCACTTCCCACTGATTGTTTTGGTTATTGTTTTTCATTTCTTCCTCGTGTAGTGTTTTGCTCAAAATGCTTTGCAATGCTGGTTTTCTGGCTGCATATTCTTTTAACTTTTGTTTATCATGAAAGATTTTTATTTTGTTGTCATACCTGAAGCTTAATTTTTCTGGATACAGAATTCTTGGTTGGCATCCATTGTCTTTCAGTGTTTGAAATACATTGTTCCATGACCTTCTTGCTTTCAGTGTCTGTGATAAAAAATCCATTGTTAACCTTATTGGTTTACCCCTGAATGTAATCTGTCTCCTTACTCTTGTAGCTTTTAATATTTTCTCTTTGTTCTGTATATTGGATATCTTCATAACAATGTGTCTTGGCACTGGTCATTTTGTGTGCTCGGTGTCCTGTATGCATCTTCAATTTATATATCTGTTTCCTTTTTTATTTCTGGAAAGTTTTCTGTAATTATTTCATTCAGCAGGTTACTCATTCCCTTGGTTTGAATTTCTGTACCTTCTTCTATCCCAATGACTTGAAAGTTTGGTTTTTTATGTTATCCCATAACTCTTGGATGTTTTTCTTGTGATTTTTTACCAGCCTTTCTGAGTTGGCTAGACTCTTTTCAAGATGATATATTTTGTCTTCATTATCTGACGTTCTGGCTTCTAATTGCTCCACTCTGTTAGTGATAATCTCAATTGAGTTTTTAATTTGGTTTATCGTTTCCTTCATTTCTAGAATTATTGTTTGATTATTTTTTATAATCTCTATCTCCTGATAAAGATGCTTAACTTCTTCTTTTATCTGTTTATGTAATTTATTCTCAATGTGTTCTTTCGCTGCTTGAATTTGCTGTCTTGTATCCTCTTTAAGGTTCCATTCCATCTGTCTAAGGTGTTCCTTAAGTTCTTAATATGACCATTTTTCTGATGACTCTGGGTCCTCCTGAATATTTAGGCTGTCCTGCATTGTTTGTACTCCTTTTCTTCCTTGCTTTTTGAAGCTGCTCATGTTATTTCTTGTTCTGTTTGACTGCTGAGTTACTGTTTACTCCTATAAATTTATTTGATGCTTGGGAGGAAAGGTATTAGATGGGAAGGGAAGAAGTCACTAAAGAGAATGAGAGTAAGCAGGTAGAATTCAAGGAAAGGGGGATAAGATAATTGAAAAGAAATGCAAAGACAAAGAAGAAAAAAAATAGGAAATAAAAAAAGAAAAAAATTTTTAAAAAATAATAAAAAAAAATAAAATTAAAATTAAAATTAGAAGAAAAAAAATTTAAAAAAATTGTAAAGAAATTTTAAAAAAGACAAGAAAGAAAAATGAAAATGAAAGAAAAACCCAAATCAAAAAAAAAAGAGAAAAGAAAAAAAAAAGAAAAAAAAACTAATAAATGCAGTCTTAGAGTTTGATTAACTTCTCTTCCAGTAGGTGGCGCTGTGTCCACCAGGCCAAGTTTCTCCTGTCAATACGCGGGAACCAATCACTGTGCAGCAGCTCCTCCAAGACTGGGCGAGTCTCCAATCCTGAGTGCCTAGGGCCTCCTCTTGTGTCTAGTCACTTCCCACTTTTCCTCTAGCCAGGCCCCTCTCAAGGGCGCCGCTCACCACAATACTGGCTACACGCCAGGTCTGCTGCTCCCGGGAGCCCTGTTTTCATGAACGACTGGACACACTCTTCCAGTTTGCCATTCCCTCAGATCCTAAGTTTGTAGATCTTGGGCCTGAGAATGCTCAGCGAATTTTACTTGCCCTCTGGTAGCCACGCCCCCGGTAGCTGGTGCAAGAGACCTCAGCTGTCAGCACTGGTGGGAGCGGTAGTTCTGTGCCTCGGGTCCCGCACCACCTCTGATACCCTCAGTCTGGCTATCGCGCTCACGGGAGAGCTGGGAGGGGCCCTTACGGGAGAGCTGGGAGGGGCCCTTAAGGTTTCCCCGATGTGTGGAGAGGGAAGGCTAGGGAATTACACACCTGTAGCCGCAGGTTTCAATGAAGTTATCTCCTCCGCCGCAGTCTGATGACGTCAGATCTCTGCCATGGTGGTATCTCTTGCAAATGGCGACAGTTCGTTTCCCTTTGCCGGGCGACCAATGCAATGGGTGGGTCCTTACTGTCTCTCCCAAGCCCCGTTTCAAACCTGTGGCCACTACCTATGAAGGCTCGGTAGGCATTTACCTCCGTAGGTGAGAAGGGCTGACCAGTTGTTTCAGCCGGATGGATTAGTGCTGAGTCACAGCTGTTTGTCTGCGGGAAGCAGGCGAACGGGAGCTTGAATTCAGCTGATCCGGGCTCAGTGTGTGTTCTGAGAGGCCCAGACTGTTCGCCCCAGATCCACGTCAGCTCAGCATTGCCTAGTGATCCTGTAATTTCAGTGTAGAGATGAATCTATCTTGGTTTCTTACTTCTTGTTCTAGTTGGAGAGTATTCTGGTATTTTTCAGCTTCAGAAACTGGAGCCCCTAAACCAAAATGATGTTCTTTGGTGGTAACCTGGAGCTCCGGGGACCTCTCTGGCCCACCATCCTCCCCGGAGCTCATCCCTGCGACTGCCTCAGTAAGTAATTTTATGGCCTCTTCTCCCTTAGGTTAATCACCTGTCTTATTTTTGATGTGCAACCTACTCTTGAATTCTAAGCATTCTTTTTTTCTACCTTATAAGTGTTGCTCTAAAATATGAGAAGTTGTGTTGCATTAGATTTGAAGATTTTATTTTCAGATATATTTATTGGGATTTTCTTACTTTTTTGGAGGGGTGGGTGGGTAACAGAGTTGAAACTCAAGGGTATTAGACCACTGAGCCACATACCTAGCCCTATTTTGTATTTTAGGGACAGGGTCTCACTGAGTTGCCTAGCACCTCACTTTTTGCTGAGACTGGCTTTGAACTTGTAATTCTTCTGCCTCAGCCTCCCAAGCTGATGGGATTACATGCATGAGCCACCACACCCAGCTGGAATTTTCTTACTATGAAATTCTGATTATTTCATTACACAACATATTTGATCAAAAATAAACTTTTAAGTTCCTTAGGGTTTAATTTCTCCAATAGATTGTCATTATTTTCTATGTGGCATAATAGTAGCATATGGCTTTATGACCCAGATAAACTTCATAAAGTAACTGATAATGAAATAAGAATATAATTTTGCTCTAGGTTTAAAAGAAAAATGTATTGAACAATATGTAGGAACTACACAGACAACTAAATTAGCATAAATGTTATTGAGAGAGAATAAGGAAAAACTCAAGCTCACTTTACATTCTGATCACAAAAAGACTCTAAGGACTGTTACACATATAAGCCAGTTGTATAAACAAAATTCTTTTTGTGAAAACAAAAAGAAATGAATTTTGTCAAGTAGGGTCTGAAACAATTATAAAATGCACATATGGCTTCTTTAAAATCATTTTTTTTTCCTAGCAGCTGCGAATGAAATCCTAGAAGAGTTCACTCCAGGCAAACATGCCCTAATATGGAAATCAGCCTCCATGGAGTCACATTTATCTCTGGAGGTCGTAGAAGAGTTGGTTGCCAAGTTATGGGGATTCATGTAGCTCTGATCCATTGTATACTTTTCACTATCAAGTCCCTGACATAGAAAGGTAAATAGTGATGATTTGAATAGGTTTTTTGTTATCAAAGGAGACAGTCACTAAAACAAAATTAAATATTCTATACCAAGTCCTTAAAGCAAATTGCAAAAATCACCACATTTATTCTGAGTTCCATCCGCTCCACTAGAAGTTTTGACAGGCTGAGATCTTTTTGAACCTATAAAGGAAAGAATGATTTTATATGAAGAGAGTAGGTATCATTATCTTTTCATTTTCTGTAGCAGTCCGTGAACTGTTGCAACCTCTTTACAAGTCTAGGCCTTTAAGTCAGACAGACTTTGTGGGTTCAAATTCTAATTCTCCTATATGATAGCTATGTCACTCTGGGTGAGTAAAATGAAAATTCTAAGATTCATGTGACAGCAATTTGTAATGTGTTTTACAGTTTAGGAGAAATTTTCACATCTGTTGTCTTATTTATCTCATAGTTAATACCTTAGAATATTAGGGTAGTTAATTGAGACACATATTCTTTCTTCCACTCAACATATATTTATTGAGAACCTACTTTGCATCTAGGTATAATACATTTAAGAAAGGGAGATAAGGACTGTGCTTTTGTACAGATGGCATTCTATCAAAGGAAAACAAGATCAAGTAAACAGAGTGAGTGATACATAAAAACATTTCAGGTACTAATTATACAGATGTAAATAAGATTGGCAGCTGAGGCAGGTTTATACAGGGTGAGTAGCAACACTCTACTTTCTTGCCCTACAAAAGGTACTCTTTAGATGAAAACTTGAACAAAGAGTGGAAGTCAGCCAGAAGATCAGGCAGGTTGAGGACAAGGGGATTCTTCCAAGCAATGTCCTAAGGAATAAAGCACAACAAAATTTTCACCAACAGGCAATTTCAGCCAAAAGGCAATAGAAGTAAGGAAGATGGAGAAAAAAATGGTCTTGGAGACAACTAAGGCCAGGATACTTCTGCAGTTGTGGAAATCAATGTGAGAACATCCCCAGGTCACTCAAAAGCCAGTACTAGTGTCTGGATATACTCATTCTAAATGTATCCCTCTTTTCCTTTACAAGATGCTTTGTTTAATAAATCAGACTGTTAGATAGAACCTACATCAATCAGCTTCCTACCAGTACAACCAACTTATAAAGAGGAAGAGCATTTTGCCTCATAGTTTTAGACCTTCCAGTCCATGAATACACACACCCTTTGTTTTTAGGTCTCTGGTGGGATGCCAGATGGCAATGACAAAGGGTGCATTGTGGAAAAAAAAAAAAAACCTGTCCAATTCATAGCAAGGAAGAAAAAAAGTAAGAAAAAGAGACTATGGTCCCAAAATTCCCTTCAAGGGCATGCCCTAATTATCTGCAAACCTCCCAGGAATCCACAACCCTTAAAGGTTCCACTACTTTCCAAATGCCCTGTGCTAGGGACCAGGCCTTTAACACATATACTTTTGAGGGACAATTCTGATCCAAAAGACCTTGACAATTTAGAACATCATTTTAGAAAAAAAAATGTATATCTTCTGATAAATTAATGATATTATTATCATCAACAATTACTATACACTTCTAATGTAGTAGTCACTCAGCTATGCACTTTATTTTTTAAATTAATTTTTTCTACCAATAATGCTGGGAAGATGACAATTAAATCATGATTTTTCAAAAAATCATGAAACAGCCTTAAAACAGCTAGAAACTTACCTAAAATAATATCTAATTACTGGTGAGCCTAACATAGTTCTGAAGCTTTTTGTATATGGCCATTTTGATGTAAGCTATCATGAATGCTTTCAGGGTAATGGAAGACTTATAAAATTCATAGTCCATTCACCTAAGCATCTTACTTAAACATCAGTGTTGTGAGTTTCTAGAGGTAGACTTTTATGATTGTGATAAAGTTTCTCTTAGAAAGGTAAAAATATGAATATTATATACGTCAGGTAAGAGCAGGTAGGAAGATATGATAGTGATGAGGCTTATCTTATATTGAGTAGCTGTAATTAATTTGGTGCAATGAGAATATTTTTTATTGTCTTTTTAGAATTAGATGTAAACTTATAATACAAGAACATTATGCTTTCATATTTTGCAGCATGGTGATTGTTACCATTATAGGTCCTAGAATCAGCCCGGTCAGGGCTCAAATTCTGGTTCTTTATAAAAAATGCATACCTGTGGTCAAATTACCAACTTCCATGTGACTTTGTTTCCTCACCTTTAATGGAAAATAATAATAGTACCCAGTGTATTACAGTACTCATCAAAATAAATAAAATTACACACATAAAGTATATCTAACAATGCCTAACACATAGCTATAAAATATTAACTGTTATTATAATTGTTTTAATTATTATAATTAATTTTAATTTATTGTTTTAATTATTATAATTGTTATTGTTACTGTATTTTGTACTTTATTTACAAAGGTAATATGCTTTCTCCTAAACACAAAACTGACTCAATAACTGCCTTTCTCAACAATGCATGCTATGGCAAGTGTATCTGCAGTAAAATGAGCCCAATGTCATTCTGTTCCACTTATATAACATTTCTCTGAATACTATTTTCCTCCTATGCTATTTAAAAATAGCAGAACAAATGTTTAGTCTGAAATTTAATTATCAGCTCTGAGTCCTGTAGATTTTACATTGGTCCAAATGAAGAAAACATTTTTTTTAGCCATTACATTTATTAAAGTAGAAATAGTGGTCATTTTGTCTTTTTTTTGTTTTGTTTAACAAAACTTTACTGTGAACTGACTATATATATATATATATATATATATATATATATATATATGGCACTGTTTACCACATATCACAGAAATAAATTATGTAGAGTTCCTACACCTTACAAAGCTCCATTTTTCTTCTTTCCTAGTGGTTTTATTTTTCTATTACCCTATTTACTCTTCATGCATATTAACAAAAGTGAAAAGGAACTCATAAATCAATATTGTCAGGAGATAGTCTTGAAATCACTGGAACGACAAAGAAAGGCCAAAATAGCTTAAAACTTTTTTCCACTGAGAGGCCAGGATTCTGTACAGGATAGTTCTCCTCAGAAGCATCTGAAAGTGATAGCATTCAACTATGATGTATGCCAACATTATTAAAGAAAAAGTATATGACTAATGTTGTTTTGACCAACTGCTACAATACCTTTAACCTTTCCAATACTTTATCAAGCTCTTTCCACTGTGAAAATGCAGATCTTCTCATTCAAAATGACTACCTGGAATCGTCATTGGCTGCACGGACAGAGCCAAAGGCAGAAACCTTATCCTCTGATTCTGACACCCTTACATTTCCTACAATATTATATCACCATTGTTAGCAGCTTATTCTTGGAGATTTATCTCTTGATGCAGCAGTTAATTCAAGGAGTTTATGAAAATCAAGTTTATATTCATGACAGTTTTATATTATATAACACAATAAACTCCTCAAGGATGGTGAACATGTCTTATTCATGATTTAATGCCACATTAGAGTTGCTAATCACAGAAATTAACACTTAATATATCTACTGCATGACTGATAAATGTGAAAGAAGAAGTCTGAGATAAAAAGTAGTAATTGACTCCTATATGGAAAAGAACCTATGATTTTAAAGGAGCTTTTCCAAACATCTTATTTGACATATTTTAATACCTAAGCACAAATGGTCTTTCGTTCAATGCATTTATGAAAATTTTAGAGGAGGAAATTTGTCAAAAGCTGGATCTTGCTGTAATAACACAGAGAGAGACAACAAGTAAATCCATAAGATCCCTTCAAGAGTACCCTTTTCCCCACATCCTTGCCGGCACTCCTTGTTGTTTGACTTCATAATGGCTGCCAATCTTACTGGGGTGAGATGGTATCTTAGGGTGGTTTTGATTTGCATTTCCCTGACTGCTAAAGATGGCGAGCATTTTTTCATGTACTTGTTGATTGATTGTATGTCCTCCTCTGAGAAGTGTCTGTTCAGGTCCTTGGCCCATTTGTTGATTGGGTTATTTGTTTTCTTATTGTCTAATTTTTTGAGTTCTTTGTATACTCTGGATATTAGGGCTCTATCTGAAGTGTGAGGAGTAAAAATTTGTTCCCATGATGTAGGCTCCCTATTTACCTCTCTTATTGTTTCTCTTGCTGAGAAAAAACTTTTCAGTTTAAGAAAGTCCCATTTGTTGATTCTTGTTATTAACTCTTGTGCTATGGGTGTCCTATTAAGGAATTTGGAGCCTGACCCCACAATATGTAGATCGAAGCCAACTTTTTCTTCTATCAGACGCAGAGTCTCTCATTTGATATCTAGCTCCTTGATCCACTTTGAGTTAACTTTTGTGCATGGCGAGAGGAGGGGATTCAGTTTCATTTTGTTGCATATGGATTTCCAGTTTTCCCAACACCATTTGTTGAAGATGCTATCCTTCCTCCATTGAATGCTTTTAGTTCCTTTATCAAATATAAGATAGTTGTAGCTTTGTGGATTAGTCTCTGTGTCCTCTATTCTGTACCATTGTTCCACCCGCCTGTTTTGGTACCAGTACCATGCTGTTTTTGTTACTATTGCTCTGTAATATAGTTTGAAATCTGGTATCGCTATACCGCCTGATTCACACTTCCTGCTTAGAATTGTTTTTGCTATTCTGGGTCTTTTATTTTTCCATATGAATTTCATGATTGCTTTATCTATTTCTACAAGAAATGCCATTGGGATTTTGATTGGCATTGTATTAAACCTATAGAGAACTTTTGGTAATATCGCCATTTTGATGATGTTAATTCTGCCTATCCATGAACAGTGGTGGGACTGCAAACGGGTGCAGTCAATTTGGAAAGCAGTATGGAGATTCCTGGGAAAGCTGGGAATGGAACCACCATTTGACCCAGCTATTGCCCTTCTCGGACTATTCCCTGAAGACCTTAAAAGAGCACACTACAGGGATACTGCCACATCGATGTTCATAGCAGCACAATTCACAATTGCTAGACTGTGGAACCAACCCATATGCCCTTCAATAGATGAATGGTTAAAAAAAATGTGGCATTTATACACCATGGAGTATTACGCAGCACTACAAAATGACAAAATCATGGAATTTGCAGGGAAATGGAGGCACTAGAGCAGATTATGCTTAGTGAAGCTAGCCAATCCCTAAAAAACAAATACCAAATGTCTTCTTTGATATAATGAGAGCAACTAAGAACAGAGCAGGGAGGAAGAGCAGGAAGAAAAAAATTAACATTAAACTGAGACATGAGATGGGAGGGAAAGGGAGAGAAAAGGGAAATTGCATGGAAATGGAGGGAGACCCTCGTTGTCATACAAAATTACATATAAGAGGTTGTGAGGGGAATGGGATAATAAACAAGGAGAGAAATGAATTACAGTAGATGGGGTAGAGAGAGAAGATGGGAGGGGAGAGGAGGGGGGATAGTAGAGGATAGGAAAGGTAGCAGAATACAACAGTCACTAATATGGCAGTATGTAAAAATGTGGATGTGTAACTGATGCGATTCTGCAATCTGTATTTGGGGTAAAAATGGGAGTTCATAACCCACTTGATTCTAATGTGTGAAATATGATATGTCAAGAGCTTTGTAATGTTGTGAAAACCAATAAAAAAAAAGGAAAGGGAAAAAATAAAGTTCAGCCGTTAACCTGATTGTTTTACCCCTAAAAAAATAAATGAGATCCCTTCAAACACTGATGAACTTGGCTGCAACTTTCCCATGGCTAATTAGTGGAAAGTGTAGGAAATAGTAAACAGTAATCATCAGTAAAATTGGCAAGCAAAGATCTGGTGTCAATATTGTGAAATATTGTCTGAAACCAAAAAGCAAAAAGCTGAATGTGGCCAAGACAAACAAATGTGTAGAGATTAAATAGAAAAGTATAATAATTGTCTTTAAAAAATTCTTCTAATGATTACAAAGCAATTTTTTCCTTTAATATTCCAATCGACTTTTTAGTCATCAAATATAGTAGAATAAACCTGGGCCCTTTAGGACCTATTCAAACCAAAAAGGCAAAAAAACACTAGGGACTGAATTCTCCACAGGCTTCCCAGGACTTCAGGAAGATCATAATGTATCAAAAAGAAACCTCTGATAAATAT
Organism: Spermophilus citellus; assembly: GCF_964194105.1. NCBI lineage: Eukaryota > Metazoa > Chordata > Mammalia > Rodentia > Sciuridae > Spermophilus > Spermophilus citellus. Next base: position 40,996,354 of record NC_138183.1, on the reverse strand, counting down.
AGTTCCCTGTAAGCACACTGACAAACTAATTCCTTCATTTAATGAAAACTGTCAAGTGAGATGATATTCTAGAAAATGTGCAAATTAGCCACTGTAGAAACAGAAAAAAAAATAATGGGTCCAGGACAAACACTTTTTTCTATCTCAAAACAGAAAGCATCACATTTGTAGGAGCCTTGGGACTGATGTGCTTCTCTCAGATATGTGCCCTTGTTTTCAGAAAGGCACTGAAAGTGTCATCTCAAGAATATCAATCAAGCACAATGCTAAAAAAATCAACCACACAAAAATACACAGTTCTCCCATTGCTGAAGAGGAAGAAACTCTATTCATCTTGCACTATTATGCAGATCACATAGGTATTACATGGCAACACTATTTTTCATTTAAACCCCTTGTGAACTTGATTGATAAAAAAAAATGCTCATAATCACGGAGGAGAGAGGCAAGGAATTCTAGAAGCAGATTTTGCCTTTTGTTACAAATACTGAACTGAAACCCAAGAGGCCCAGGATGTAAATAGACAGGATATCAGCTTGTCTCAAGGAAAACTTTGGTTAATGTGTTAGTCAGCTTTCTGTAACTGTAACAGAATCCTGAGATAATCAGCTTATATACAGAAAAGATTTACTTTGCTTATTGTCTCACAGGTTTCAGTTCATGATCACTTGGTTCACTTGCCTTTGGGCCTGTGGCAAGGAAGCACATCATGAAGCTTGTGGTGGAGCAAGGTACTCAACCCAGAGTCAAAGAGAAAAGCGAAGGAGGGGAGGGTGTCCTAATATACCCTCCTAGGGTACACCACAATGATCTAGCTTTCTTCCATTAGGCCCCACCTCCTAAAAGTTCTAGGACTACCTAGTAGTGCCATGGGCTAGGAACCAAGGGTTTAACCCATGGGACTTTGGGGAACATTTTAGATCTAATCTATAGCAGTTAAAATATCAAAATATTTTTCAAATATACTATTTAATAAAATATTTTGTAATGTGGATTATTTACCAGAGATGGGAAACTGATTAATGGCTCAGTCCCCACTTTGGTCAATATATTTGCTTTGGTTCTGATAGATTCACATGCCAGGATAACCTTTCAAGCTAAATGGTAAAGGGCAGGGCTAACTTCTAGTTGTTCCATCCTATTCTAAGGCAGATGGTTGCAGCATGGTTTATAACAGATGAAGCCAGAGAAGGTATAGGATCCACACAAATTTTTCAGTGAAGCTAAAAAACATTATTATGAAATGAAATGCTTCTACATGAAGAACAGAGTATTTTTACTTCCCCAAAGTTAAGTTTTTTGAAATAAAAGTCTCCATGGAGTTTATTTAAAACCATTTTGAGTTTCATAGAGTGATGTAAGAACTTCTGTTTTCCAGAAAATAAACACAGTATGAGCAAACACAGCAACAAAAATCACAACTCTATTCTAAATCAAACAAATACATCACACCAGTTCTATGACTTACTGAAAACAACAGACCTCACAGGAGTCTGGATTTAGAAAGATTTTCTTTGTAGTTTGACAAGAAGTGTTTTTCTACTGATAATCAGGTTTAAGGGGAAAGTGCTGCTGGGTAGCTGAGCTCAAGATTAAATGGATCAGGATCAGATAAAAATTTCAAAATGATTTTTTTTCTGTTTCATTTGATCTGTTCTCTGAAAATATCTGTCTTAAGAACAAACATATTGCAAATGTGCTATTTTTGTGGAGCAGATAGACAAGTGATAATCATAGGTATGGTAACATCTATTTGCTTCCAAACACACAACACACATACATACACACAGACATACACACACTGAAAGGATTTCTTACTCCATTTTTACTATTTTTTTGTTAAATATATGAACTGAGCTTGATTTTTTCTCTATGAAGTAAGACTCCTGAAAATGATTTTATATTTCTACCTTTCTCGAACACTTCAGAAAATGATGATTATGCCTACCTTTTAAGAAGACTTAGGGGAAAATTTAGATGATTCTGTTGTCATCATTAAATAAATTTTTATAACAGCTTAAAATATAGTGATGGTATATGAGCCTATACTTCAAAAATATATTCAATCAAAAAGCAAATCTATAATTTTAAACAGTCTAAGGAAAAACATGAGACAAACATAAAGATAGTTTGTTCTATTTTTCTCTTAAAACTCATGTAAACATTTTATAAGAGATGCATTCTTACATTCAATTAAAAAAAAAAACAGAACAATGATCTGTGACAGACGCCAGGCACAAATGACAATTAGCAAGCCTCAAAAGTTAGTATGATGATGAATGTAAGATTATAGCTCATGAATCAATCTAAGACTTCTGGGATCATATGAAATTTAGTCAATAAAGCAGTCCAAAAGAAACTGTATGAATTGATTTTAAAATACTCCTTAGGATTGGGGAGAAGAAATATTGAAATGAATTTCTGTGGTATTTTATTGTATTTTTGTAGCACTCTAGAACATGTTTAGGGTTAAGGCTGGACATCTTAATGTTAGAGCATGGGCTTTTATTATCAAGCCCCAGAGTTTTATCCCCAGTACCAAAAAGAAAAAGAGAGTATGTGCTTAAAATGAACAAGGAACCCTCAAGTTTTTTGTTTGACTTCTGTATAATAATGGGAATCTCCTATCTAGGAATAGACACCTATTATACAAATATTAGCACCTATTTTATATTATAATATCATATTTAGCGCCATGGTATAATCTGACCTGATGAACTCTCTTGGTCAAGAAAGCTGTGCATAATGAGGTGGGAAATCAAATCAGAAAATCAGAGGGACATTCTTTTTCTCTTATTTCCTTTACCCTTCACAGCAACCTTTAGTCTAAGACAAGTTCCCATTGAGTGAGGAGCCTGGTCAGCATTGTTGTCTGGACACATCTTATGTCTAGGCTCATATTACAAACTATTTACTGACACAGATATGATATTACATAGTTAAGAGAGGGGGAGGATAAACACTATATGTCTACATAGCTCAGGTCAGGAGAAATATTTGCTTGGAATTTGAGAGGGAAAATATAAATGTATATCTTTTTAAAGAATTTTTGTGACATTTTTTCTATGGGTCCCCTTTTACAAAGACTTTATCAGGATATTTCATGGAATCAAATAGGAACACATCAAAATAGAATCACACATGGGCATCTCCTGCTTAATGTTAGTAGACTGCTTACGAAAATTAACTATTCTGACAGAAAACACTCTCTTGGAATGTATTTGCATTATGTTCACAGAATAAATGCATTTCATATACTATTATGACAAACTTCTAACCAACTTCCCAAAACATAACCAAGAAAATTACCTATATAATTACCTACATTTGCAATTCAAATAAAAATAATCAGTAAACAATAGATCTGATAGAAAAATGTAGAAAACTTTATAATAAAATATGAAACAATCTACTCATTGAAGTCTTTTGCGTCATGCAAATATCAAGAAGGGTTAAAGTAGTAGCACCTTCAGCTCTTTTTATTTCATATAATGAAGGGGAAATTTGATACGTCACCCAAGTTATTGCTGCATTTGAATTTGTTTGAAATAAACCTGTTCCACATGTCCCTGTTTTTAATGATAGCTTGACTAGCCCATTTTCACCTAAGACTTCTCAGACTCAGGACCATGGTTGTCCCCATTTCAAAATGGAAAAAAAAATCATAATCAAAATCAATTTTTAAGAACTCTGAAAATTAAAAGTTTATAATACTGGAAAGTGATTATTCAAGATGAATGGCTGCAACTTGGTAAAAATAGTGAACACTGTAGCAATTTAACATACCCAATCCCATTCAAATCTCCTTAGCCTATAGTAGCCTTGAAAATTAGTAGCTTTAAAGTCACAATAAAAGCCAGCTGCCTAGTACCCACTGAAGAGGGCAGAGTGAGTTCAGAGCTCCTAGAAAATTGTCATTGTTTTATCTATCAAGCAATTCCCTGGAAAAATCCCATTTGCAAAAGTTTGTCCTTATTTGACTTAACTCATTACTATTTGAAGTTCACCTCAGTATAGTCTTTTCTCTAGAGTGGGAGAGAGAACTTCAAATCTGTATGAAGAAAATCTGTCCCTGTTCATGGTAGGTAAAACCCTGTACCAAAGTATGCTGCCTAATAAGCTGAGTACCGATTTTCAACTTGCGAACTTCATGGTTTCAAATGTTTATAACTTTGTGAATGGTAACATCACACACTGACAAAGAAAGTTTCTCAAAAATGTAAAGGGGTGCCGGGCGCCATGGCACACAGCTTGGGAGGCTGAGACAGGAGAATCACAAGTTCAAAGCCAGCCTCAGCAACTGTGAGGCGTTAAGCAACTCAGTGAGACCCTGTCTCTAAATAAAATACAAAATAGGGCTGGGGATGTGGCTCAGTGGTCAAGTACCCCTGAGTTCAATCCCTGGTACCAAAAAAAAAAAAAAGAAAAGAAAAGAAAAGGAAAGAGAAAGAAATAAAGGAAGGAAGGAAGGAAGGAAGGAAGGAAGGAAGGAAGGAAGGAAGGAAGGAAGGAAGGAAGGAAGGAAGGAAAAATGTAAAGGGATAGTTTGCTGGAGATCAATATCCAAGTCAGAAATTCTGACCCTCACTGCAATTATCCACCAAATTATATCTTCAAACCAATGTAATTTCATTTAATTAACTGTGCAATATTTCCTTGTGTTTGTTATTTAAGTTGTTCATATTTATGTTGGTTTGAATGCCAGTTTGAACTGAAAAATATAATGAGTTGTAGATATACCTCAATACTCATATATGTTAAAATAAGCAAACTTCAAACTGACTTGCAAATCTGTTCAGTAGAAATTAAGTGAATTTCACTCCTTTAAGTAGTAAAGTTTTGTTTACAATTAGAAATACATTGAATCAAGTAATATTACATTGAAGAATTTGAGGAGGTTATACTGCTTTGATAAGTTTCTATGCTTTTTAATAATTTTCCTTAAATTCCTGAGAATTATAGGAAAGTAAATAAGCTTTTAAATTTCCTTACATTTCCAACATGTGAACAAGTCCACAAATCTCATGGGGGTTGTTCAAATTTGCATTGTGATGCATAATACTGTATTTCATAACAGTATTTTTTTATAACAGTCTCAATATTAGGGATCTAAACTTCATATTTCAGAGACATGTCTCTTTTTCCTTTGAAAATATATCACAGTGACTTCATTTTTATTTACTTATTTCTTTAAAAAAAATAAGGTAATGATACTAATGGTAAATTTCAGTGCCGAGTTCTTCGTAGATTTGGAAGTTTTTGGATCTGAGTATGTGAGTGTGTGTGTATGTGTACTATGAATATTTTTTTAAATATCTTAAATCTTGATATGAGCTACTATTTAATACTCATAGCATTAAATATGATAGCAATTGAGGATGGAGAGATTGATTCATAGTAATGCAATAAAACAAAATATATTTAAAATTTATATATAAGATTTTAAAATAATATTGAATGTGAAAATAAATTTTTAAGAAATCTACTTAGATATATTCTTACCCCTATCAGTAGGAACTATTTCTTGGAAAGAATGTGGGAAAACTTAATGTAAAATACCATTATGCTTTCACTACAGAGGAGTTACTTATTCCTGCAGGATGTTGCAAAATTCTGAAGCTTTATCCTCCAACAGAATTGGGTATGAAAATTTAAATGCACTGTTACAGTCATTTAAGTTCAGTATTGCAAACCCTAAAATGGACAATTATAATTTTGAACAAGTGATTAAATTTCCTTTCAGTCTCTCTTTGATGGAAAATTTTTTATTAACTATCTTCATAAGACTTCAAATTCTATGGTATAAAATAATCCAGTATCCATTCTCAATTACTTATTTAAAATTCCAGTAAGACAGAAATGCATTAGGATACAATTGGATAGTGGAAAATCTGTGCTTTTATTCCAGTTTTTTTTTGACCTACAATCAGACATTTCAACCAAATGATTAATATTTAAAAGGTGAGAAGGATTGAGTCTTTGGAATTAAACTACATTTGAGGTATATTATTTGCATAATGTTCTTTGCCTAACTCATCATGAATCATTTTTTAATATATTTGAAAACTGGCTGAGTGCACAGCACAATCATGAGCACCTGAAACTGTCTCATTGCAAGAGCAAAATACATTTTATCACACTTTACTGACAAACTAAATGCTATCCCCTAAGAGGTACTGAAATTCTTGAGACACGTATTAATTTACAACACGGAGTGATATTTTGACAGAAACGCTGTGATACGCCATGCAAAAACCTTATGGCTCAGGCCCTGAGATACTTCATTTATTTATTTGTCATTCATTCCACAAGTATTTATAATTATAAAAAAACTTCCTGTGTGCCCAGCATAAAGTTAAGAACTTGGATAGAAGAGTGAAGGCAAGCTATACCAAGATCTGTAAGGAAAAATAGTAGGAGACCAGTGTAAGAAACCATGAAGCTCACTGCTCTGAGAATTAAGTAAGAGAACTGGCTACTAGTGAAGAGGAAATACACTTCATATTCTACTCCCTTCTCACTTTTGCCCCAGTGAAATCCGCATCAAAAGTCATTACAAACCTTAATAGAATATTGTATCCTGTATTTTTAAATGTAATAAGGGTATATATAAAGACATATAGATATATTTGCTTGCATTGCCTAAAAATATGTGCAAACATAGTAAAACTCCAGGAATATAAAAGTAGTACGTATAAAAGCAGGAAATCTCAGTATAAACATTTTTATATGATTTTTGACTCTCTGGTCAAAATCAAGTGGAAGAGAATATATCAGTCCTAAAAAGCTAACTCTGGGTGTCATGAGTTGCTGGACACTAGAGATTCCATTCTCCAAATAGATTGAGCTGATCCAAGAAATGCTCCCACAGAAACAGTAACTTTCTTCCCCCTAAAGAAGATTCCCTGGGACTCCAATTGCTTTTCCTGGACAATACCTATCAATAGCTAGCTACAAATTCCTAAATTCTGGGAGACAAATTATCTAAGTGTTTCCCCACAGATGAGGTTGATGTTTTATTTTTAAAAAATGACTATGCACCATTCTCCCCCATCCCCCCCACACAAATAATACAAGATAAAACTCATGGAAATAAACAACCTTTCTTCTTGAACATGGACCCAAATTTTAATCTAGATTAAATCCCTATTTCAAGTATAAATTGATTGAATTATATTGTGTTGTACATATACAAGATATCCCATTTCTTTCTCATTTGTATATTTAGGAATTTCAGCAGCAAAGATGAAGAATAAAGTCAATATGTGAAAACAAAAAAAACCAACAACAACAACAAAAAAACTAAAATAAAAAGAACTTGGGATATGGCATAGCGTATAAGGCTCTGGGTGCAATCCCCAGTACTGTAAATAATAATAACAACATAAAATAATATAATAAGAATTACAATAAGAAAATTCAATATTCAATGGGCCACTAATGAATGGAATTTTCAAAAAAAAAAAATTTGAGGGTCCAGCCAAATGCCCTAGTCCCTCCATGACCTCTCAGACAATAGGAGATGGGGGATTTGTGCCTTCCTTTGGTCTCTTGCTGATTCTGGTCTAATATGTTTTTCCTTTTTACATAATTCTTTTAACCTTGTACCAACCTTGTTTGATATTCAGGCTGACTAACAAACAGTCTCCTCTGGTTTGAAACAGAAGAGAAGATCCCAACACTTTCCTAGAAGGATTTTTTCTTCTTCTATCTTTGAGAGCCCTGGCTGCCCTGCATGCCTCAGGCTGTTTGCAAATAAATCATATACCTCCATACACCTCATAACTACTCTGGGAGACTTTTTGCTTTAGCTATGGCAATCAGTCCAAGGTCCATCCCAGAAGACTCCACCTCTCGGCAGCCAGATAACTCAGTTCCCATTCTGGTCCATGAGGAAACCAACCTCTAGTGATGAACAAAGTCTACAGTTAGCCAGAAAGCACTGAATGTGTGTAAACCTGCCCTTTTCCCATATAAACAGAATTTCCCTTTCCTTTACTGGAACAGTTCATATCCTGCTTCTCCTTGTGCTTCAGCATCAGTACTAATAAAGCCTCTTTTGGATGACTTATCTTAATTTTTTGTTTTATTTCTCTCTTGAGTAGAGCAGGCTGAGCTGATTAAATGAAGAACTGATAACACTAATTGATAACAGTTGCTGAAAGCAGTCAGCAATGGGGCTGTTAACACTAAAGGTGACTAGTAGCCAGAGAAAGATGGGGAGCAAGGTAGAGTTGCTGGGAGCCACTAGCTGGGGTTGCTGGAAGAGTTATAGAGAGTTGCTAGTAGCTGAGGGGTCTGTTTGCCACATCAGGGAGGAAGGTCACTAACAGGAAGAGCTAAAAGCCACTGGTCTTCTAAGCTCAGAGATGCTAACACTAAAGTATCTGCATTTTGCCTATTTGTGATTTCTGCCTGAATTGATCAAAAGAACCCTCAGCTGTTTGGTAACAAGTTTATTAGCAGGAAGGGGTGGGATCACACCCATAATATCTATGCCTGAATCATTTGGAAGTGTTGAATGGCTCTGCAGTCCATGTATATTTCTAGCCCTCCCTGGCTATAAAACTAGGTAATGCTAATATTTCCCTTGCTAGAACTTCTGTTACTGGTATAAAAAATGTTGCAGCATCGTTCATAGGAAGTCAAATAATAACTGAAATGATTGGAGGTCAAATAGAAGAAGTGTGGTCACCTTTAATCCCTGCATACTATAATCATGGATACAACTCCACAGACACCTCTAAAGTGTCAGATTCTATGATCAATCTTTTACAAATGTTATTTATAATTTTCAATATGACTTCAGGATACCATTGTTTCTTCTTCCAGTTCTCACATCCCCAAATTGATCTGGTAGCAACCAATTGGTAGAACCAAATATAAATTCATGGTGGGTCAGATTTCAAAGTCTAGGGGTTGTTTGTTTGTTTGTTTTGTTGTTGTTTCCAACTATAATCTTGGTCTGTTATTTATCTAGGAGAGAGAAATACACACAAAAAAATCTTTTAAACAGTATATTCCCATCAGAGATAGGGAAGAACAGCCAACAAAACTACTCTGAGTCTCACTTGCAATATGAACTAAACACAAACTGACTCCATAGAAACAGTGTTTATCTCATAAATTCTGAATCTCAGTTGGGAGGCTGATAGTTTCCAAAAGGCTCACAAGCTACACACTGAGAATGCTACAATTTAATGAAAGTTCTAACCTATTAATATTAGTCACAAAGCAAGTCAAACTGCATGGTTGAGGTTCTAGAAAAACAATAATAATCATTTGATTTATTAATATGGCTTTCACTTGGAAGTCAGAGTAATATAATAAATGTTCTCGGTTTTATAGTTGTATTGTGGGGAAGAGGCAGGAGGATGTTCTACATTATTCCAGAGAAGCATTTGTTCACCCTGACTAGAGTCATCTGAAGAATTCTTCAAAAATTCCCCCACCTGAGCTCAATCCCAGAAAGTTGCATTTAAATGTTTCAGGGTAGTATCTGGAATTTTGAAAGGTGATCAGGCTTAAGTCAGAGTTGAAAACCAGTGTACTAGAGAGAAGGGAAGAACATTGGTTAACAGTAATAGTGAAGCAAATTTCTCTGATCCCAAGTTTGCAATAGAATTCAGCAATGATTCTTAAGTACCTAAGAAATTCACAGGGATAGTCAAGTGAATATAACACAGTTCTTTACAGTCCTTATCCATCATATGCTCGAAGTGTATTTATGCAGAATTTTAATACAAGGCATATTATGATAATAGTTGTGCTACTTTGGTCAACAGACATCACAAGATTCAACAAAAAAAAGAAGAAATCTTTAAGCATACTTAAATAACCTTGAAAGATTTTAGGACAATTGAACTGGAGTAATGAACTTAGTATAAGCCTTTAAATACAACATTGAAATAATTCAATAAATAAGCAAAAGCTGTCTGAAGAAGCAGTGTGCTATATCTAAAAACAACAAATAAAAAAATACTGAAAAAAAGAAGCAGTGTGTTTTCTGCTGATGAAAAGACTTTCAGATATGGAAAAATGATTTCTGTATTGGATGGTAAATCTGACTAGACAATTGTCTCAATCAGAGGAAGAATCACAAGATATGAGATGATAGACAATTTTCTTTTCAGGAACTGCATTATGTAGTTGTGGATATGTTATGGTTTGGATGTTAGATGATCCCCAAAATCTCATGTGTGAGAGAGACAATGCAAGAAGGTTCAGAGGAGAATGACTGAGTTGTGAGAGTCTTAACCCAATCAGTGAATTAATCCCCTTATAGGGATTAACTGAGTGACAACTGAAGTGTAGGGTGTGGCTGGAGGAGGTGGGAATTGGGGGCATGGCTTTGAGGTATATTTTTGTATCTGGCAAATGCAGACCTCTTTCTCTGCTGTCTGATCATGATGTGAGCTGCTTCCCCACACTCTGCTGCCGTGATGTTCAGCCTCACCTCAAGCCCTGAGGAAAGGAGCCTGCTGTCTATGGATTGAGACCATGAGCCCCCAAATAAACTTTTCCTCCTTTAAAATCATTCTGGTCAGATCTTTTAGTCACGGGAATGAAAAGGCTGACTAAAACAGGGTACTAACAAGTCTGAAATTGACAGAACAGGCTGTAGAGTCCCATGTAGAGGAAGATGATGCTTTAGTCTTAAACAAAATTTCCTTTTCTCCAGGGAAATCTCAGTTTTGCCTTTAAGGATTTCCAATTGATTGGATGAAGCCCATTCACATTATCTAGGATAATCTCCTTTACTTAAAAGTCAACTGATTGCAGATGTTGGCCTTATCTATGAAATACCTTCCCCCAAACACCTAAATTAGTACTCATTGTATAACTGAGCATTATAGCCTAGTTGAGTTGACAGGTAAAACTAACCACTAGAGCAACCTATATTCATCATTCTAATTTGGGGATTTTATGTTTACAATTAGGAAAACAAAAAAAAAATGGAGGAGAGGACTCTTCATGTCATTTATAAATCATCTGTCCAGAAGTATCTTATGCAGCTGCTATTACTACCACCCACTAACACATCCTAAATGACTATCCTCCTTCCCACTGTTGATACACATCTCATTTAGGCAATCTCATTAGACTGAGATGAAAAATCATCAAGTCCAGGTCTATTTAAATACACCTATACATTATTTTTTCATCTTCATCTTGTATTGTCAATGCTGATATGTGAAAGGAACAGTATATACATTTAAAAATCAAATACCAAATAATTTTAAAATAAAATTATCATTATCCCAATACAGGACTCTTATTAAAAATGTATTTTAATGGATTTACACTAGATGTTTAAGGAGAGCTTCCTACCTCTTTCTAGACCCTACATTCAAAATGGAATATTAGCTTGTCAGCAAAAAATAAAAATTTGAGCCAGGTACAGTGGAGCACACCTGTAATCTCAGCAGCTTGGGAGACTGAGACTGGAGGATTTCGAGTTCAAAGCCAGCCTCAGCAACAGTGAGGTGCTAAGTAATTCAGTGAGACCCTATCTCTAATAAAATACAAAAATTGGGCTGGGGATTTGGCTCAGTGGTTAAGTGCCCATGAGTTCAATCCCTGGTAACTTCCCCCCAAAAAAAATAAAAATAAAAATTTGAGGCACAGACCAATCATAGAGATCTGAGTACATAATGACAGTTGGTAGAGCTTTAAGCGGGTAGCACCTGAGCACATTCAGTTACCCAAAGCATATAGAGGAGAGAGTGAATGAAACCATAATATACCCACACTGCATAATGCAATTCCTGAAAATAAATTTGTCTATCAGTTTATACCTTGTGATTCTTCTTCTGACTGAGACAGTTATCTAGTCAGATTTCCTATCCAATACATAAATTATTTTTTCATATCTGAAAGTCTTTTCATTGGCAAAAACACACTGCTTTTTTCAATATTTTTTATTTGTTGTTTTTAAATATATCACTCTGCTTCTTCCAATGCATTATTGAATTTATTGAATTATTTCAATGTTGTATTTAAAGGCTTATCAATTTTTTTTCCAAACTAATACAACATAGAAGGCCCAGGAGGGAACAAGATGTTTGTTCATTCACATTAGTAATTTCTCCTTCCTAACTGTCATGGTCAATTTTATGTTCCATCTTGACTGGGCTAAATGATGCCCAGATAGCTGGTAAAAACATTATTTCTAAGTGTGTCTGTGCAGGTGTTTCTGGAACAAATTAGCATTTGAACTGATAGGCTGAGTAAGGACCACTCTCCCAATGTGAGTGGGCATCATTCAACCTATTTAGTGTTCTAATAGAATGAAAAGGAGGAAGGGAGAATTCACTGTTTTAGTTGGGACATCCATTTTCTCTTATCCTCAGACAATGGTGCCCCTGGTTTTCAAGCCTTTAGAATTGGCCAAGGATTTATACCATAGACTCCTTTTGAACTATCTCTTGCAGATGGCAGAACATAGAACTTGACCTCCATAATCAAATTCCTATAATCTCACTTTCTCTCTTTATATCTATCTCTGCCAATTAGCTCTGTTATTTGAAACCTAACACACTAAAATTTGATGTTTAAAAATTATACTCAGGGAATAGAAGTTCGGAGGTCCTTGTCCATCACCGCAATGAAGAAACAGCAAAAGAATTACTAAAAATATGCTAATAAGAAAATCTTGTGTATTTGGGTCTGGATTTGGGTAGTTATAAAACAGGTAATTTTGATAAAAGATAACATTCATGCCATAATGTAGAGTATGTGAACTCCTACTTCATTCATGGATAGTCTCAAGTATGTACTCTTTGGATCATACAGGTACAAAATAGTGTTATCTTGTTGGGCCTAGAATTGTTTCCATTGTATCAAACAAAAGCAAGGGATTTTTTTTGTACTAAGAATTGAACCCATGATGCTTAGTCACTGAGCCTCATCCCTAGTCCTTATTTTGTCTTTTTTGAGAGAGGGTCACAACGAGGCTGTTGACGGGTCTCACTACATTGCTGAGGCTGGCTTCAAAATTGTGATTATCCTGTCTCAGCTCCTTGAGTTGCTGGGATTACAGGTATTCTGTCAATAGACAGAATCACAGATAATTTTAATTTTTTTAATCATACACAAACTTCAAACTTGTTAAGTATAAAAGGCATAAATACATTTACAAACTGAGATTTGAATATTTTCATAATACTTAATCTATCAAATAATCAGACTTAGCATTGATTGGCAGAGATATTCAGATATATATTCATCCATCATCAGGAGTTTTTTTACTATAATTGTATTTATTGTCATTACAAATGCCAGTTTTAAAAAAGATTTCCAGGGGGATAGTAGGAGATAGGAATGGTAGCAGAATACAACAGTCACTAATATGCCATTATGTAAAAATGTGAGTGTGTAACAGATGTAATTCGGCAATCTGTATTTGGGGTAAAAATGGGAGTTCAAAACCCAATTGAGTCAAATGTATGAAAGATGATATAACATGAGCTCTGTAATGTTTTGAACAATCAATAATAATAAAAAAATAAAATAAAATAAAATAAAATGAGTGCATAGATCTGTATTAAAGAGTGACATCTATGACATTAATAAAAAAAAGCAGAATAAAAAAATAAATAAATAAAAATAAAATAAAAAAGATTTCCATTTCCCAGAAACACATTTAAAATTCTGTCTTTTAAATGAGTAATAAAGTTTCACAACTGACTTATAGCCCTTGTACAAACACTGAATATACACACATTTTAAAAATGGAAAAAAAAAAGGAAAAAGGAAAAGTAAATTTCAAAATTTTCACGTTTCTTTGTTTTAATTTAATTGGAATTATAAAAAATCCAGTGACATTACTTGACATATTTGGCTTTAAAAGATGATACAGTATAAAACTCAAAAAAAGAGAAGTGAAAAGGAAAATGGCCCATTTTAATAGACTAAGCATGAGTCTGGAATGTGGGGCCTCCACTCTTACCCTGGCTCTGCCTCTAGGTGACCTCTAACTAGATTGAGCACCAGGACACCTTTAATTTCTTCCTAAACAAATCAAGGAATGAATGATATCTGTAAGATATGATGACTCTTTAATCTTTAAATAGGCACCTAAATACAGATTGAAAGTAATCTTCCTGTAGATTCTGAGCACAAATGCCCCTCATTAGAAATTGTTCCAGCAGTTCCCACTGCCTTTATCACAGAGCGCTTGTGTTATGAGACACCTACTATCAATCAACTCTCTCTACAATGTAGCACCCATCTCTCTTGTATCTTCCATTGCACTGAGTACCAGTCCTGGTGAACTGCTCACATTGTTTTATACACTCAAGTTCCCCTCTCTGGATTGATTCTCAATGAACTTTGAAGAGGCCAAACTAAATTTTTATATTGAATGGGAAAACTCAGATGCAAAACAAAAGAACAAGAATGAGTAGCCCTTTTTGTCTATGAGAATTTTGTTGTTCCCAAATGAAGATCATTAGGCACCTCCTCTAGAAGAGAAGTTTGAAGTATGAAAAGATGTTTTTCCTGAGCAATATTTAGCAAAGGATTTCTGAATCTAGCCCACTGGGTATGAAATCATGAAGGACTCAAGGAAAACCAATTACTCCTATAATATTTTCATCTATATAAAATGTCTCATAATTATTTTCTGTCGTGTATCCGAGTTAAATCTTTGCTTTCAGAGATTATATGAGCTCCAAGAAGAGTGAATATAATTATCTCAACACAAAGATGCCAGACTTAAGAGTAGTTACATGGACATCTCAGGGTGTCTTGCATGACCAAGAAAGATTCCAAGCACTGAATAATTAAATATGGTCTACACATCAGTGAAAAGCCTAGAAATTCCCACAGAGCTAAGGAGATCTGAGCACAGCCCCAGGTAGAGAGTAACAGATATATAGGATTGGGCAGGGGCAGGGTAGGGAGGTGCAGATTGAAGTTCCAATGAATAATCATTAATAAAATGTAATCATCATGAACAAAGTTTACTTCCTGTAAACTTTTTAAAAGAGTTGAAGACACGATTAATTCTCAGTTATCAAATGGCAATTTCAGTTCTACCATTCCCTAATTAGGATTTTCATTATTTAAATGTCTTTCTGAAGCATTACAGTAAGAGTATTTGTTGAGTCCAATTTTGTTTTTTTCAGGATGGAGTATGACCAAGAGAAACTGTAGTATCTACAAAAAGAGAAAGCTTTAAAAAGTTAATACTTATCAAATATTACTATATTTTAAGCACTATATATGTGTGTGTATGTACTTGTTCAATACTTAACCTGTAAGATAGCTTCTATTTTTTATGCTGTAGACAAAAGAGCTGAAACATAGAGAGGTTAAATAATTTGCCATGCAATCAGCAAAAAGAAAGCCAAGATATGGATTTAAGTACATCTAATACATCTTATACAAATCCTCTACTCTTATTCACTATGTATACTTCACACCTGTAATAATTCTAACTGTATTATTTGGGGCAAATTACTACCCTAATACTCAAAATCTCAGCAGCTTACTATAGAAACATTGCTCAGACCAAAGTCCAGTGTGTGTGTGTGTGTGTGTGTGTGTTTGAGTCTGAGTGTGTATATGAGAGAGAGAGAGAGAGAGAGAGAGAGAGAGAGAGAGAGAGAGAGAGAGAGGAGGGAGGGAGGGAGAGAGATGTGCACTATGCACACATTCATGTGTGTATTGAGAAAAGGGGGAGACAGACACTGGCCAGTTTCAGTTTATAATACACCATCTGTCACACTTAATTTCCAGGGTGTCTATCAAAATAGAAAAGCTGTAAAACTGCATGAAGGTGGTTTAATTCATACACTCATTTTCCCTGGCCTGAGGTCAGTCTTATGTTCCTACCTAACTTCAAGTGCTTGAGGAAGCAGGTAACCATAAGCCCAGAAAAAGCAAGAGATACACATCTCTGTCACAACAAGACAGGGGCTGCATAGCAAAGAAGGTAAAACAAA
Source organism: Spermophilus citellus (assembly GCF_964194105.1). Lineage (NCBI taxonomy): Eukaryota > Metazoa > Chordata > Mammalia > Rodentia > Sciuridae > Spermophilus > Spermophilus citellus. Next base: position 40,980,404 of record NC_138183.1, on the reverse strand, counting down.
TCGAGAAAAACAACAGCATTGTTATTCACTAAGAATCTCCCTTTTTTATGAAAAATCCATTTCATGCTTGTCTACTTTGGTAAATCGCAAAATTGAGTTTAAAATTGGTTAAAAATGAGAGTTATCACAAGGAAACTAAAAGGCATTTGATATTGATAATCAGAGACTGGCATTTGCCCAGATGCTAACATAATCTAATTCTAGTTCATGATCATAATCTGTGTTATTTCTCTACTCGAAGAATGGGTGCTCATTTCTGGCAAGCTGTTCTTGTCCTGATACATGCCAAAACAGTGGAGGATCTTTCCAAATACAGGCAAAAAAAAAAAAAAAAAAAAAAAAAACGTAAGATATGCTGTTGTAAACTATATTCTTTAATATTTAGTCCAAAATAAGATAAATAGCACAAAATACTAGTCAAAAAAATACAAACTTGTAAACTGCAATAGCTAATTAAGCCCAATTTTTTAGCAACCACTCAATAAATGACAGATTTACCTGAAGAGTTGTCTTTATACCCCCCACAGAACAAATAGACCAATTTGAAAAGGGTGATAAATGTAAAATTTATTGAGTTTCACAAATATTAAACTATAATAAGATTCTCATCCAGAAGAATTGATATTCATATTCAACAAAATAGGAGAAAAGTATCTTTCTGTTTATGATTGCCAGATTGTAAAAATAAGGCATCATGTATATTTCTTATTCATAAAACTTTTATTCGCACTTAGTGAAATCATTAGAAAGAACACTGTTATTTACTAGTAACTTAAACCTGATAAAATGTAATTTTTTTCTAAGTTGTCAGAAAAGATCCACAAAAAAGAGGAGAGAATTCAGTGAAAAAAAATGTGTGTATGTGTATGTGTGTGTATACATATACATATATATAAACATATATGTATATATCAATATATCTATTTATCTACAGTAGATAAATAGATTTTTTTTCAAGCAGAATCCAAACTTTCCCAATATAGTTGCATGGGAAGTTATTTTGAATTTTAGCTATATGTTAATTTTTTATAAACATACAGTAACATAATTAAAGATTAATGATATACTAGTTTAAAAAAAAAGATTTTTCTGGTTTTCCACTTACTGGCTTTGTGCTCGACCTTTGAGAAGTTACAGACTCTCTCAGAAGTTCTATCTATTTGTCTAAAAATGGGGATAAGAAGGGTCACCAAGACACAGGGGTATTTTTAATCTTTCTGAAGTAATACATATAAAGCCCCTGCAATATGGCAGGACACAAATTATGACCTCAAAAAATTTATGTTTTTAATAAAATTATTATGAGCTATTGCTATCTAAAAATTTAACTACATTTATTTTTCTGTTTTTTCGTAATATGTATTCACATAGTGTTAAAGTATACACTCACTTTATCTAAAACACCAGATCAAAATGAAAGGAGACAAGAAGTGAAGATATCATCCACAGGTGACTTCTGGATAAACCCTACATGTTGCACTCCCTTCTTCTAACATCAGCCCTAGCATGATCTGTAGGAGATAATACATACCATCATATGGTATTTTTAAAACCAAATAGAATATGAAATCTGAAATTATTGGAAAAGCTATGAAATTTAAAACTGTTGGAAAAAACTGTAATTCAGAGAAATACAACTGAAATAAATGCAAAAGTCTTAGAACTTGAGTCCAAAATAACAAAATGTAATTCTGCTGAGAAGAACACAAACTAATATCTCCAGGGATGCATAAATAGTAATAGATATTCAATGAGCAGAGAAGGCAGAATCCATTATTACTGAATGATTCCTGGGAGTGTTAATGGGAAACAAATTAAATGTGAATTTATATTGAAACATAAGAGCTACTAAGAATGATGCAAAAATGCTAAAGGCTTAATAATAGCAAAGTACTTGTTTTGGTTGAAAAAAACTGATGGGCTCCATGATTATATGATTATGTTTGGGCAACTGTGTTCTGAGAGAAGTATCCATAAAAATAGAAATCTCAAGACTTGGATTTTCCTTAGTGGGGGACAGTGAGAGGAACTGGTGGGAAGCACTGTCCCAATGGACCAACATTTTCACTGAGGGAACAGCAGTAGCCATTCCTGCTAAAAGGAAAAAGAGCATAGCACAGAGTCAGACATGATGATTAAAGGAAAGCAAGTTTGGGATGACTTATCAAAAGAATCCTCTTTGACCGATGAACTCTGTCTAGATTCTCAAGGAAAGAAATATAAATTCCTCCATTGAACTTGTTTATAATTTGGTAGAAATATCCAGAAAATATGCATATGGGGGAAATCATTTTACCAAGGAAATAATAGTTTCTACTTCCTGAGAATGAAACACTTTACAATACAGACAACTGATGAAAACAAACAGAAGATCACATGTATTATTATAAGCTATTTCACAGTGACAGTTTTGATCACTATAAAAATGTTAATATTGGGCTTCTGGGTCAGAATGGCAGCAAGCCTTTGTCTTCCTCAAAAGACTCAGTCAAGAAATTCAGTTTCATTATTTATATCTTATTTTAATGCTTCTTTTCCATTTCAGGGACACCATCTTACTCAAGTAGTTTGCAGTATTTTCTGCTTACTTCAGTTAGCTTTAATGTTTCCCAACTCCCATGCAGTTTACTAAATGGCCTGATTTTCAACTTAAATTACTTCCTCATCACTAATTTGCTAATGGCTCCAAATTAACTATACATTCCACATTTAATGCTGAGATTCTGATGTGTTGAGCATTGAGCCAGATACTTTTGTATGTCTCATCATATTAAAATTCACTAGAGTTGTAGGTAGGTATTATTTTTCCTCTTTTATAGAAGATCACATTCCTCCAGTGGCCAGAGAGCTATTCTATCTCAGAGCAATTCTGACTTTAAAATCCATATTCCTACCATCACTAGGCCTTGACATTTCCCTGTATTCACTCTCTTCATAATATTAGGAAAAACAATATTTATAATAAGAAGATTCAACATTTATGAAGCTATTGGATATAATTTTGAGTGATCTTCATGATTTCCAATCAATCTTTTTTAATCAAATCTTCACCTTAATCAAGACCCACTTCAAATCCCAGAAACACTTTCTACATATGACAGTAATTAGAAAACTGGGTTTTCCTGTGTTTCAATATAATATTTTGTACCCCATTGTGTCAAGATAGAAGATAACACTGTAAATTTCCTAAGTTTTGCCCACATCATTTGATATGCCTGGTGAGGAATGGCCTTTAGACGACGATTTGAATATTATCAGAAGGAGGAAATATATAGAAAGTTTGAGCTTTCAAATAAGATGGAAAATAAACTCAAAGTGTTTTATTCATTTGAACCTCCCATTTAAATATTCTTTTTTAAAAATAATTAATAATGCCACTAGAAGAGACATGTTTGTAAAACTACTGGAATGTTTTCCTCTAAAGTTTCAATGGTTTACTTCAGGCCAATCAGGGTGGAAAGGAAGGAAGTGAGAGATGCTCACATTCTGGCCCATCAAAATATCAGGAACTTCATCAATAAAATGAGAAGGAAACTGTTTCTACACACTATAAAGTTAAGGAGTATTTAGACTCTCAAAAGCTGCAGTGGGAAGTACCCTTCCTGAATTTATTTCTGCATCCACTGTAATTTCTGATAATGCAGCAGGAGGAGATGCAAAAGTCAACAGGTCAGATAAAATTACACAATTAAATTAAGAAATTTTATAGGAAGAAGAATAAGAAAGAGAATATCTCTGGACACGTGTATTCAGAAGGCTTTAGAACTCGTTAGTTATTTGAGTCCCAAGCAATATTTCCTGCAAAGGAAGATCTATAGACAGTTTATAATTATGGTAAAATAAATTCCCATGCACACCCCCAGATTACCAAGAAAGAAACTGAAAAGTCTCTCCACTGTCCTGTAGAGTTACATAGGAAACACAAAAGCATTTGGTTAGAAGATGCATGCACATACAGGCTTTCTAGTTTATAATCTAAAACAAATGGATAAATTTTATCAAAAGCTGATAGTAACTAAAAAAAAATAAATAAATGGTGACAAACTCACAGAAGAACCGAGATAAGATGGAAAATGTTATATTTGGGTAAGTGAAGTTTTATAGGTAGGTCATGGCTTCCTATAATCAAAAATATAGATATATATTTATATTAAGTTGTATTTTATTATTTATTTATTTATCATTTATTTATTTACATATATGCATTTTTGTAGTGCTGGGGATCAAAACAAGGGCCACTTGATCACTCTACTACTGAGCTACACCTCTAGCACTGTTAGATTAAGCTTTATTTTTGACAATTTTTTTTACCTCTAATGTGTTGAGTGTATTTACATCTTTATAAATTTATTTCATCAATGGGAAATAATCCTCCCCAAACTGGTCTCAGATTAGTTATCTCCTTAAGAAGCATAAGTGAATGGACTGAGGTCTTTCTACCTCCATCTTTCCTAGTTCCTTGACAGTGGTCTTCTGGATTTCATTTCTAAATTTCCTTTACTCTCATTTCACATGAAACCCTTCCCATTTCCTATAACTGAAAAATCATGATTCATTCCAGAAAGTGTTCAGTCATTAGCAGTTCACATATCCAATTCACTGGGCTTTCAGAATTCTCATTAGTTGAAGATTGGAGGATGACTAGTGAATACTTCCAAGTGCCTGACTCTGCTCATTTATAGGAAACATAATGACCTAATGGAATGACCAAAATCCTACCTTTATTCCCTTGTAAATCAGATTCCCAATGAAGTAGCACCACCATATTAACATACTATTGCTAATTTTATGAGTCTGTGAATTTGTGCTTTCTTGCTTTAACTAGGATTTTGCCTAGATCTTTGTTCCTAATCTTCTCTTCGAATCAAATATCTGAAATTTTAAGTCAGTATTTTATTCAATTTCCCTGCTGGAACTGCATCTCAAATACTTTTTGCCATTTGTAACATGTGGGTAGCACACATAGATCCTACTAACCTTTTGTCAACCTATCAGGTTGAAGAATATATTTTAAACATGATTTAAAAAAAACACTACATTTTTTAAAACATTATGAAGGAGAACATATTATCGGTAAAAAAATCTTCTTTGGATTAAACTACAAAATTAGAAGGCAGGACATACAAACTACAGAATGAGAAAAAAAATAATTCCAACATAGATACTAAAATGGGCCATATCTCAAGCATCAAAAGCTATACATCAGGAAGTAAAACACAGGCAAAAACAATCATGGTAAAGTGCCTGGAACAAGCCAAGCATATTGTTAACCAAGAATACCTTTATACTTTCAATAAATATATAATGATTTGCTCAAGTTCATCAAAATTAAGAAAAATTCAAAGGAAAAAAAACACAAGGAACTGGTTTTATAGAGCAAACAGAATAAACTAAAATGACCAATGTTACAATACAAAATTTAAATGATTGTTATGGTCTGAATGTTTACATTCACTTCCACACACACAATTCACATAATGAAATCCTCATGTTCCAGGTGACTTTGTTAGGAGTTGGAGTCTTTAAGAGATTTTGATATCAGGAGGGTGGAGTTTTTAAGTGGGATTAGCAGCCTTATAAAAGAGGCCCTAGAAAGCTCATGCTTCTCTTTTATGACATGTGAGAATACAGCAGGGTTGGATGTCCAGGAACAGCTAAGTAGGGCTCACTGGACATAAACTTTGCTGGATTTTTGACCTTGGAATTCCTAGCCTCTAAGAACTCTGAGAAATAAATTTCTGTTCCTCATAAACTACATAATTTATAGTACTTTATTACAGCAGTCACAGTGGATTGAAGGACATTGACTGACAAGGATATAGACATTGGGAATCCACATTGCTGGTGGAGATGTACATTGGAACAAAAACTTGGAAATTGTGTCTTACAAATTAAATTTGAGACAAAACAAAATTTCATGCATATACATAACAAAAGTAAGATAAAGATATTTACAATAATATTACTCATAATAACAATTGTAAGTTTTCATTAATGAAATTCAATAATAGAATATATGAATTCATTCTGACATAATCATATGATAATATATCATAAGAGATAAAATTAAACAAATTACATATACATGCAAAATTATGGATAAATTGCAAATAATTTTAACAGAAGCCAGATACAACAAAATATTTGGTAATAACTATATGAGATTTCAATTAATTAGCTAAATATAACCACTTCATGATACATATATACTTCAAAACAAAATGCTTTATATGATAAATGCAATTTTATCTGTCAATTAAAATAAATAAATAAATATGTCACATAATTCTATATACATAGTGTCAAACAATCAAGCTAAATTAATCTCTATTCTAAGTAGTAAGGATAGAGGTGTCTTTTAGGGGATGCAGGAAGTAGAAATTGGTTGGGACAGAGGAACAATTTCTACCATGCAGCTAAAACCCAGAAGTTACTATATGTGCACATTCACTTTAATATAATTCCACAAACTGTGTTTTTTGAAGTCTATGATTTTGGGTGTTCATCACTAAAAAGAAAATAATAATAATATTAATTCTCATTGAGATGAAGTGTGTTTTCTCTAACTCATAGACTAGATTATAAAGAATGTCTTAAATTCACTTTTAATCCACATGGATGAATATTTTAAAAATTAATCATCTTCAAAGCTGCACTTTTGAAGGCTGTTCCTAAGGCTGGAAGTCATAACTCCATTATAGCAATATGAATATCAAAAATAAATGCAATGCTTTTTATCATGTCTCTTTTCTTCTTCAAAAATGTGAATTCATGAAGGGTGAATCATTAATAATTCATTTTAATAATTCCAGCTCCTAGTTGGTACTTTAATACCAATGCACATACATTCAATGCATGTTTGTTGAATTATATTTATAATGCCATGTACCTTCTTGCACTGTAGCCTGCCTACAACATTCTTATAGGTTTGCCCTCCCTTGTGGTCACTATCTTCCAAATTGAGGATGAGGCTACTTCCTACATTTCCTCTTTGTCAGAATTCACTCATTAATTTAGAAAAGCATGTCTTTTTCTTTTTCTGTTCTAATGCTTTTTGAAGTGATAACTTAGTTAAGATTCAGACTTGCTGGGATCTGAACATCCATTCTGTTTTACTTGGACTTTAGCATATTTAACTTAAACTTTCATCCTAGGTACCTCCTTCTCAAATGTGAAACCAAATACCAGTGTATGCTAATAAGATGTATACATATTGATTAACCACTTTTATTCCTAAAATACTTACCCTTTAGACACATGATATGTCTTGTGTTAATGAAACTTTCAAGGGGCTTCCAGTGAATATCAGCAAATGTTCCTAGTTATAAACTATTAATAATAGTAGAGCATTCCTATTGCTTGGGTTGTTCATCTTATTCTGAGAAGTGGCATGTTAGAGCCATGGTACAACTTATCATACAAGTCTATTATCTTGATTTACTTTTATATAAAATGATTACAGGGTTAGTCTTATAAGCCAGGACAATATTCTATGTTTGGGCATCAATTACTCTGAGTTTAGTGATGCCTGATACCCATAGAAGTGCTGAGGAATGTCAGCTGCTCAGTTTCTTGTGGCCTTGCAGAGACTTGAGTGCATGCACATTCTCCCAAATTGGGGAGGAGAAGAATTGGCACTCTGGTTATTTCTAAGCAATCAGGGGAGAACCTTCATTCAGCAGGTAATATTAATGAATACAGCAACTAATACTTGATAAACAATTACTATATTCCAGGCCTCTTCTATATGCTTTATGTGTGCAACTGGAGTAGCTGGTAACATAATTAGAAGTATAAAGTGTCTTTGGTAATGTTGTAAAATGAAGAGTTTATGTCAACATGCCTAAAATAGCTACACTTCTGCTCTAATCCTTTCCTTGCTATAATCCCACATTCACCAAAATACCTAAGAACCTACTAGAACTGTTTCTTGTAGAAGAATGGGAAAAGAATCTTTGTCCCCATCCTTCCTATCATCATGCACTGATGCCAATTCAGAATTCATACACCAGGCATCCAAGTCTGAAGAATTCTCAGTTGTTTCCTAAAATTAATTGCTTTCCCAGGGGCAACTATTTCTCATGCCTGTTCAGTGACCAATGTGGTGGGCAGAAGGAGCATAATTATATTCAAACCCTCTTTGTCTGGCTACAAGAAGTTGTCAAAAAATAAAAAGTGATACTAATCTCACTGTAATAGTCAATAGTCAATGGAGTTCTTTAGCCAAAGGAGTGCAAGGGTCTTTACAAGGATGTAGCACATTAACCACACCTAACTCCATCATTCTGCACCTTCAGACTTTGCAGTGACGAGGTATTTCCTGTGAAAACAGGTTACCACCCTTGGGAAAATATTCTCTCTAGTAAGGAGGAGCTGTGGATAAAAATGTGACTAGACAAATTTGGTTCCTACTGTGAGTGTGAATGCAGATAACTGCCCTGGTCACAATCATGTTTGTGGGGAAAACAGCCTATATTCTAGAATTTGTACACTTAAAGAAATTCTGTTCCTAACTTTATATGTTCCCTTATAGGGAAATAAATTTAAATGAACTAACATAACCAAATATCAAGATTTTATTACATCCAGGTATTCTTAATATCTTACTGCTAAAGACACCTGGACAATTTTCTCCTCTTCTTTCTTCATTACTGTGATCCTAGAACCCAAATCACAATGAAAGGCTGGCTTTGGGAGGAGTAATTTTCACTTTGCAACCATGGTTCTTGATGAAGTTCATACGTAATGTCTATCCCTCACAAGATTCCCTATCTTTAAATTTGGGTTCAGAATTTTCATAAGCAATTTCCTCCAAAAATATCCCAGGCTCCATAAGCAAATAAAAGCTTGACATTCTATGTTGAAAACCATGTACAAGGTTTGAGTTATTAATAGAAAAGCCTTTATTGACCTCTCACAGGGAAAAAAAAAATAGGAGATACTTATCTCGGTCCATTTGTGCTACTATAACATATACCTGAGACTGGGTAATTTATATAGAACATAAATTTATTTTCTCACAATTCTGGAAGCTGGAAAGTTGAAGGTGAAGATACAGGCATCTGCAGGTGCTCTTTTGCTGTATTATCACAAGGCAGAAGGCAGACAGGCAAGAGAGGAAGAAGGGGATGAACTTGCTCTTTTATAATGGAATGGGTACAGTCCAGATCCTAATCACCTCTCAAAGTTCCTGTCTCTTAATGCTGTTATAATAGCAGTTGCATTTCAAGCTAAGTTTTAGAGGGAACAATATTCAAACCATAAAATCTTTATTTTCCATGTAATAGCTGTTCCTTTGTCATTTGTTTACACCACACACACACACACACACACACACACACACACACAAAGACTCCTGAAAAACCAAATGCTGAATGTTTTCTCTGATATAAGGAGGCTGATTCATAGTGAGGTTGGGCGGGGAAGCATGGGAGGAAGAGACAAATTCTAGGTAAGGCAAAGCACTGGGAGGAGCAGGGAGAGGGCATGAGGGTAGAAAAGATGGTGGAATGAGATGGACATCATTACCCTGAGTACATGTATGAAGACACAAATGGTGTGAACATACTTTGTATACAACCAGAGATATGAAAAATTGTATTCTATAAGGGTAATATGAATTGCAATGATTTCTGCTGTCATATATAACAAATACAAAAAGAGACTCCTGTTATGTTTTCTCTCATTATTTGAGAATTTCTATTAACAGTAGAAGTCATCTCTGTGAAGCTGTGATACATAATTAGGCAGCATAAATGAATGTGAAGTAGTTAGACATAATTTAAAGTTTTGCTTTTGAGGTTCTCTACATGTATTAATAAAAATGTAGCTCTAAACATTGCTTTTTTAATTGATAGTTTTCATCAGCATAGTCTATCAGAAGGTTTCGGGGTATCAGTTTTGTCATTGTTATTATTTTTTATTGGTTGCTCAAAACATTACAATGATCTTGACATATCCTATTTCATACATTTGATTCAAGTGGGTTATGAATTCTTATTTTTAGCACATGCACAGATTGCAGGATCACATTGGTTATACATCCACATTTATACATACTTCCATACAAGTGTCTGTTGTATTCTGCTGTTGTTATTGTTAATTTTCCCCCTATTGGCATTGACAACCCTGCCAGAACTCAAACCTACAAAAAAGACCTGAAATAGTGAAGAATGAACCCAAAAAATTAACTAAGATAAAGGATTGATGTTTCTTTACTAATTTCTGTATAATTTTGACCTTGACTTAACTAGCCAGATTTTATTTTTTAGTTTTAGCCCTTTGGTGAGGTCTCTTTTTCTAACTTTCCTAGTTTAGAAAGTAAAAGCTTTTATTTATTAACCAATAGATTTGTCATTTTCCTGGAGAGGAAAGAAGTTTGCTCATTTCATATAGAAGGATGAAATAAAAATAGAAGGAGTCACAAAACTTTGTGAACTTAACTGGATTAGAGAGTGTAACGGAGTAAGGCAGCTGAGATAACAATATGACAGGACATTAGTTATTGTGGATGATTGAACATACTTAGTCTTGAATATTTTTAAGTTAGCATTTATTAGGTACATCCTCTACGTGCCAGACAATAGTGATTTGTCTACATTTATTTACTCGAGGCATAGGTAACTTTGCAATAAAAAAAAAACCTTAATTTTAGAAATGCCATCAGACATAGGTAAAGAGGATTCTGTCTGCATTTTTGTAACACTTCAGTGATTGAAGATCACCTGAGTCCGAGTTAATTCATGCTCTCATCCTCATTAATCAGTTTAAAATATGCACACATGATACCATCATCATCAAGAGACCACTTTAAAAGGTGCTAAACTAGCGCATAATAAAGAATAAAGTCTCCCAAGACTAATGCATTGGTTTTCATATGTCCATGTGTTGGGGAAGACCCTTCCTCTCACCACTTTAAAAAACAATGTTCAGGGTTTAGGGTGATTTTAAAATCTTGTGTTGTTTTTCTCAGTTTTTATTTTTTTCATTCCTTTACACTCTTTCTCACTGAGGCTTTTCTCTTTATTTTGGCATAACAGCATCTTCTGAATATATCATAACTACCACAGTCTATATCTCATGAGCAAAGGTTATGAAATAAGGGCATGTAGGAGGCAAATCAGATGGAAAATAATCCTGGGGAGCAAGAATGAGGGACCGAGGAACTGAAAAGATGAAGGAAAGGGAGACAGAGATAAGTCAATACAAAAATATACCATTGAGTTGGCTATGTTTATGAGCAACCGGAGTGGCCTAAGGCCATCAGACCCTTCTTAGGAGCCTGTAGAAGGTGTTACAGAATCATCTATCACTTCTTGCCCCCTTTCTCTTTGCTTGCTCATGACGCCTTAGTTCCCTACATTTTAGGATTGTACATATATGAATGCTTGAATTCTTTGTCAGAGCCAGAGAAACCTCTGGAAGGGAGACAAGAAAGCTCCATAAATACTTGAGGAAAGGAGCCTAGTATTAAACGCATCAAAGATGACCAATTATGTCTGGCTCAGTGGGCAGGCCAAAAAAGGGTTAAGCTGTGTCAAAGAGGTTTCCAATACGAAAACAGAGACATGGACATTTGATAAATATTGATGTTTACACCATCACAGAGGAAATATTACTGCCACTTATATTACAAATATCTTTAGCTCATTTCAAATACTACCCCATTTTTTCACACATTCATCACACTCCTCTCTTGTCTGGGATGTTAAAATATGATTTCCAACATTGGGGAGGAAGAGAATGCACAGGTCCTCTATCCTGCCACTCTACTTCTGTGTTTACTGTTATATCATCATTGCGCAGAGAGTGAAAAAATATATAGACTCAAATTCTGATGTTTCTGCCTAAACTTTCCTTCAGTGATAGGCAATGTTTATGCCTGAATTAATCAGACTTGAATGAATCATTTTCTTATAGATATATAGCCAATGTGGGAAAAGGAACTGGCAGAATGCTTTAAAATCAGACAATACCATCTGAACATTTTTTTTTTTTTTGGTACTAAGGGTTGATTTCAGGGGCACTAGACCACTAAGCCATATCCCCAGCCCTATTTTGTATTTTATTTAGAGACATGGTCTTACTGAATTGCTTAGCACCTGGCCATTGCTGAGGCTAGCTTTGAACTTGCAATTCTCCCATCTCAGCCTTCCAAGCTACTGGGATTACAGGCATGTGCCACCATGCCCAGTTTGAACATTAATTTTATATCTGAATTTGCTAATAATTTCTGAAGCTCTGCCTACTTTTATATTATGTGAACTCTGCCTAAGAATTATTCTGAGGATTTATATAGATGGATTTCTGTCAACCACTGTAAGGGATTTTTAAGAGAAACTATATATAAAATATGTGTAAATTGCTTCTATTGCATTTAATTAAAAGCATTTATAGTATATGTATAAATGGCATAAGTGATATTTTGTAAATTACTAAGTGCCAGAAAAATTTCCAGCCAACCCAAGTTGTTACTGTATTTTATATCTAATGCTTGCAGAGATTCTGATTCATCGAGGGAACATTTATATGCAGACTATAACAAGTAAGCAAAGCTTTGTCACTCCTCTGATTAAAGGAATTGATTTGACTTTAGGAAGAGTGACTTTAATTAGCTGTGCAAATGCCATTAATTCCAATTAATCTTCTCACACTGTCAAGACAAAAATCCTGGGAGAAGATAAATTACAGCAAATCAATATAGCCCTTGTTTTTACCAGGAACAGGTGCTCGAGGAAAGAGGAATATCATTAATGGGTGTCTATATCAAGAAGTATTTAAACAAGACAGTAATTCAATGTGAAAAGCTTCTAGATGATTTCTTATATCCTATTTATATATCCCTTAATTGCTTTCAATTGGATAGGAAGTGTTTACCAAAAAGAGTATAAAAATTATTATTATAATTCAATGGTGAACTACGAATTCAAGTCACGGTTGTTATTGTAGGAATACAAAGGTTAAGAAATGTGTTCAAATGTGTTATGTTTTTCATGTGTTTTTTAGTTCAAATACAAAGAATTGTATTCTGATTAATATGGTAGCAATGATTAATAGTTACTAAACAAAACCAGAGCACCGTGGTAAAATACCAAACAGTATAAAAAAAAAAGCTAAAGTAAAATATTTCCACAAGCCAAAGTCAAAAAAATTGTCCATGTTAATAAGGAATATAAAAAAATAATATTTTGGACTCTATACAGCATATATTTCAAGGACTAATTTCAGTCTCATTCTCATTTCCTTATTCTCCAGTAAATTTGTTTGTTTTTCTCTATTGAAAAAAAAAAAGTGCCAAACTCACTCAGGGTCTTTAAATTTACTGTTCTTCATCCAGATTTTGCATGCTGCTTCTAGAAGGTGTCACTGCCTATATACAGCACTTCTTCTAAAGTGTCCCCACCCAGACTGTCTCATAGTGAGTTTATTTGTATTTATATAGAACACTTGTCACACCTCTGTTTTCTCTTGATTTGTTTTCTCTGTAGTTCTTCCAAGTTCTGTGAGTATAAGCATAGACTTGGTACTTTATGTTCTAAGCCTAGTACAGTGTCCAGAACACTGTGGGTGCTCTATGCATAAATAAACAATAAATAATTGCTAAGCCATAAAAACATACATTTTAAAATGCCTTAAATAACATTGATATGGATCAGAGGCCCCTGAGGCTACCTTTCAGCTCAGTGACTCATTTTAAGTGCTCACACGATGCAGGAGATCTGCAGTATGGCTGCTGATTGTTTATTACCATGAAAGGAGAGAGAATAAAGTCATAAAGGGAGCTGGGTACAAGCCTGTAATCCCAGCGACTCAGGAGGCTGAGACAGGAAGATCTCAAGTTCAAACCCGGTCTCAGCAATTTAGCAACGTCCTGAGCAACTCAGTGAGCCCATGTCTCTAATAAGATATAAAAAAAGGGCTGGGGCTATAGCTCAGTTGTGCCTCACTTGCAGAAGGCCCTGGGTTCAACCTCCAGCACCACCACAAAAAAAAAAAAAAAAAAAAAAGGTCTGGGGATGTGGCTTAGTGGCTAACTACCCCTGGGTTCAATCCACATAACTAACCTCAGCTATGCAGACCCTAGTCCCCCCAGAATAAACCAGGCACTCACCATAAACCACAGAGTTAGGATAAATATATCTGGTCACACTTTTTATGCATCCAGAAACATTCCTAGAAGGTGACACATTCCAAAGGCTCAGCAGTTATCTCCCAGAAACCAGTTTTGTTTTCTTTCTTTTTTTTCCCTATATACCAGGAATTCAACCAAGGGGCACTCTACCATTGAGCTGCATCCTTAGCCCTTTTTATCATTTATTTTGAGGCAAGGTCTTACTAAGTTATTTAGGGCCTCACTAAGTTGCAGAGGCTGGTTTTGAACTTGTGATCCTCCTGTCTCAGCCTTCTGAGTTGCTAGAATTACAGGTGTGCACCATTGGGCCTAGCCTGGAAGCCAGTTTTAAAGCAGACCTTTCTTTGGAAAGTTTAGTTTCAACAGACCAGGCCTATTGAGTTAACCTTTTCTTCCATGACTAGTTTGCCATGTCTGCATCTAACTGGCTTACAATTCTTCCTGATTATCTAAAATATTCTATTGCAGAGTCCTTAATATATCATTTGGTGAAGTTTAGCCAAGGTACAATCAGACTCATCAGACTCTGAGCCCCAGAGAATGGGGTCCCAGGGGACTGGACCCTATGTTTTGTCCCTAAGAGAAATCAATTTCCCAATTGACGTCCCACTCCTCCCCCAACCTACTTTATTTTTTCTCCATCTGCCCCTGTCATCTATACTTTGCTTGTTACTCCTGATTGAAATTGAGCCCTTCTTCTGTCTTGGGATTCAGTACTTTTCTATCACCTTGCGGGACCTTCTCCATCACCACGACTATATACTGGATCTTCAGTATTCCCCTTCACTTGGTCCCTGCTTGTAATCACATGAATTTCCAGGAGTAATGACATTTGCAAAACTAACAAAAAAGCAAAATAATTATAATAAAAGCCTTCATGAGAAGCTGCTTTCCTTGAGCAATTATTCTTCCTCATGTCTTATCTGTGCATCAGATTTTCCTAGCTGAAATTATTTAGTAGTCTCCTTCTGTACTTTCCCCTTTCCTCCATCTCTAGCACTATGGTCCCTAACTCTTTCCACGAAGATGGATGTTACCATGTTCACCAGAACTGTTTAGTTACCAAAAGTAAGAGTCACTTCCCTGCCTTGTTTTATATAATTTATTTTCAATATTTGAGTCTATCAACTACTTCTTCTTTTAAGAAACCCCTTACTTCCCCAATTTACTTGAATCCATTTTATTCTAACTCTCTCTTCTTTCCCCTGTAGAACCACTACCCACACACTCTCCCTGTTATTTTCATTTATTTTCAGACCTCTCTTTCACTTTCCTCATTTACAAAATAGAATAATAACACCAATTTCATTGTTTTATTGTTAGGGATTTATTGGGGGGGACTTTGAAAAATTACCTATCATTGCCATTTGAACACTGTTACTTTTATTGGAATTCTATGAATTTATACTTTATAGCCAATCATATTGAATTGTATAATGTATTTTTTGTCATGGTAATTTCTCTTTTCTTGAGAAGTTTTCAGCATAATTTTTGGTTTTATCAGTTATGACTTTGTTTTAAAACTAGAAAGAATGTGGCATAACAAACATGAAATCACTTCCAGGATCACAGATCAGTGATAGTAGCAGACGGGATGTGGTCTTTAGAACACTATCCACTTAACTGCACTGACTGAGCTTTTGAGTGATTGATTGGTTACAGTCTTAACTTCTTCCAGGAAAGCAATCTGCATAAACCACAGAACAGCTGGATAATGAATTACCCTGTTGAGAACACATAGCCTGTTCTTAAGGGGTGAACAGAACTCCGGGGCTATATTTTATAAACAATTAAAAAGAGGTTTTAAATTTATGAGTTGATATTTTCTTTAAAATTTAGACCTGATATTAATAAATTTATGCTTAATAATTTAGATAGGCAAATAGAGTAACTGCTTTTTCATTCTATAAGAATTTAGGAGATTAAATTCATTCATTTAATATGTATCAAGTGCCTTCTAACTTTAGAAGTAGTCCATATTTCACCATGAGAGATACAAAGATGAATTAGAATAATTATCCATTAAGCTATGTTTTAAAGAATATCTTCACATATGTAATGAATAAACCTTTATTTCCTGGAAAGGCTTATTATAAGACCCCATTCCATCAGAAAAATTAAGACTGAAGACACCTATTTTAAAGTTATCAGCATTTAGACAGCAGTTATCCCAGGGAGATTATGAAGTCACTGTAGATGATATGGTAAGTGAAGGGATAGTAGAAACAAAGCTTGACCTCAGAACCACAGTATACTTTGTTAAGTAAATGAATATGAACTCTAAAATAAGATAAAATTGGTAGCCAGAAAGCCCTATCAAGAACAACCAGCATCGTTTAATACCACCAAAACCCCAAGTAAATGAGAATAGAAATGGCTTAACATTTTCGCAATGTGGTGACTTATCACCCAGCCAAAGTCAGACTCACAAATAAGAGTGTAATTCAGCTGTTAATACTCTTGGGTGTTTTTGTTTATTTCATTTTTTAATGAAAATGAGTTATGGAGAAAAATCAAAGTACAGAGGATTCAATGGTGAATAGGAACTAAGGAAGTAGGCACAGTAGCTTGAAGGAAGGAGAGTTTGCAGGGATACACGATTGGACATTGTTATTATTGTTATCATCTTCATTACAAAACAATACGTGAAAATTAAATATTACCTGAATTTCCTTGAAAATTTTCCTTAGTTTTTTTTCATCCATACTTTTTCAGGACAAGGACAGGTCACGGTAGACATTACAGAGCCCTGTCTGGTTGTTTCTGCCTTTTTCCTAGTAGCAGCACCACATTGCAGTTATTCCTGAGTATCATTTGGGTTTACTAGATATCTTTTGACTTGAGGAAACTGCTTGGGAAGCTCATTTAGTTCACATATTTGTGTTGTTAATGACATTCTCAACTCCTCCATGTATGTCTTTAGAGTCAGTGAAGAAGCAGCTTTGGGGCAAGACTTGGCCTCCATTTTATCCACAGACCCCTCCACTGCCTCGTCCAAATAACACCCCTTAGGCAACCTCTCATAAATTATGCACTCTCTGATCACAGTATGCCCTTATCAGAATAGTAATAATAATATAAAATACGTATACAAGACATACTCTACAGCAGACACACTTTTCTCTGACTTTCTATGATTCATTCAGTCTTTACAATGACTCTTTGAAGTGGGTGCTGTTATTATCCTTAATTTACTGCTGAGGAAATTGAAATTAAGTAATCAGTTCATGGACATATTAATAATAAATGGCAGAGTTGGCATGTGAACCCAAGCAGTTGAAACTTGAGCCCAGTTTACGTGTTCTTAAATCCTACATCATATGGTCCCAGGATAATCTATAATGTAGCTGCTTTTAAATCCTGTTCCAGAAACACAACATTGCCTGTGTAAATCAGAGAATAATAAAGTATCTAAAAGTGAAGTGCTGTTCTAATCTGAGAAGTTGGAAAGAAAACTGAAAATCTTATTTATTTCTTGAACCTGTGTCAACAAGTTTTGTTTTAACACAATGATCAAACATTCAGTGTCATCTGAGTATGTTGAGCTATATATAAGTACTGGCATGAAATCAGAATCTGCAACCAAGTTCTGAGGTCTTAAAAAATTCTCTATCAGCTGTGAGCATTTTCATTTGTAAAGTGAGAACAATTACTAAAATCCTCTGGGGGGGTTACCATTTAATAAGCGTTTTTATATAATTTTAGATATTACGTAAATTGCTGTTTATTTCTAATCCTTCAGTGGATTCTGTCACCTAAAATTCTTCCATGTTTCATTACATTTCCTAATGAAGTCATGAACTATAAAATTCTAAGATAATTATAGTTAAGATAAAAATCAAAAATGACTTGAGTATTTTGAGATTTTTACTGGCCACATGAAGATCATTTTGCCATGGGATTCAGATAGCATCCAAATCATGGAGGGTGTTTTACAAAATATAATTAGCTCCTAATTCAGAAAACAAAACAGGCCCCTTTTCACCAATATCACACACCTTTCAACATAACACCATATCCATCTATACCCTAAAGGGAAAGCATTGAATGAGACATTATCCAGGAAACCTAGAACTTTCAGTCTTTTATGTTGTGCCTAAGAGCTTTTGGCGCTTTTACCATTGGCATTTTCAGTATTTTCCTATATTCACTAAAGAATTTATGTGTTAAAAGGTAGATTTTTATGAATAATAATTTAAATATGGGGTAGGTGTGAAAGCATACCTTTCTTCTGTATCACTATCTATAGAAGTTTTAGGCATAGATATGAGGGTTAAAGAGCTACATAGAAACATAAGTTCTACAGATGGTTTACTTAATGTACATCTGGATTTTATTTAGTGGGAAAGTAAAACAAAATAGAATCTACATGTGGATAACCATGAAAACAATTCTGCATTGAAGAGATTGCCCCCTTCATGTTCACAGCTAACTCAAGTTTAATATTGGGTTTTCATATTGTTAATGCTATCATAATTATTCACAGGAAGTGAAATTCAGATTCAGTTAAAGCAATAAAATGAATAAACATTTAATCCAAATTATAATTTTCATTTTATCTTAAGGATGATGTTTCTGGAACACTGAGTAACAAATTGTTTTTAAGTGAGTATTATGGCATTTTTGAGAGAATTCATATTTTTTGTGAGGAATTCCTTTAATATAGATTTATTAATAATAGACTTTGAAAATTTGAAGATGTACACATAGTACAACCAATCAATTGCACATCTATTAGAGAAAAACTTTGTTCAGGTATACATTAGGTGTAGAATCCAACAAATCGTACTGTCTTGATTAGTCTCTAGCTCCCCTCAAACAACTGTCCTTAACTACTGGAGTCATACTGTCTACTTAAAGAACTGAAAGTGCTTGGAATTTAATTTCCCCCACCTCATGGAGGCTTTCCTCAATGACTGATGGGAAGTGCATATATTCTTTAGCTTGACTTAGTATTTCACAATATATATATATGTATCAAACATCACACTGCATAAATATATATGGCTTTTATTATCAATTTTTTTAAAGTCCTGCTCTTATTAGAAGAAACACTGAGGTAGAGTTTGCCTATCAGTCCTCCAAATGGATAAAGCTGGAGCTTGGAAATTAACCTAAAATCCCACCTTATATTGGCCTCTTGCCCTTCCTGGTTTTCTGCTTTCTGAACTTCCTTATTGTTTGCTCCAGGGAGTATTTTATAAATTACTTGCCCATAAATCCTTGTCTCTCTTCTGCAGAGAAAACCTAACCCAAAATAAGCAATTATTAAGTGCATTCATTCTTTTTTTACACGAAACTTTACAGAAAATCATTCTTTTCAGCTTTTTCATTCACTTCTCACCATCGCCAGACTTCCAGGAATTCATATCTAGGTCTTACTCAAAAACAGGACTTTGAGTAAGAAATGAAAAAAAATCCAGTAAAATCACCACAAGAATCAAGAAGGTATTTTAGTTCCTTGGTGTTGGAGTATAATACTGAGGGGTGTGGTAGGGCTTATTTTCTCCCGCATTACCATGGACCACTTTGTAGGTTTAAACTGTACATTCTTTCCCAATAGCTCCTGGAAAGAGATGGCAGAAGCCACAGTGCCAGATGGCCTTCTGTTGTGCCTGGCAGGTAATGCCAGCAGGGCTTGGCAGACATGGAAGTACTCAGTGAAAGCAGCAGAAATACCCAACGATCATGCTGACACCTGGCCAACTCTGCATGCACAAGTGGCTGTGACACTTGTTCCCAAGAGAGGCAAAGCGACCTGGTCAGCATACATCTCCCGGCATAGGTAACATAAGCAGTGTCTGACAGTTGCCATATGTTGCCTGACTGAGCTGGTGTGAGAGTGCATGTCAGTGACTCCTTAGATAAGACAGTGGCAAGGGGGTTGGAGGATGGCCTAGTGAGAGACAAGAACCAATAGAATGGGATACTGTACCATGACCCATGCATACCCTCAGCATGAAAAAACAGTCTCATCTTTGGAAGGGAGAGGGGGAAATGTGTTTAAAGTCCACAACCTCAATTTTTTTTTTTTTTTGTCTAAAATACACAAGGTAAGAGGTGACTACTTCTGAGAGGCATTTATATTTCAGGAAATGACTGCTGGGTAGGTAAATTGTACGTAGTCATCAAATTTGGAATATTTAATGTGGGAAAAAGGAAATCATCTTGAAGGACGGATAAAGAGAGCCACACATCAAAGGCTAAGAGGTGATTTGTGACCTTCTAATTAAAGGTCACAAATATATAATGTATCCAGAAAGCATAATGATATGATCTTCTCCATTAATCTTAAGATTTAAATGTAATGTTAAAGATATGTCTGAATTTGGAGTTTAGGAATGTGTAGACATGTACTGAAATGACTCTCGTCCATAGAAAGCTTCAATGAGGACAAAGAACACAGCTGTAAATCAACACACACTTCTATGGGTGCAATGGCTATTTTCTAATCATTTTAGGTGCCAGAACATGCTGCAACCTGAGTAGATGAACATGACTTTCTCTCTCACTTATATCACTTTACCCCACAGCTTTGATTTATCTGCTGGAAAATAAGAAATCATGCTTATTTTAGGTATAGAATTAGGAGTTATTACTGAAGAGAATTAAGCTTTTTATGAAAGTATATTTCATTGCAGTTATTGGCATTTCTAAACAGAAAGTAATTATAAACCACAGAAACCTCTCATTTCTATTGTACATCACATTGAAGTAGAAGTTTAACTAGTAAAACTATGCTTAGCCTAATTTTTATATATCTTTGCAGTAGTTACTACACCTACTGATTTAGAACATTAAGTTTTTACTTTCACTTTAGAGTTGTTTTCTATAACATACAGTACCCTCAGGAGTGGTCTTTTACAAAATTATTTAAAATACAGGACTTCCTTATTATCTCTTTAATAAGGAATTTTTGATATACAAGTAGAATAGGCCTTGTGCTAATGTGTTATTTTAGAAATTAGAAATGGGAATAGTTTGGTTATCAACCAAAATTCCTATGCCTAGATTATCTATTGGGACCTCTATTATGACAATTTCTAAATTCTAAGGAAATAGTCACTGGATTTTTGATAGTACTCTGGCAATCAAACATGTACAATGCAGTTTGCCACCAGATACTAATGCTAGCTTTTCAGACATGTTAAAATTGGGAAAACTCCATTATAAAATATTCAGTGTAACATAATTATGATCAAATCATCTTTATGACAAATATATTACATATTTTTCAGAATTTATCTAATATCAATTCTTCTAATATAAATGTGTTATACACATTTCTGTGTGTCATTTTGGTTTTCAAAATGAAAAATGGAATATGATGACTAGATCACAAGGAGCCATAAAAATAGGTCCTTAATATATAAAAATATGTACTATTCCAGTGTGCCTGTAATGAATGATACTCTAAGAAATCAATAGAATCAGTGAAAATGCCACAAACTTTCATAATTTCAATCAAATGATGATAATTTTCTGTTCTTTCATCATGTTCTCATTTAAAATTTACTCTAATTCCATATGCCTCAAAAATTATCAATCTTTTCAACTCATCAGTGGGAAGGCTCCATTCTAATCATTGTTTCAGTAACTCATACATTCTCTAAGTGGTAGATTTGGATTTCAGCTCTTAGGATCTCCCTACCTAAGTCAAAATCCTTTTAATAGGGGGATGTAGGGGGAGCTGTTAGTGTAGCTCTCCCCAAAGAGTCATATTTAAGCTTCTCCAGAGACTCTCACAATTGTTATTATTAACAGGATATCAGCAAAAATTTCTACAAAGAGCTCAGTGTGGTTTGAAACTTCCTATTTCCTGTAAGGGCTAAGTTGCTCTTTCTTGCAAAAGTAAATTTGCCTGCAAACTTGATGATGTTGATGGGCAAACATTAGTGCTTCTGCTTTCTGTGGTAAAAACTTGTGAAATCTCTGCCTACTCTAAAAAATGGAACAAAAGACACTTTTAGGTAAACCGTATTCCCTTGGGTATAAGGTTTATGTTCAGGTAGGATCATGTTATCAGGTAACAAATCACATGTTACCTGATAACATGATACTACATGACCTAAAGACTTGACATGTTATAGTAGAAAGCAGGTATATTATGATTTTTATGTATCAACTTGGTTGGGCCATGCTCCCATGTATGTGCTCTAACATTATTCTCTGATGTTTCTATGAAAGTGTTTTCTGTATGAGATTAACATTGAATTTGGTGGACTTTAAATAGAGTTGCCGCCTACAAGCAGGTGGGCTACATCCAATCCATTGAAAGCCCAAGCGGAACTAACAACTGTTCTTTAGTAGTTGGACACAATAGATTTAGTTCTTTACTCTACCATGCAAATACTGTGTGACATGGGCAGATTCTTTAACCTCTCCCAGTCTTAAATTTGAACCTCTATAAATTAAGAATAAAAATAAACACCAGTAATATAAAATGTTCAGTACAGCAATAAATGTGCAATTGGAAATAAGATATATATATTCCTCTTCTAGTTCTTCATTCCATACCATATTTGTTTTTCTGGTTCTTATTCATGAAGGGAAAGAACACCAGTTAATTCCTTTTTATCTCTAAGTATTTTATATATAACTTCTAATGGACTAAAAATGGTTAGAGGATAAAACTCCTTATGTATAAATGAAGAATGAAATTACTTGATCAGACATTGGACCTGGTGTTTTATAAGTTAATTTTTTAAACGCTGCAAATTATTTGAAACTTTTACAGAGCATCGAAATTGTGTTCACAAATATGTAATAAGGATAAGTTTAGAATGAAAGGGCAGGGAAATAGACTTTGCGTCAAAGGGAATTGCAGTTTTATGCCAGAAGGGATTAGATAGATACAAGGTGGAGGTAAAGGACTGGACATAATTTGTCTCAAAAACAAATCTCATAATAGAAACATAGGTATATTTTAATGGCCATGAATAAAGTTCAAAATGTAAAACAGTGCGGGTAGAGCAGTAGGAAGATCAGAGAACAGTGAGAGACACAGCTTGTCTAATGAAACACAGTATAGGTATTCCATGAATATATAGTACAAAAGTAACCACTAAAATAAATGATTGCTTTTTAGCGTCTTAAATATCACAATAACTGACCCCAAAGTGAATAGAAAATGAAGTATAGATGTAGGAAGCAAAAAATTTTATTAGAGAAAAACATCATAGACATTGTAACAGTAAACATATTTATCGTATCAATACATTTAAATGGTAAAAATGTGCTTGATAAAAATAACTTCAAGAGGGTTAGCAAGTCAAAACTCTGTGAGATGGATGAGACACACCTAAAATAAAATGATTTTAGGAATATAAAGTTTTTTAAAAAATATTGATATGGTGTAACTTCAGTAAGCAACTTGAAAAAAAAAAAAAAAACTACATATCAGTCTTCTCAGGATGTCCCCGCATAGCTGAGAGGGAACACAGGCCCTCTGGCACCATTATTTATGAAGATGCTGCCCATCAGAAGGTCCCACACTCTCACACCTTTATCTAAATCTGCTTGTACTTCAAAGGTCACAATTCCAAATACCATCACACCAGGGGGGAGGTCTCCAACATATATATTTGGCAGGGGGTGCATATTCAGCTATAGCACAAACTTACTCAGAATTAGGACCAAAGTAAAAAGACACAGGTTCTGATCCCATGAATAGAGGAAATATCATATTAGGGCTTTTATAATGACTTCATAAGAGTATTTTCCCTAAATTAGATAAATTCTGGTAAAAAAAAAAAAGATTGTTTTTTCATACCAAAGGGGAATAGGGAAGAGAACAAGAGGACACACTGGTAGAAGACAGAATCTAAGAGACATCCAGGAACTAGGAAGGGATTGTTGAAGCCATGGAGAAGCAAGGTCTGGGACACTTAGGGAAGACTTCCCAGAAAAGGAAAATCTAATTCTTTTTACTTTTTCAAGATTAGAGAGATGAAAGTATTCTGGTGAGAAACAAGAAAACGTATCTATAGTGCAGATTTATCATTGCCAGTCATGTGTCAAAATATTGCTAAACATTTGCTTTTTGTTCTTCTTCTGCATACTTGGTTCCCACCTAGTCAACAGATTTGCTTGATTATGAGATTGTAATGATTTGGACAAGACAAAAAATCATAGATTTAAGGTTAAATGAAATGAATGCAAAATGAAAAAAAAATAATAATATAAAACTTCTAACATTCATGATTTTACAGCTTGCTATCTGCTTAAATCCCTAAGCTGAATATTAAAAATGAATCTGAAGCTAATTATAACAGTATAAGGGCACAAAATTATAGCCAACAATTTTCTTCATTTAATGATGTTACATTTTTCTTTCTGGGAAAACCCAACTTCTCTGCTATTCATAAAGTTATAGGAGGAGCATCTGTGAACAGGTAGAATGCAAGGGTGACCAGCAGATCAACCATATCATTTGGAAAATTCCATCCACCAGAACTGGACAATGGAGAATAGTGAACATAAATTTCTTTTGCACAGCCCAATTTCAACTAGAATTTGAAATGCAATTCCTTATTTCATGTAATCATTGCTGCCCATTACTAAGTGAAAAACCATATTAGTCCAGCTAAAAGTTTCTTCTTGGTGGAATTTTGAATTTTAAGTAGCCCTCTGGAACTGAACTTAAATTATTTAAAAAATAAGGTTACCAGTAAAGTTCTATTTTATTCCCCAAACTACTTCACTCCTAACCCACAGGCATGTATGCATAATATTCTCTCTTTTCTATCCCCCTCAAATTCTAGAGCACATATAGACATAGACTAAAAGTGGAGGGATCATTTTGTCATGATTTTACTTGGCCTGTGGTATCTAATTCGCATCTTCTTCCTGGTCTCAGAAATACTAAAATATAGACTAGCCTATAGGCCAGTGATATACACAACTGCAAAACCCATGTGTATAACTATAGATACCACAGAATAAACATATCTAAAAAATATAACCATGGGCTGTGGTTGAGGCTTGTGGTACAACAGTTGTCCCGCACGCACAAAGTCCTGTGTTCATTTGCCAGCACTGTGCGTGCACACGCATGCATACACATATACACGCGTGCACAAACATACACACACATGGCACTGATTACTGATCAATATGGATTTATTAAAATCTGAAACTCAATGTAATTATTTGTCAGTAAATAATATTAGATCAAATATCGGTAGCTTAACTCTGAAAAATTTAATGTTTATAAAACGTCAACTTATGGGCATTACTTCATTTGATATGATAATACCAAATTTAATACCTTGTTTGAATCTTACACATTATTGTAAAGAAAAAGAGGTGAGGCAATGACCTCTTTAAAAGGTATATAGACCCTGAGTTTCAGAAGGATTAATCTAATTTCCCAGAATCCTACAGCTTGGAATTGTGCAAAGGTCTTAAAATCTAATCCTCTTCTTCTTATCCCACACTGTTTCAAGAAACTTACCCTGACTCTCTGAGGCATTACTGAAAGTCCAGAGAACAAAGAGGTTTCTGAGAATGAATTCTGATGACTGGGACTTGGGAGACCAAGTCCCTATGTACTAAGCCTATACATTATTTCACTTTACCAACTTTCATTGAGTACTTACAACGCAAGAGGTATATGATAGCTGTCTCAGAAATGTCCAGGTGAAAAGACATAAAAGTTCTGACCTCACTACACTTACAATCTAATGGAGCAAGACAGACACACATCCATTTGATAATGTAAGATAGAATCTTGTTGAGTTTGCAGTTTTCAAGAAAAAAGAACAAAAACTATGGGATGATGGATTCTATCTTTGGGTTAGAGTGACTTCTTCAATGATGTTTTGGAGCTAGGCTGTTGAAAGTTGGTTAAGTATTGATTGGCAGAGAAAATAAGAATATCTCAGCTATATTTTTTCTACCTGGAAAATGTAGATAGCAGTATTAATTTTGCTCACCAAATGTGAACAAACTAATGGAACACAGACAAACTCAAAGTTTGTTTCTAATGAACTTATAAAGTCTGTTTGATAATTGTAAAGGGGAAAATTCTATATTGATGAGACTGAGATAAAATCATTGTTCTGTATTTTAATAGTCTGATAATGACCTATGCTACCTTACCAACTCAAACAATATATCTACTGGGCTTAAAATAAATTACGAGAAAAAGTGAGATTCAAAAAGACAAAAGGTAGGTAATGCATGATTTAAAAGTTATGTATCAGAAATATATAAAATTGTTTGCTAATTAAATAGGTCAAAATTTCATAATAGAAAGTTAAAATTAATAATATAATGAAAAATGTATACACAGAATAGCATTGGCAAGTTAAACATTTAAATTATGAAACATTTTTCCATTTTGAAAGAAAGAAAACACATAGGAATCATCAAATCCAGCAAAACCCATAAGAAGCAAAGCTTAAGCTTATCAACATAATTATTTTCATATACAGATTTCATGATTTTCGGAAGTCAGCAAATAATGAAGCTGGCATATAAAACCACTGTGATTTTTTTTTTTTTTTTTTTAGCAAGGATCTCTGAAATCATGGGACATTAAGAGAATAATTAAACCACAAAAAAAAAAAAAGAAAAACTCCCTCAAAAAAAGTTAGTCTGCTTTTCTCTTCCTTTGATCTAGTCACCAATTTCCAACATATATTAGGCACCAAAAGACCAATTCCTACAAATGATATTTTGCAGAAATAAGTTAAAAAATAACCTTCATGGCCTTCTATATTTAAAACTACGTGTGTGTATTTGTTTTGTATTGCTTTTTTAAAAAATACTGTTTCGTTTTGTTGTAAATATATAGACAGCAACGAAAGCAGTGGGCTGCACAATGGCTGATGGAATGTCTGCTTTCTGGTTTTGTTTTCATCTTTATTTTTAAATAAAACCTTTATTTTAAAATAAAAATCCAGTTGTTATTTTTTAGTGTTTTGTTCTATCATTTTACTTAATCCATTAGCTATTTACTTTACTTTTTCATGATTTATTTATTTAGAATACAGAGTGAATGAAAATCCCCCTTGGACACTGATCCTTCCCCTACCTACCCATTATCCCAAGATAACTGTAGCTGCAATAACCTTCTCCAAGTAATAAATAAACACAAACCTGAGCATTTTGTTTCTATTTCAGCACAGGACTCAATCTTTTTCTATGACACTACCCAAGTACATGAATTACTTTATTATATTAATACTCAATTCCTAAAGCTATGGAGACTAAAAAGAATGCTTTTCCCATCATTTAAAAGGATGCATTATAGCTTTAGTTAACTTTGACATTTTCTTCCCTCTAATTTTTATTTTCTTACTGAATTCACTATTGCTCACTTCATGCCTACTTCAGACCTTGGCCTCCACTTTCTGTATTCAATCTTCTGTTATGCCAATATTTGTTTATCTCTCTCTCATCCCTCTCCCCTCCTCTTCCCCCCCCCTCTCTCATACACACACACACATACACACACACACCCCACATATACACACAAATAAATTACTGCACGCACATTTCCTACTAAATTCCACCACTCAACCTCCAACTTTTAGAATATAACTTCTGATTACTTTAAAATAATAATTTGACACTTAACTTACTTTTATTAACTGCTTCAATCAAAAGCCATGCCTTCTCCTTTATGGGTCAATACATTGGTATAGACCATAGTAAAGCAAGGAAATAAATATTAATCAATGTGATTGCATTAGTCACCATATGCTACCTTAACAAAATATTTCAAATAATCAACTTTAAAAGATAAAGTTTTATTTGATTCAGTTCTACATTTAGAGATTTTGCTCTGGTATAGAGGTCTGTTTGGTTTCATTGCTTTTGGGCCTATGGTGAGGCAGTACTTCATGGTAGGAATGTGTCACAAAGGAAGTCTCTCACCCTACTGAAGCTATGAACCACAGAGAGAAAGAGGAAAGGGTGGGGTTCTAATATTCACTGCAAGGGAAGCCCCCAATGACCTACATTCCTCCCACTAGGCCCACTTCCTAAAAGTTTCACCACCTCCCAATAGCCCCACAGGCTAGAGACAAGGTCTTTGGGGACACTTGTCTAAATCAGCAGAACTTAAAATTAATTTTGGTTTTCATATACAAATCTCATAGATTATTATTAAGATTGAGTACATGATAATTTTACAGTACATAAAATTATATTTCATACATATACATATTATTACAATATGTGAAACATAACAAGCTTTTGGGTTTGGGGGGGATTCCAGGGATTGAACTCAGGGGCACTCAACCACTGAGTCACATCTCCAGCCCTATTTTGTATTTTCTTTAGAGACAGGGTCTCACTGAGTTGCTAAGCTCCTCGTTTTTGCTGAGGCTGGCTTTGAACTCATGATCCTCCTGCCTCAGCCTACTGAGCTGCTGGGATTCCAGGAGTGTGGCACCGCACCCAGCAAAACATGAAGCTTTTACCAATGACTTCTATTACTGCTGATGCTACTATTACCACACTCCTCAATGGTATTTATGACTGAAAGCAGGATTGTGCATTACACACAAAATTTTTTGGTATGTGAAAATAATATACTTTACATTCTTTTTACACAAATATTGAACTCACTAAAAATAAAATTTTGTATAAAGACAAAAATATAAACTTAATGGTTGGTAAGTCAGAATTGGAAAACGCGTTGCATTGATATTCTGTGTGTGTTGTTGTTCTTCCAGTTGTTTTATGCATTAAACCTCAGCCAAACACCAGAGCAAGGCTGACTTATTTTGGTAATACCAAGCCACGTTCATTCACCCCCACTCTTTATGTATACTACATCCCTTTTGCCAAATCGTCAAAGAGTATATATTTTCTTTACAAAATATTTAAGACAACAAAACAGCTAGCTAATTGAATAATTGCATAGTAGAGGAAAAAACAACAATAACATGACAATTTTTTTGTACAAAACCTCAGTATCTCTTTGAGCGATCACAAAATATAAAAAGGAAATTACATTTAGACATTTTTCCTCCTACCTATATGGATTTTATGAACAAACTGTACTAAGAAGTAAATCTGAATGAATACTGGGCTCTATCTCTATGAGACAATTAAGTTGGGCAGAGAAAGAATGATTTTGAATAGTGGATCATATTGCTGGGGTTTTAGCATTCATCTTCATTAATTGTATTCTGCATTTGGGTTTAAGGTGTTTTAATTTAGAGAAAAAGTTCTTATTAAATGATTCATGTAGCTGATAGATGTACTGCCTCTCTGTGCACTAGTCCTTACCCCTAGAATGATGCGATGAGAGGAATTACAAGTGTCCTTTGTAACTAGACACCCACCAATGAATCAATGGGAAAAACAACAACAACAACATCTTTTGCTCCTCATGAAGTGGAAGGAGGCAGTGGAAAAGCAGTTCTCCTTATTTCAGTGAGTAGGTAAAATCTCCTATCCATCTAGATAGGCTCATGGATTGCCAGCTTTCAAAATCTAGTCATCTCTCTAAATTCTAAGGTATGTCCTTTTTTGACATGTAAATAACTTAAAAGGCAGGCAGTCTGGACTTCCTGGCAATTTGGGCTTTATTTAGGGACCTTGTCTTGACTATAACCATTTGGTCCTCTTTAGGAGATGGTGGGGGTATTATTCTTTCATATCAGAGTAATTGGCAAAGCTATGCATCCAACTCTCGTGTTATGTGAAGAGTGTCCTGTGGGTAGGATTTTACATGAGCACTGAGAAGACCAAGGTTTCATTTACCCACACATACTTAAATAATGGAAGATGTTTTTTCTTTAAAATAACAAATTCTTTAAATATGATTGATTATAATTTCATAATAATCAAACTTCTATGAGCTTATGGTGAAAATATTTGACCTACATAAAACATATTTATAGGAGTACAGTTTTAATCTTAATTAAGGGCAATACTAGATTATTATCCCTAAAATTAAAACATGAAAATCCTAAAATATTACACAATGATATAATTTCATTTGGTTTATTGAATGTGGATAATTTCAAGACTAAAGAAAGATGGCTGTTATCAGGAAAACCATCACATCATTTAATACCTTACTTGAGATTCTAGGCTGATTCCTCAAAGCACATTCTCCTTTGCTGTCTAGTTCTCTACTTGGCTCTGCCAGCAGGAGGCACTAGAAAAAGAATGGGCTTATTCCTGTCCACCTAGGGCTACTGGTAATAGCTCTCAGCAGTAGGCCTTCACCCCCACAACAGCAGATGGTTCTCATAGCAGCTGACCAATTTCCAGCAGTTTTTTAGATTGCCTCGGACTTTCATCACACCTGTTCATGTATACCAATACTAACTAGACAGTGTCCTTCCTCAGAGGTCTAGACCTAGACTTTGAGCTATTGAAGTAGCAGTTCCTGTTTAGCAGCCTTTCTCTTCAGAGTTCTGAACTCCAGACTTATTTCCTCAGCTTAAGGTTAGGAGATGTTTCCTGCTCTTGCTTCTAAATTTCCTTTTGCTTATTCAAGTATCCAACATATGTTTTTAAAATGTCCTACATTTAAGTTTTTCTTTAAAATAATTTGTATGACTTTCCTATTCTTACTTGACAGGGACTTGTGGGAGCATTAAAAATTAGTGGTCATCATATAGAGAGGAATTGATATGAGATTTAGAGTCAGTAAAAAGGGAAAAAGTTGGAATAAAGACTCAGTCATTCATGACAATTTTCTTGATCAATATGCCTGGATTTCAATGACAAGTAAGTCATTATCTGATTGTGACTTAAATAAAATAGATGAAATAATTAGGACTTCCTCATTTTTAACATAAATTATTTAAATAAGAGGATTTGTTCATCTTGAGATCCAAAATTTTTTCATTATACTTGTAAATTTGTCAATAATATGCTAAAATTTAAGAACTCACCATGTGAGAAACCTCTAATAAATAAAGAGGCTTAAATTTCAGAGGTAGTAAAATGAAATCTCATATCAAAAAATGCACACGCTTAAACACATGTACATACATGCAAGGAGACTCAACCTTTACAAGATTAAATAGGACTTAGTAGTTAATAGATCTAGAATCAATAGTTTATCATATTTCTCATACATTATAAGACAAATGAAGTTATTTTGCTTCACAATTGAAATTTTAAATGAAAAAAGAAAGCACATCATAAATATTCCATACATATCTGGAGCAGTTATAATAAAATATTGATTATTTGAGATTTCCACCTATTATAAAATACTTTTTATTGCATTAAAACATAAAAGAAGTCCCTTCCCATTCTTATATAATTTCTTTGAAACTATTGTTTTAATGTAGCATGGTGTATCATTTTGGGAAATTATTTTACTGAATGATTATATTGCAGATCCAGGTCAATTTTACAAATAATCAGTCTTTCATAAAAGCAAAATAAAGCGTGTAGAAGTGCTATAACCATCCTCAGCAATAAATTATAGAAAATATTATTCAGTGAAATCTGACAGCAGATATTGTTTTTTGTTTTCACATCCTTTATTTTCAAATAGTTCCTATTTAATGAGTATTTCCAGATTATAAGCCTGATGATTTTAAATAAGCAATCATTTAGTGCTTTCATTTGGGTCTTATCTCATCTGTCCTTCAGTCTTCTGTGACAGCAATAACCTAAACCACAATCAAGTCTCTTCTAACATAAAAGGTTTAGATCTGTGCTTCTCTATTCCTGAGCAGCCTAGGTCTTCCTAAGGGTCAGTATTTCATGTGTCTACATATTGTCTTAAAATCATTATTTAAAATATCTTAATCTGGCTCTGGCCCTGCTGCTGTACTTGAAGTAATCTTAATAATGTCTGCAATAATCCTTAAATTATTTATTGTTCAAATTTTATTTTGTGTTCAAGAAACTAAGACTTCAATACTTCAATATTTATCGATGATTTACAATATCTATATTGTATATTTGCAATAAAGAAATTTCATACAATGATTACAAAGTGAATGCTCTCAAGTGGGAATGATCAGAGTGCCATCAAAGTACAAAAAAGAAGCCCCTTGTGCACTTTGTGGTGGGAGTGAGTTGCACCAGAGACATTTAGAGAGAAGGCAGGAGTCAATCATTCAGGCATGAGCTGCTACTTGACCACATTTAGGCTTTCATAGCAATGCAGCAGGCTTTGAAGTGTTGGAAATGGAAGTATCTATGGCTATAGTTTGTAGTAAAAAGTACAGCAAAAATTGTTAATGTCACAGTATTATGTTAGTCTGCTCCCAATAAAACTAAAACTCTGCGCCCCCTAAACAACTGAATACTTATGTGCAAATATTTTGTTTTAATGGAATTTTAAACCAATATTTATTACAGATTGTTTATTTGTAGATAAATGATAATGGATATGACTGAATGTAAATCTCTTCAATATTTTAGGTTTTCACAGCTTTAAAATGAACATGTTGGTCAAGACTAATATCTAAAAGCCATGAAACTAGGTAAGATTTGCTCAGTTCTTAAGTGTGAATTGTACATACTTTATTTAATATTATTCATAAACATTAAATTCACATTGATTTCAGACTATCAGGTTATTTTCACAATATATTTATTTTTGGTAAGTAATAAGACAGTGGATTCAACTTTCACGACTTGAATGCAGGTTATACTTATTTACTACCTCACTGCATTTATTTATTGGAATACATATAATCTTTCAACAAAATGGAGCACATATACATTGTATAAAATTGCCATGTTATTTTTTTCATGTTATAGAAATGTTTTATGATAAAAATCCAAGAAAAATTCAACTATTAAACTTCACACGTTATAATATCCTTGATAGATTCATATAAATCTATATATTTAGGCTTTCACGACTGTTTTTTAATATTCATCATTACTTTTAAGCTTCTCTCAGTATTTTTGAAGAAAAATGTACATGCAATTTAGGTTATTTGTTTGAACAGAAATCACTATTACTATGAATAAATGTGTGCTTACTTTGAAGAGTTTTTAAGCGCAAGTGATCTTTGGAAAGAAAAAGTAGCTCTCTTGGTAAAAATCCATCTAATGAAAGTATGTATTTTTTATGATTTTTTTTCTTGATACATCAGTAGTATTGGGCTAGGTGACATTATTGATTTTTCTATTTCTTACATTTGTAAGGGAACTCTGCACACTCAATGAACACTGTATTTGGATGACCTAAAAGTTCTTATTCTATCCCAGGTGACCTAGACAATTGTTGTACATCATCTTTACTCATAGAAATACAGTGTCTTTTCCTTTATGTACTACTTACAAATCTGTCTTGAAGATAGATAGTTTAGGTCATACACACATATTTAGTTATAATTATTTACATGCAGATTAATTGAACTATTCCTATGATTGTTGTTCATGAAGTTGTAGTATTGGAAGTGAGATGAAGAAGAGGGGAAAAGATTGCCATGAATTGTCCTTAACAATGTCATCTTTGAATCTGCTTTAAAAAAGTAACTTTGCCTATAAAATTAGCTTTGAGTTTCTGAGAAAGTGGGATGTCCATTTATATTCAGTGTAAATTGTTCAGTTTCTAGATTATT
The DNA here is from genome assembly GCF_964194105.1 of Spermophilus citellus. Classification (NCBI taxonomy): domain Eukaryota; kingdom Metazoa; phylum Chordata; class Mammalia; order Rodentia; family Sciuridae; genus Spermophilus; species Spermophilus citellus. Next base: position 40,946,759 of record NC_138183.1, on the reverse strand, counting down.
GCATTCTTTTTTTAGAAAATATTTGTGGTAAACTGCCTACAATAAATTTGTATATCCCAACATGACTTTTATTAATTTCAAAACCAATACCAAGACAGCATCACTGACAGTCAGCCAACATGAATGTCACTGTTGCAATGGCTATTAAATATAAATCCTTAATAACGTCTACAAAACCCTTGTGAGATGTCTTTTCATCATTTTCCAAATATTATATGTGTACCTCTACACATACACACCATGTATGTATGTGAAATATTTTTGTGTGTATATGAATTAAAATGTATTTCTAATCCATTTATAAACTATAAAATATGATTAGAAAAGAATAACTAGTCTTGAAAAATTTAGAGATGGTTCTCTGAATTTCGATTCAGGCTTCCTTCATTCTGAGATGACAGACAATGATTACCAAAAAAATAAAAAGTACTTCTGAAACTCAAATGTATAAATCCTTCTTCTCTTTTAGATTTGCTGGGAAAGAAATAGTTTCTTTTGTCATTTTTGAAAGCTCAATACACCTTCACTTCTTAAATATTTTCTAGAAAATTTTAAGGGAATAATGTGAAAGATTTAGGCATTTCCCTTTCTCTGAGGTCTGACTTATTTCCTTTATAATCTTTCCACCTTCTAGCTGTGTGACTTTCATCAAGATACTTAACCTTCCTATATTGTTTCCTTTCTGTAAATGCAAAATGTTATGGCAAGCCTTCTTCGCAATATTTTTGGGAAAATTAAAGGTCTTGTTTCTTATGTGCTTAGTTAGAATTCAAGATTACTAAGGATTATTATGAACTATGGATTCAATAAATGTTAGCTTTCCTTAGTATCATCATTATAGATGTATGAATTCCATAAGTACAAAAAGAACACTTAATTCAAATTTTCTGCTGTGTGCCAATGTGAGTTTCTGCTGCCTTCATGGGGACTCTGCAGATTTTATTTGTTTTAAAATTAATAGTGATATTTTTAGTCACAAATTGTCTAAGCTTTATTTTTTTATTTTAATCTATAAACCTTATTCCATTCAAACATTTTACCTATGTCTGTTCAGAAAGAATGCTTTACTTAATCTTTTTAAAAAATTAAAATGTTTCAAGTTTTAAAAAAAACTAAATTTCATTCAATGTTTAACTCCAACCAGGTTGTCTCTTAAACTTTTAAACATCAATTATGGAGTTAAAATATTTTAATTGCTTTTTAAGCACCTAGCAAACCTTCCATAATTGTAACCAAGAAAAAAATATGCATGAACCCTTAGTTAAAATTTTACAAATTTAGTACATTAAATGCATAGTAAATCAATTTATTTTAAACGTGAAAATAGTTTATGCATTTAGTCATATTTTCCTTATATTCTCCATCTTGATATCTAAAGTTTAAAATGGATTACACATTTTAAGTGGAACTTCCAAGACTAATGTGCTAAATTAACTCAGCAAACATTTAATAGAAATGCAAGTTATATATGATGCATTTATACCAAATTAATATTGACTTTATCTTACCAACTGTATACTCAAATTCTTATCTCATGGGAATAGATATACTTACAGAGTTAAGAAAACATAACTACCATCTAAGATGGACTAAGATTATTTTCATCTTTAAGCAACTGTTTTCAGTTCATTTCTAGTCCACAGATAGATACACAGAGTCATTTTTACAATTGTGGTACCTATAGATAACAAGTGTCCAAGTTTAGATTATTCTATTAGATGCTATTCTAACACTACCCACATTGCATTCAACTAGTTTCTTTATTGAGGGAACAGATTCTATATCCCTTCTATATTTTCCTTGGCTGCCCAACCACAGTTTGAGACATATTAATGCCATGGTTGTTTCAAGTTTTTGGCCCTACCTTTAATGATATAGCTTTCCTAATATTACAATCATTATATTGGATTTTGGCAGTTCTAATATTTCCAATAATTATTATTATAGAAATGCTTTTATATCTTTATATTGCCTCATCTTTTAATACTTATTTGGTTGGATATTTAATAATATTTAAGTATTGTTAATGATGTTTTACTCTGCATTGAAATATATTGTAGCAAATGCTGATACAGAAATGACTATCTGACATCGTATTGAAGAAGGCACTATTTAAAATTAACACTTCAGAGTAGACTGATGTGTTCTTGAGGAACAGTAGGGCTTTGTGAATTATGTACAATACATAACTGCACCAAGTATTGTTTATGAATTGGCTATATAATATCTCCCAGATAATTGTTCTGACCTGTTTTCAATTATTTTAAATACTGTAACTAATTAAATATAATTCATTTAAAGCATTACTAAATGCATAGCTTTGGTTATTATGTACTCTTCAATAGATATTAAAGCATAATTACATGCACTTGGGATCAAATAGAATATTTTGATATTAAGATCTGGTCTTTTTATTCAAAGCCTTAAAATAAAGATGAATAATAAATTGGCCCTGATGTGAAGAAGCTTACATTTTTTTTTCTTTTGCTATTTTTTTTTATTTTTTTAATTTGTTTTAATTAGTTACACATGACAGTACAATAACCTTGACATTTCATACATTTGTATCAGATGGGATATAATTTCTCCTTTTTCTGAGTATACAGTTTGCAGAATCACATTGGTCATGCATTCACATATATACACATAGTAATCATAATGTCTGTTTCATTCTACTATCCTTCCTATCTCCCCATCCCCACCCCTTCCCTCCCATCACAAGAAGCTTATATTTTAATGATGGGAAAATACACAAATGAAATGGACATCAGGCTGGGAAGCTTTAAATGGCAACACAGAATCTTAAGATTCGAAATAAATGTAAGATATAACCACTTAAATTTAAATTCAGTCACTTTCTTATTAAAACTCAGCATTTATCAATATATTTAATCTTTTTAATAGGACCTGGTCAAAATAAATGTTTATACTTTAATAACCAGGGATCATCAAGCTATAGCTCAATGATCAAATCCAGACACTTGATAATTTATTTACTACCTGTGGATATTTTGTGACAGTGACATATTTGGGTACTACTAACAAAACTATGTAACCCACACATCTGAAAATATATACTCTCCAGTTTTTCACAGGAAATTTTGATGACAGTGTTCCAGTTATGTTAATATAAGGCATTCTGGAAATATTAACTTGAAATTTCTGTTTTCCTAATGTCTCCATACTTGTAGTGATCACAAGAGCTGGCTGGAGACTTCTTCTCATTCTCCTGATCCTTCTTCCCATGAAATGTCTCTTCAAATAGGAGCAACTGTCAGCACTATCCATGTATTTTAAAATAGTTGAAGTGCTCCCCCTTTTCTCTTCAGGCTTTAGCTGCCTGAACTAATTTACACCCAAAGCTTAATTAGTTCCCTAACTGTCTCTCCTATAAGCTGTCCTAGCAACAGTTGGAAAACAAACACCTTTAATTGCTTGGGGAAAGATCCATACAGAAGGAATACAACCTGGAAATATCTAGGATTCTTGAATGAAATCAAAATAGTCCTTCCCTCTGTGAAGATGGAACCTAAATATATTGAAAAGTATGAAAATAAGCCCCAGATTCTTCATCATAAAAACATTTACCTATTGATATGGAGTGAAGGGTAAGTTTTATACTCTTAAGTTAATTATTCATAAATTACTAAATATGTTTGATTCAAGATTTCTGTATCCACGTGTCATTTTTTAAATAAAAAGTCAATTTACAAACATTTATTACAGGATTATTCTTTACCCTGCTTTAAGAACACTGAATCAAAATGAGCAAGATGTTGTTCCAAGCTCTAAAATATTTATATGTTTATGGCAAACGTGCATATTTACCACTGTAACTGTGACAAAACGGACTCACGCAGAGGCTGCAAGAAATACATTGTGCACAACAGGAGCACTGGAGATTCACTTAGCAAGATCTGATTGGGTTCATTGAGAAAATGACATTTGCTGAACCTTGAAATATGGGCAGGTATTTTCTGAAGTGGAAATGAAAGAGAAGAGTTTTCCAGATCAAGGGAACATATGAACCAAATATCCAGGTCAGAAATTAATCTTTTTGGTGTTACCAGCTCCCTGATGTAACATGGCTGCAAAATGTTATCATTGATATATATCCTTGATAATATCCTGGTCAGTGACAACATGCTATCAGTCTTTATTTAAACTTCAGAATTATATTTAAGTGCTTGATACTCATTTTACAAAATAAAAGTTTGGTTTGAATAGCCTATTAATGTTTAAAAGAGGAAAAAAATAGATAATTAGTCATTTCATGATATAGGTTTAAAGAACGATTAATCTCAGTGCTGCAGGCTTGTAAATATAACATGGACAGAAGCACAATCCCTTTTCTCATTGCTCCACTTAAACTCCTTCTTTCTTGTATTCTGAAGGGGATTTCACTGGTGAAATGCAAATAAAATCAGTGTTTGAGGATACATGCTGTGTCACAAACACATTTACTTAAATTTAAGACTAAAAAACGGTCTGGGCTTACATCTTCTTACACCATATTTCATAAACAAAGGACTATTATTTTCTAAGAGGTACTGATCTCACATTAAAATCATGTACAGCACACAGATTACTCACAGACAGACTGGTTCTCACTTAGGAAGCCGGTCGAATTGAAGGAGCACAATACCATCTAGTGTCAGCCACGTACAGCACCTACCAACACTGGCAAGAGCGGGAGACTACATTAATATGGAGAAAATAATGGAACACAATCCCCGTGCCTCCTTTTTGATAGTTTTAGAAATTAATGTTATTTGGCAGTGAGTGCCCCCTGCCTCTCCCTTCTTATTTATTTTTGTACTAACATTATCAAGAAACAGTCTCCATCTCCTCAGTGATGGTCTGCCATTTTGCTGTTGATGGACCCCACAAATTATAGCCTATCAATTTACTAAACAATGTCTTAATAGTGTGACCTGTTTGGTTGAGACCATGCAAACTCATAGTTCAGTACTTTCCCTTTACCTAGGGTTTTGCTTTCTATAGTTTCAGCTTCTCATGGTCAACCATCGTATGAAAATATTAAATAAGGCTGAGATTGTGTGCCATTCTAAGTCTCATGATGAGATCGTAGGCTGCCCTGCTGTGTCCCATCTGGAAGGTGAATCATCTCTTTCTCCAGTGTATCCATGCTGTATAGGCAACCTATTACTGAATTAATTTAGTAGCCATCACAGTTATCAGATCTACTATTTTGTTATTGCAATGTTTAGTTTAAGTGCTATATATTGTCATCATTGTTATATTTTATTATTAGCTATTGTTTTTAATCTCTTATCTTTCCCAATTTCTAAATTAAATTTTGTCATTGGTATATAAGAAAGAAATGCCATATATATACAGTTCAGTATCATATGGAGTTTCAGGCCTCCTCTGGGGATCTTGACAAGTATCCTCTATAAATAAGGGGTTAACACTATAATGCCACTCAGTAAATTATCAATAGTGCCATCAGCAATAGTTCATCTCTGTTTGCAAAATCTATAATAAGTCCATTTCTATTTATCCTTACCTTCTGTCTTTTGTTACAGTGAAAAATTGACATGACCCCAAATTAGACTAAGCTGCTTTAAGAAGTTGTGTGTCTCTGGAATTTAATCCAATTTAAATTAGATTTCTGACATGCAATACCCTTACATTTTAGTATCCCTAAGTGCTAATGCCATCCTTTCAATTTATTTCTCCTGCAAATATCTCCAGTGATTGCTTTTACTGAGTGGACACACAATAAACATCTTGAACAGATCATAATTAAATGAGATATTTCTTTTTAATATATCATAAAAAGTCTTCATAATCAGGTTATAAGAACTCTGATTTCAGAAGATTTATATATTTTTCACTAAAAAAATTTGCCCATGAAAGTTATTCTAGAGAAGGCTTTTGTCTATAAACTGGCTTGAAATACATCTTGTGATATCAAAACTATATCGATATGATTCATCATTATGCTGGAGCACGGATTTTACAAGAGCTCAATGAACATCTCTTTTAACATATTTTGACAGTTTTAATAAGATAAAATGGACACATAATAAACTGTATGCATTTAAGTGCATAATTTGATAATTTTTGATATATGTGAACTCCTGTGAATATGATCACAAATAAGATAACATCTCCAATATGTTCCCAGATTTACTTCTGTCTCATGCAATCCCTCTCTGTTCCTCATTCCCAGGTGTCAGGGACTGAATGGCGCCCTGATTCATCTATTAAAGCCCCAACCCCAGTACAGTCAGAATGTTGATGTTTTTAGAGATAGGCTTTCAAAGAGGTGACTAAGCTACAATGAAGTCATTAGGGGGAAACTAATCTAATACCTGGTGTCCTTATAAAGAGGGACTATGTAAACACAAAGAGACACCTGGAGTACATTTGCACTAGAAGTGGCCACATGAGTAGAAAATGAGAAGAAAGTCATCTGACCAAGGAGAGAAGCCTCAGAATAAAATCAACTCTTCTTATACCTGATTTCAGATGTTAGCCTCCAGTACTGTGAGAAAACATGTTTCTCTTGTTTAAACTATAAGTCAGTAGCATTTTGTTATAGCAGTCCTAGAAAATAAATATATCAGGCAATATTCTGTCATTATAGATTAGATTATATTTTCTGCAACTTTATATAAACTACATTTTTATCTGGTTTATTTCACTCAGCATAAACACTTTATGATCCATCCATTTAATTGAAATATCAATACTTTGTTATTTTTCATTATTGACTAATATTCCAATGAATGGATATACCACAGTTTATTCATCCATCACTTATTACTGGACATTTAGTTTGTTTGCTTGTTGCAATTTTTACAAATAAAGATTCTATGGGCATTTATTTATAAGACTTTTGTAGATATATGTTTTTTTTTCTTTTTTTTCTTTTTTTTTTTTTTTTTTTTTGCTCTTGGGTAAATACCTAAGGTTGGAATGACTAGGCATACATACAGCTTTTAATAAAATTGCTGAACCATTTTCCAAAATTGTACCATTTTACATTCCTATCAGCAGTCTTTGACAGTTATAGTTGCTCTATATCCTTGCCCAAAACATCATTTTGTATTTTAGACTTTCTATTAAGTATATGGTAGTATGTCATTGTTACCTTTCAATTTTCATTATGATAACACAATATTGTTTTCATATGCTTATTTTCCAAAGGATATTTTTTAATAAAGTATTGAAATTTTTTTTGTGTGTGTGTTTTGGGCTGTTTTCTTATTACTAAATTTTGAGAGTTGTTTATATATTCTGAATACAAAGTCTTTATCCAACAGGGGATTTGAAAAATGTTCTCTGTCTTTTTACTTTCTTACTAGTGTCTTTCATAGAAGAGAAAATTTTAATTAAGTCAAGTTATTTACTTGTTCTTATATAGATGATGCTTTTGGGTTTTGCCTCTGATAAATTTTTGCCTAACCTAAAGTAAAGAATTCTTTCTCTTATGTGTGTTTTTAGGCGTTTTATAGTTGTAGGATTTAAATTTAGGTCTATGACCCATTTTGAATTAATGTTTTCATACTACTACTTCATTTGTGTTTCTATATGTAAAATCAATGAGCATGACTTCTTCTTTTCATAAAAAAAGCACACTTACCTGTTTCAACCCTCACTCTACCCTTTTCCCTGTTGGGACATCCTTTCACCCAAGCCTTAGACTCCATCCCTTCCTCAGTCATCATGTTCTTGCTGTGTCGGCAACATTAACATGGTGCAGACACTTTCTCTCTTGGTTTCTTCTATTCACATACATACAAGTTCAGTTCTCTCCTATACTAAATATTAATAATAATAGGAAAACAACACTTTCTGGAAACTCCATAGCTTTCTAGTCATTCAACATTAACATGCATTTTTCCTTCTCCAAAACCTTCTCCTGTTGAACATCATCTGTTTTCTCACCTCTCTCTCTCTCTCTCCTCCAACCTCCCACTGCCAGGTTTCTGCCTCAGTCATTGTGCCAAAACTCCTCTTACTGCAAGCATTTGACTGTCCTTGGCCTCTGGCACAGTTCCAGCTTCATCGTCCATCATACCAGCCTCTCTGGAAGGCATTTGCACTGCTGATCTCCCTTATCAAGGGACATTTTCTTAGCTTGTCTGAGCACACACTGCTGGATCTTCTTCACCCTGCTGAAATCGCCTTATACGCAACTCCTATATTGTTTCCTTTCCTGTCTCTGTTGAGACATGTTTTCTCAATGTTTTGCCTTATTCTGTACACTCGTACATGAAAACAAGAATTCCACTGTCATCTTTAAAATATTTTCTTCTGTATATTTCTGGCCCAGATTTATATAATCTGAGCTATATAATCAAGTTCCTGATGAATATTTCCAGTAGGAATGTCAAGTTTGATTCTGGCCAAACTTAACCTCATTATTTCATTACAAATGACTCAAACATGGGGGTCATTTGTATTTTCTCTGCTGGCAGATGGCATAGCACCCATCCTGGAACCAAAACTGGAAGCCAGGATTCATCCCTAACCACATTCTTCCTCCATTTCTTCTGACAAATAACCAAAATATTCTTATCTCTTGTATGTCTCCAATCTATTATTATTCTCTCCATCCATTGCTTTTACCCTCATTATATCTCATCTTAGATACTGGCATAAACTTCAAATGGTCTTGAAGACTCTGTAGTTCTTACACCCTAAACATTCAAAGTATTTGTGCTGCCAGAGTAAACTTTCTGAAAGACAGTTTTGTCCATGGGAGCACTGTTTAAAAGATGCATCTCTAATGTTCATTCAACCCATTCTCATACAACAGCATATAATATTAATATCATTTCATGAACTCACTATTTTTGCCACAGTTTTCCTTACAAATTCTATCACTAGAAACCCTTCTACCTGGATACTAAGATCTATTCATTAAATTTCTATGTTTCCTAAACATGACATTTTAATACTCCTCTACTTCTTAATCCATGATATGACATTTCCTTAAATAATCTGATCAACACACATTCCGAAAAGGCTGGCTCATTCCTCCTTTTACATGGAACCTTCCATGACTCAGCCAAGCCTACTTGGGTGCTCTTTCCTTCCCTAAGTACATTCTCTATAACATTCCTTAACCCATTGTCCAGTAATTACATTTTAACTTCCTTTGGGCACAAGCAAGCTCATATTTTGTCTGTATCTTCAGTGACTTGAGCAATGCTTGGCATGCAGAAGATTTAAACAATGTTCATTAATTGATGGTCAGTTTCCCTTTCTTTATTTTCTTGTAGAATCCTGGTTCTAGTAGGGATCATTTACAATCAGAAAAATATTGCTTTTTCTCTAAGAAAGTGGGCATTTTGGCTATGTTCTAAAGACTGAAATGAGAATATGTCTTTTGAATCCTACACGAGACAAGAAAATTTAAAACTTGGAAAGTAAAGGTTCAACCCATTAATTTTGGTGAGTATTATGGTTTGGATGTGGGGTGTCCCCTCAAAAGAGCCTACTGTGTTAACGCAGGAATATTCAAAGGTGAAATGGTTGGATGGTGTTGTGACCTAATCAGTCCATCCATCCGTCCTACTTTGGATAACAGGTAACAAAAGACAGATGTGGCATGGCTGTAGGAGGTGGGTCACTTAGAACTCTTCCCTGAGGCCCCTTCCCCTTTCCCTCCCTCCACTTCCTATCTGCTACAACAACCGGAGAGGTTTCCCGCCACCATGCCCTTCCACCATAATGTGCGCCTCACCTTGGGCCCGGAGCAATGGCCTTGACAGATCATGAAGTAAACCTCTGGAACCATGAGCCAGGATAAGCTTTCCCCCCTCTGAATTGTTCTTGTCAGACATTTTGATCACAGGAATGCTGACTAACACAGTGAGCAAACAAACTCAAAAAAAGCAGTGAAGGCATTCAATCTCTTTAGATGTTCCCATTCATTCTAAAAAGGTAAAATATACACTGTCTGATTGTAAAGTGAATGTTATTCTTACTATTTTGTTTCTTGTCCTGTATACTCGTAGAAGAAAAATTAATAATTTTAAACATAATTTATATTACTTCTAATAATTCATTTTGACTTGATAGTTAATTCTTGGGCATAACTTCAGCGTTAGAATAAGATATAAAAATTTAAAAAATAGTTATATGCTATAAATTATTCATATAATATTATCAAAGTGCTTTGATATTAAGAAATATGAACCTTAATGTAGAGGTAAAAAAAAAGAGAGAGAGAAAGATTAAAGAAACTAAAATAATAATAAATCCTAAACTGTCTTACTTCCCATCATTTTTATCTTATTGTTCAATACTAAAGGTCCTTCTCATCATAAAATTATCAGCAAGGAAATGGAACATTGGATTCAAGAATGATGAGTATTTAACAAAAGAAATCGAATGAATGTCATCTTTTCCATTTCAGTTACTGTACTGAAGTCAACCAGGGGTTCTTACTAGAATGACCCGTGGAAACATAAAATCAGAGTACAAGTTTGGATTCTGCTTTTTGCCATTTGTGTGGCAGTAAGCAGGTCATTAACCTCTGACTTTTTATAAACTTCCTGCAGCAGTAATAGCAAGGTCTGCTTAGTAAAGGAATATAGTCAAATGTATGTGTCAATCAGAATAGGCTGGGTTGTGCTCTAGAACAAGAGAGATATCATAATTTTTATTTTGTTTAACCATTCAAATTTTACCAATAAAAATTACCAAATATATTACACTCATCTAATCCATAAAAAATATACTTTTCAAGGTTAATATTTATTATCATTTTTATTCTTTCCTGAAACTAAAAATTCACAAAAATATGAAAATCAATAAAAATAAACAGCTATAATTAGATAGAACTTTTCATTTAGTTAAACCTAGATATGCTGCTTTGTCACATTCATGCAGGTTTCAAATTAAAGAACAAATACAAATTGCTGTGATAAATTAAAAATGTTTTTTCCTTCGCTTTTTCTGTCCCTGTTTTCAAGCAGAATGATATTTAACATTTCGTCCACTAACTAGTATAGTTTAAGCCGTAATTGTGTAAAATGCTAGAAGTGCAGAATGACCCGGAAGACATGGCCAGGCTCTTGTAAGATTCACAGCTCTAAGGAAGGTTGATATTAACAATTACCAGTTACTCTGCAGGGGCGATATGCAAGAGTGGATAGGTTTCTAAAACTATTTTGGTGACAGCCATCATCATCACAGAAAATTATAGATCATACATACTGGAAAATAATATAATACTAATTAGCCATTTTATTTGTAAAAGAGTCAAAGTTTTAATGTAAGTACTTCTTACCCTATATTGAGTCAAACTGTTAGCCTCTCACTGAAAATGATGAAATCACATTGCCCCAGTTTTATCAATCAGGAGTCTTGAATATTACTGAACTGAATGCATGTGTGTGACGCAAGTTCTATTTTATAAACATCAAGGACTATTCTGTTCCTAAATGATGATAAAATTTTATTAATAACTTGATTATCACATTTTGAAATGTCAAGTATCTGGGGCTTAACTTATAACTGTTAGCACTGATTGAACATTCAGGAAATAGTATAGACCCTAATTTGATCACTCAGATTTTAACATCAGGCCATTATAGAGTTCTAACTTCACCTTTGGCACTCATTTCTCTTGTTATTTTGGTCAGTGTATATAATCTTTCTTTGACTTGTTTTGTCTCCTTATTAATCCATGGAGATACAAATCACATCCTGTAAGAATGATTCAGCTTAAAATAACAGCTCATCCTTTAAAATTCATCTCAGAGAAGAGGAGGCTTGTTTAGCTCATACAACAGGAAGGGCAGAGGTGATTGGCTGCTGGCATTAGATCAGCAGCACGCTCATGTCACTGCCAACACTTCCATGAGCATCTTCACATTCTTATGCTTTGTACCTGATGGTCCCCAAATGTCTATTATATCTCGACATTATTTCACCCTTCAGCAGAAAGAAAAAGGAAAAGTGAATGTCTTCAACTTATTTATTTATTTACTTACTTTTACGACCATAGCTTGGCCAGCAGTTTGTCACCTAGCTGCCTGTAACTCTAAGGATAATGTGAGCTTTAATACTGACACCCCAAATGAAATCTCACTTCATTAAAGCCCCCCCATACTCGCCCCCCACACACACACACACAGAGAATGGATGTTGAAAGGACAAACAGCATTTTCCAGCAAATCAAGATACCTAACCATTGGTCAATGGGAGAATTAAATGACATGATGGGAGCAAAACCTTTACCCAAGTGCTCCGAACAGAATAATCCCTCACTACAGAGGCGGTCATTATTATCTCTGCAGTAAAGTTGAATGCATTAAATGCCACATACACCTAATATGAAATATTAATATAAAAAGTGATGTAAAATAAATTTTCTTGAATATCCCCTGGGGCATGCAGTAGAATTTTATTTCCTTTACCTCTCCTAATATGACTAATGAAATATGAGAAGAAGTGGCCTGTGTTGCCTCTGAGTGGAAGTTTTAAAAGGCAGTGTGCACTTTATCACATCCTCATTCTTTGTCAGCCTGCCATTAATCCAGATGTTGGGTACTGTGTGAGCCTTGTCCTAGAGAGAAGGTGATAGGAAGTAGAAAATCAGTTGCTCAACCATGGCAAACCTGCAACATGGGTGGTAAATAATTTGTCTTTTTAAAACCATGGAGATTTTGGTGTTGCTTATTGACCATAGCATAGGCCACACTATTTTTTTCTTCTTCAAAGCATAAAAACCAAGATACAAAATAGTAAGAGCAACATTTACTTTATACCTAGACAACATATATTTTACTATTTTAGAATGAGTGGGAACATCTACAGAGATTGAATGTCATTACAGACTTTGGAGCTTAAACATGCTCACCCAACTTAATGGGTGAAACATTGTTTTATTTCGTAAGATGATCTTCCTCCTTGAAAAAAAAAAAAAAAAAAAACTAGGATCAAGGTTCAAGGTTCCTGTCCTCTCTGGTTTTACTATCTTCTTGGCCACATCTCCAAATGTAGTTATATGGCAGAGGAGAGTTTTTCAATTTTGCATCACCAGCACTTAGCAAAGTGTTTTGTATCACCAACCCTCAGATTCAGTGAGAACGTAGGCATGTGGCTCCATCTCACAGAAGGTAGGTGGGGAAGTGAAGTCCAACTGCTTATCCAATTAGGAAAAGGGATTTCAATACACACCTGGTCTTTGCTACAATTACAATTCTATAATCTGCAATTCTATGTGCAATAACACAAGACAATATTTCAATGGAAAAATAAGTAGCCACCCTTCTATATATTGTGGTTTTTCAATTGCCCCCAATCATCTCCAAACATAGGCTATTTTTCATTGATGACATTAAGATTTGTGAAAATAATCTGAATCCACCTTGAGAACTTCAGTGGGGGGGCTGCCAATTAAATTCTTTCAGCTACTCTCATCAAATTTATTTTCTTAAACACCTCATCAGTGGAACATTTTGTGATGTCAATTTAATCTCAACCTCTATACTAATTCATACAATTTCAATTAGAAGTTCTATTCATAACAGAGACTGAATACGCATATAAAACAGAGAATTGGAAAGATTTAAATTAAGAGTAATGTTTCAGGAGCTGCTGTATTCCCCTTATTATCTACAAATGCCAAATGAAACTTTCAGTAATGGGTAATGGCCATTGTTGGATTTTATGATCATTTCACATTTTATCAAAAGCCAATTAAAATAATTGTCTTAGTTAAAATAATTTAAAGTCACCTGAAAACTGAGGTGTGTATGTGTATTTTCACTCTACACATAAGCATTTATTATCTGAAAATAATTTTGGAATCTTCTTATATTAAAAAAAAGCAGAGAACAAACAGATAATAAAAATGAAAGGGGAAAATATTGCAAAGTCAAGTGATTTTTATTTAAGTTAGTTCCTAAAATGTAAACTAGTAAGCCTGGTGCCCATTGTTTTAAATTTATTTTTAACTGACACACAAAAACATAACCATTGTACATACTAATGGGTCCTTTCCTATTTCTTTGATTTTAAACTTTTCTTTTGTAATCTATTTAAAAACCTTAGTTTTCAAAGGTTAGGGATCACATTTGTTTCAAAATTATATCCCCTATACCTTTGTACTGAGTACATTTTATACACTCAGTGACCCATTTTAAATGTTATATAAAGAAATCTTGATTTTAAATATTGGGTACACCCAGACACACATCTACATCCACATACATACATATATGTATAAGCACATATACACTAACACATGAACACACAATGTTTATTTTTTGTGCAAGTAAGAAAAAAAAGGAGTCTTAGCTTTAATTTCTTTAATTATTTCTACATATTGTTCTCTTCTCAAGACATATGACAATATTATAAATCTTAAATAAGAGAAATAACTTTTATAGACCTAGAAAGCCTATTTTTAAAATGCCATTTTATTGAGGCTGGGGTTGTGGCTCAGTGGTAGAGTGCTCACCTAGCACGGGTGTGAGGCGCTGGGTTTGATGTTTAGCACCACATAAAAATGAAATAATGACATTGTGTCTACCTGCTACAACTAAAAAATAAATATTTTTAAAAAATAGAATTTTATTAATAACTATTTTATAACCCACAAGTTTATTTAATGTGTAAAGTTACATAATTATAAAACAAAAAGCTTACTAACTCATTTATCTTAACTAAACATACCTACACAACTCCAATTAATAACCTTTGCCTTATAATTGTATAGTTTATCTAAAATATTTTCCATTTCTAATATTCTAATATTCCATTAAGCACATACATCCTAGAGTATCCTTCTCTTCCTGCTCTTCCTCCTCCTCTTCCACCTCCTTCTGCCCCCCCCCCAACTTCTTCTTCCTCCCTCTGCTCTCATTGCTTTAATTTTCGCCATCACCATGGCTACCACCTATACTTACTCTTAAAAATAAGTTTTGATAAAAGACAAACCAGGATGTGACTCAGTACGGATATATCTTCTCTATGCATATGACCAAACACACAAGTTTTGAACAAGGTCATTTCTAGGATTGGGACACTGAACTTCTAACTTCTGAGCCACCCTGAGAGGTAGTTGTCACATGAAATATGTAAAATGACGAATATCTGAGACCAATATCTTCTGCAGTGACTCAGAGTACATTTCTTTTACTCTCTGAATATTCTTAGGTCCAATTGAAAGACAATTCTTCTCTGAAACCTTTGGGAACAATAAGACCCAGACTGAGTCAGACATCACTTTATAGCAAATTGCATTCCTGTTACTCATTCATTATATTTTAATCTTTTGAAAATTGACTCACTGTCATTCATTACTCACTATTATTTCTGAGAACTAAATAGATAGAAGAATGAGTTTATTTTGACAATTCCATTATTGATGTGCTTGTTATAAGTAAATGTAAGAATGCCTCTAAGATGTTTGCTGATGACTGAAAAATAACAATAAAAACAAAGTAGTATAAATCACCTCTCATTTTTCTATGCATTTTGGTGTGCTATGGGTCAAAGCACTATCTCAAAACAAACCTTTGAAAATGTCAAGGAAAATATAGGCAGTATGTTAGGTAGAGTCCTGATGGCCCCCACTGATATCCTGATTCCTTGATTATTCAGTAAACCACTAAGCTAGATACTGTTAAAAACACACTTTGCAGATAAGATTAAGGTTACTAATCACCCGATCTCTAAAGAGAAATGTTATCTTAGATTTTCTGGCAGATCAGTATAGTTGCATGGGTCCTTAAAAGCAGAAGAGGAAGGCTGAACAGATGGTCAGAGAGACACAGCAGAAGTGGGAGGAAAAGAGAACAAACAGATCAAGGGGAAAGTTAGGTTCTAAGCATGAGAAAGATTCTACCTGCCCTTGTAGACTTTCAAGGGCATCAGGAACCAGGAAATGTGAGGACGCTCTGGAAGCTGAGAACAATTAGCAAGGAAACTGAGTCCTTGGTCCAATAATTGGAGTTGAATTTCAATTGTGGAATTTTAATCATGGAACTGAATTCTTTCAGCAGCCTTGAATAAGATTGGAAGTAAATTCGAAGAACACCAGAATTTTGGTTGACATCTTGGTTTTGAGTCTTGTATGATTCTTTTTTTTTTAAGAGAGAGAGAATTTTTTAATATTTATTTTTCAGTTTTTGTTGGACACAACATCTTTATTTTATTTTATGTGGTGCTTAGGATCGAACCCAGCACCTCGTGCATGCCAGGCGAGCACATTACTGCTTGAGCCCCATCCCAGCCCCCTTTGTATGATTCTTAAATAGAGAAGCACCTGAGCCACAGGAGGTCCCTGATGCAAAGAAATTGTGAGATAAATTCATTCTGTTTTAAGCCATTATGTTTGTGGCAATTTGTTATGGCAGTTCACCAATAGTATGTATGTTTGAGAGAGAGAGAGAGAGAGAGAGAGAGAGAGAGAGAGATATTATGTGTGTTGTTCATTCAGGTTTCCTAACCCTAGAACTAAACTAGAACATAAATTTCAGTGTATATATCTATTTGATAGATGAAGATATTTTGTTGCAACAATTACTTTAGAGACCAAAAGTTAGACAATGTTATTCTAAGAAAAACAAAATAGGTGATGGTTATTTTCTCATGTGTAATCAAATCGTCTTTTTGACATTTCAAAAGTGAATATATTCCCAGGCATGGTGGCACACAACTGTATACCAGTGGCTGGGGAGGCTCAGGCAGGAAGATTGCAAGTTCAAATCCAGCCTCAGCAATTGTGAGGCACTAACCAACTCAGTGAAACCCTGTCTCTAAATAAAATACAAAATAGGTCTGGGGATGTGGCTCAGTGGTCAAATTCCCCTGAGTTCAATCCCTTGTACTAAATAAATAAATAAATAAATAAAGTGAATAGATTGATATTTCATGTTGTAATTAAATAGTACACAGCCAAAGAAAAGACAGAAGTTAGCAAGATCTTATTAGAAATGGATATTTCTAAGAAACCCAACCTAACTGCTATGTTATTTTTCAAGATTTCAACAGAACATGTGAAATTATTTAGGCATGATGATGAAAACACAGATCTTTTCAAGATGTGCAACATTCCTTTGGAAAGAAGGTAATTTATTCATAAGACACATTCTTTTAAAATATGAATATAGTCATTTGCAAAATTAGGAATGCTATTAAGAAAGTCCATTTTATTTAAGATTAAAGTCAGGGTCATAATCCTCCTTCTGTAATTAAATATTTAAGTATAAGAATTCACTAAACTTCAGAGAACCATCATATGCAAACACAAGGTTAAGTATGCCAGGTAAAGAACAGTTGGAAAACTCTCATGGTACACTTAAACACATGCATTCCCTGTCTTCAAAGCCAATAATTCCATCAAGCTCCTAGTTGAGAAGTTAAAACTAGTAGTACTAACAGGAGCTAGTTTTCTGGACCTCCCAGAATTGGTAAAAGATAACTTATCTGTGCATATATTTCTGTCCAGGTTAAGTCACCTTCATGTTCAAAGCTATAAATTGGCCCAAATAGTCTTTTGGATAGATAACACTAGTCTAAAGAAACGACTCGTACCTTCTTTTCCTAACATGTTTGAAGTATAGAATTAATTGCTCAATTCATCCTATGAATATAAAATATCATGTCACTTGAAAAAGTCACTTCTGTTAAAAGGAAGCTACTATGATTTGGAGAAGTATTCCCCCAAACGTCCACGTGTTCAATGTCTGATCCCCATGGTAGTATTAATGGGAATATGTGGAACTTTTGGCTTTCAGAAATCCTTAGGTCCTTTGAGGTGTGATCACTGAGAAGGATTATGGGATCTCACTCCCACCAGTTCTCCTCTTTGGTCTCCTCTTTGGTCCATGAGGGGAACAGCTTGCTCTGCCATACTCTCCCGCCATTCTGCACTCTACTGGAGACCAAATGATTCTACACAGATGTGGACTAGAGCCCTGAAATTTCAGTGAAAATAAACCTTTTCGCTTTATAAAGTATCTCTCTCAGGTATTTCCTTAGCATGACAGAAAGCTAACACAGAATTTGAGCTTGTTCTTAACCATACCAGGGAGGAGTGGTGCCATCAGGGACTTGCTATTAGATAAGAGGTACACATCCCTAATATGTGTTTCTGGAAGAGACTTGGAAATGTGGCTCTATGTAATCTCCTGTGTTTGGCTGTCCTCTCAGTACATTGGACAGAGTCTGACAAATGCACAAAGAGGATGCCCAGACACAGAGAACTGTAAGAGTGAGACATATTCTAGGCCCAGTCTAGATCTGGAGACAAAAATGAAATCACATACTCTGAATACTGAGGTATTTTTCTCTCTGACTTTCTGTCTATGACAATCTTATTTCAAGTATATTTGCTCAACACTTTGGGATAAGACAGGAGTTAGGGGAAGTAAACTAGGTAAAATGAAAACTATTGAAGTTTCCATGTACTCAGAATATTGGAGGAAAAACAAATTAATTTTGACCTTTCAGTTTACTCTTTGCCACTGACTAATAATTTCCTTAAAAGTTTGAACTTACGGTGCAAATGTTTACTCTCATATAAAATAAAGAATTAAGAAATTTTATATTTTTGTGACACTATTCAATGTTAACCATTACCTGTTCTTTTCCCTCTGTTCTTCTATCCCAAAACTAGGCTTAAACGTTAACTCTTAGAACTCAGTGATAAAATTTATCTTAGTTCACATAGCAGCCAACTCAATGCTTGGCACAAAGAAGAAGTTGATATACTGGATTTCATTCCAAAAATACTCACTGAATTAGGTAATCTGATGATAGGTGGAAGGAATTCTTAGCTCTTATTTCTCAGGTTCCATTATGCACTAGCTTAAGGATAGCACAAGTATAGTACCCACAAAGATTATCTAATTCAGTATGCATTACTAATTTATATTTCCAGTTTCCTGTTTGTTATTGTTTGGATATGTGGTCTCTCCAAAAAGCTCATGTATAAGACAGTGCAAAAATGTTCAGAGGTTGAATGGTTATAAGAACTCTAAACTAATAAGTGAATTGATCCACTTTAATGGATTAAGTGGGTGGTAATTATTGGCAGATAGAGTGTGACTGGAGAAAGTAGTTCTCTGGGGGCATGCCTTTGAGGGTTATATTTGTCTCTGGTTAGCTGAGCTCTACATGTTTCCTGTTGTCATGTCCTGAGCTGCTTTCCTCCACAATCCTCTTCCACCATGAAGTTCTGCTTCATGTGGGGCCCAAAACTAGGGAGTCAGCCAAACATGGACTGGATCTCTGAAGCTCATGAGCCAAAATAAATTTTTCTTGTCAGGTCTTTTGGTCTTTTGCTTAAACACTTCTGGAATGGCAATAGCATCCAGCTATGGGATGTTTTATTTTCTCATTCAAGGTGAAGGAAACTAAGGGAGTATAGAGTGAGTATTTTGGGTAAAGTCACAAAACTAGTAAGTGACTGATATGAAATTGTAATCCAACTTTTATAGATCTAAGCTTTTGCTCTTTCTACAATACCACATTATGTTTCTAAGAAAAAAATAACAAAATCTATTAAAATTAGAACATTTCATAATAAGTTCCAACAGAGAACAGTCTTTGGTTTTCAGAAAGAATGGGTTCATCTACTATCTTTGTTACTTATTTTTGTGAACTGGATATGGTTTTGGTGATACTCTGTGCTCAGTTTACTCATCTGTCAAAATAATAAATGCACCTATTTGTGATTTTATGAGGAATAAATGAGATAATAAATGTAAAAACGCTTCACTTTTACTGAGGCTAGCTTTGAACTCATGATCCTCCTACCTCAGTGTCCCAAGCTGCAGGGATTACAGGTGTGCGCCACTGCACCCAGCAAATATAAAGTTTTTACTCCATTTTCTGGCACTAGTAAGTACACTTTAGAGGTTATTGTGTATTATTATTATTATTATTATTATTATTATTATTATTATTATCAACTGCTATACTTGGTGGGTGAAATCATAACTATCATGCAAATATTAAGATGAAAATTATGACTGTAGACTAGAATAACTGAGTCCCAATTACTCACCTCAAAAAATAGACCAGTTAAGCATCGTGAGCATTTTTCTCTCCCTTGATTCCAAACATAATTATCTCCCATTATTCATGGCCCATTTAAACCCTTTATAAAGGCCCTATACTCCTAAAAGAACTTAGAGCAATGTGTGACAGATACTGTGACGCATAATGGATAATAAAGTTTTATTTGTTTTATCAGAAATCTCTATAACCTAATCAGGAATGAAAGTGGAAGCAGGTTCCTTTTGCTCTTGCTTTGAGCCATCAGAATAACTGGCAGTGCTGTGTACATGCAAGATGTCAAGGCTGTTGAAAATGCATTGTTGAGCACCGCAGGGGGGTGGCAGCACTTAGCCAACAGGGGAGATAGTGCTGAGAAATTAGAATGGGAAGCTAAGCATCATGATCTCCCCCAGAGACCTGTACTAGTCATTCAATGTGAATGCCAGAGATGAGACATTCACAGCACGGGAATCTGCACTTCCATGCTGTGTTCTGAACTTTTGAAGGATCCTATTAAATGACAAGGGCAACACTGAAAAATACTACAACCTCACTCAATGCTGTCATCTAGTGTTGAAATATAGCCTCACGGACATGAGCAGCAACCATCTACAGAAGCTACAGGGGCACATTACAAGCCATGAGGTGCTCTAAACTACCCTGGGAATTCCTAACACCATGAGGCCTCCTAGAAGGGGAGAATTAAGCTCTATCTTTTTTTGTCACCTTTGTACAGATTCTCTATTTTAAACTTTGAAAAAAAAATGCCACAACTGTCAGTGAATAGCTATAAAGGACAGTAGGGACAAAGCACTAAAGAAAAGAAAACTGGCAAGCGGCACTGAGAGGGACATATCAGATCAGAAAATCAGAACCACAGAGGTTGTTGGACTCATTTTCCAGACAGGAAAACTAAAGTCCAAAGAGATGACCGTAGCTAACATAATCAGTTAGTTCAATATCTGGCTTTAAAATGTCACGCAAGTGCTGTACGATACATGGATAATATGCTTCTGACTCAACAGAATAAACTAAATTTCAAAATTTGGCCCCGAGATTCTCAGTCCATGGTGTAATGCACCTTCTTTCAGTTGTTCAGTCAAATACTCATTAGGTGCTGTTGAGGAATAGCAAATGTAATGAAAGTCCCAATAAGTTAACATTAAGGTGGGAAGATCACCTTAGTGGTCCTGCTCTATGGAACCCTTCAAAGATGATGGCCTTTGCCTGGTGAGAAAATTTCAAGAGAAATTGATATGAGGAATCGGCACAGACTGAAATGTATTGGTCCAAAATTCATATACTGAAATCTTAACCCCTACTGGGACTATATTTGCAAATTAACCCTATAAGGAGGTAATAAATAATAAATCAGATCATACAGGAGGGGTCCTAATCCAACAGAAGTGGTATCTTTATAAGAGGAGGAAGAGTCACCTCTGTCTTGGTGAGCACCCAGAGGAAAGGTCATGCAAGGCCACAGCAAGAAGGCAGCTGCCTCCTAGCCAGGGAGGAGGGAATTGGCAGGAAGCACCTGACTGTACCTTCACAATGGACTTGTAGGCTCCAAAACTGTGAGAATATGAATCACTGTCATTTAAGCCCACCACGCTGTGGTATTTTGCTATGGCAGCTCAAGAAAACTAATGCAGGAAGATTCTCTTTTGCTGCTTTTGAGATAGGGTCCTGTGATAAGACTGTAAAAAGCAGCCTCTAGCTGAGAGGCACTGAGAAAACAGAGCCTCAGACTTAGAGCTACAAGAAACTGAATTCAGACTCAATCACATGAGCTGAAAGCACACCTCAGGCACCAGGAGAAGACACGTGCTCCTCAATTTCATCTTGTGAGAACCCAAGCAGAGAGCAACTAGCCACGCTGTACAGACTTCTGCCCTGCTGAACTGTGAGCTAATAAAAGCCATCCTCTCTTAAGCTGCCAAATTTCGGGTTATGTTTTACAAAGTGACAGAAAATTAACACTTTCAAGTGGTAGTAGTTCTAAAATCTGATGCTTAGGAAATCAGAGATACAGGCACAAATATGTATATTTTATATTTTTTCAAAAAACTAAAAAGATGAAAACCTCCATATCTAATAATAAGTAATTAATTTTATCAATTATGGAATAGCCAGATGAAAAAATATCCTATGGCCATTAAAAAAAATATGTGGAAACAACACCATGAGAAATGGGTAAATATAAATAATATGATTTCTTTGGATGGGGAGATTTTTGTATATTATATATACATATTATAGAATATTTTGTATTTCAAAATGTTAATAAATATTAACTCTTTTGACAGAATTGGAGATTATTGATTTTAGCTTTTTCTCTGTGGGCTTTTCTGTATCAATTATTTAATAATAGCAGTTATTATTTACAATAAGGAGTAGAAATAATAATAATAAATTGCATTTTAATAGTACTTTGAAAGAAAGTATTTTATATTCTAATCCTTCAGAAGTAAGATCCAGAGATACTTTTGAGTGGGTTGCCCAGTATTCTTCTGGAGACGTGTTACTTTTAAATTTTTCTTAAAGTAATCATTATTCAGTTGTAGTGTGGCCTCTGGCCTTTAGAACACATTATTCTCATCAGGGGTAAAGTTTCAGGTTCATTTATTCCACAGACATTGGACAGATTGATGTTGATACGTTTTTTTTTTTTCCCTTTTTTTTTTTTTTTTTGCAGCTTCTACAGTATTTTGTTGTATTTTCTTTTTTGTGTGGTACTCGGGATTGAACCCAGGGACTTCTGCATGTGAGGCAAGCACTCTACCAACTGAGCTATATCCCCAGCCCTCTCCTACAGCATTTTAAAATACTTTTTTGTGGGGCAGGGAGAGGGAGTATCAGGGGATTGAACTCAGGGGCCCTTAGAAACTGAGCCACATCCTCAGCCCTTTTTAGTTTTTTTTTTTTGTTGTTGTTGTTGTTGTTGTTGTTATTTTTTGAGACAAGGTCTCACTAAAGTTGCTTAAGGCCTCACTAAATTGCTGAGACTGGCTTTGAAGTCACAATCCTCCTGTCTCAATTTCCTGAGCTACCAGGATTAAAGGCATGCACCATTGTGACCAGCTAAAACTACTTTTTGATAGTCTGTAAGCTGTCAAAATGATGATGATAATAATTATGATAACCATAACTGAGTAATAAACTTAGACAGGACATTTTGATTAATTAATCAGCTACATAGCTATGTAACTGAAAAATGACAAAATGGGTGAAGTCAGAGTGAGCAGGATACACTAAAGTCTAATGTGTTCAGGGGCCTACAGTACCTGAGTATTGGCAAGCCAAAGAGAGCAAAAGTTCAATACTGATTTAATTTAAAAGTTTGCTGTGCTTTATCATTCATGTGCAATTATAGTTAGTTCATTAATTACCTTCTTGAGAAGTAAGAATGGAAACTGAATTAAATGGTAGTTTTAAAAAGCTAATTTTGCAAACAATTAAATGAAGCCAAATATAATTGATAATTGCTGTAACAACTGGCCCTGAGGCATTCCTCTTTAGAAAAAAATGTTTAGACTCTTATAGTATAAGAAAATAGAAACTCTATTTAAAGCATGTAAGAAAAAGTGAAAATAAAGAAAATGATGCTTTTCATAAAACTTGACTCAATCTAAAGGTGACAACTTTAGCAACATAAATTTTAACATTGTTTCTAGGCAGGAAAAAAAAAAAGTTGATAAAGACCAAAGTATAAAAGTTGGGAAATAATATATTTCAACCGTCACCAAAGTAAGTACTTAATAAAAACAATAAAGTTTGCACTACTTTTCTGTCTTTTGTAAATAAAATTAATTCTATTGAATAATGTATTTTATGTATATATTATATATGTGTGTATATACATGCATGTACATATACACATAGCTTTTAGAGTTTCTAAATTGCAACCACACAGCAAACTGATCATACAGTTTTATTTATTTATTTTTCCAATTTAATATTTATTATAGTATCTTATTTTGTGGTCTTAAAATATCTTTGCTGAGCACTTTCTTTGGGGAAGCACTATGCTAAATGTTTGGCATATATCTAACCCTTCTCTCAAACTGCTTAGAGTCCATCAGAGGATAAACATGCCAATATAGCAAAGCACCCAGAGAACAAGCTTGTGAATCGGCTTTATGTTGCTGTAACCAAAATGCCAGGCAAGATCAGCTTCGAAGAGGCAGAGCTACTTTGGGGCTCGTATTTTCAGAAGTTCATTTTATGGTCTTCTTACTCCATTGCTTTGGACCCAAGGTGAGGCAGAACACCATGATGGAAGGGCAAGGTAGAAGAAAGCCACTCACTTCGTGGCATGCAGAAAGTAGAGAGAGAGAAGGGGGAGTGGCCCCAGGGAAGATACAGCATTCCAGGACATGCCCCCACTGACACTCTTCCTGCAGCCATGCTCCACCTGTTTAAGGTTACCACCCAATCTATCCAAACTAGGATCGTTTCATGAGGTTACTGATCTCATGATTGATCATTTCACTTCTGAATATTTGTGGGAGACGCCTCAAATCCAAACCATGACAGCATGAGACAAAGCAACCCAGACAGAAAGGTCTCACTTCAATATGGGCCTGCCAATGCAGGTGTTTCCTGGGCAGGGTGTGGAAGACATCAATCACACCTTACTGCATAGGCTGGGTGGTTTCATGAGAAACACACAGGAGTAGAGAGAAGAGTATGGAGAAAATCCCCCCCCCCCCGCCCTGACCTCGGAGCACAGCATGTAGGAAACTTCTAATCAGGCAAAGTTTTAGAAGACATTGGTTTTGGAAAGTATCCAGACATCAATGTATTTTCATTTATTTACTCATTCACTTAACAGTCCATTATTTCTGGTTATCCATGTGCTTGACATTTTGCTCAGGTGACCAAAATTTTACCAAACTCTTTGTTTTGGAGATCTCATGGGTTATCTGAAGACAGGGGGGAAGTTAGCCAGCCTCAGCTGCTGACAGTTGCCCTTCTCCCTGCATCTCAGAACAGAGCCTGTTTTTGTTGTTGTTTTGCTTTGTTTTTCAAGCAAAGTGTGGCAACGTTGGAATGAATTGTGATTGGTCCACATCATCATGGCAATACCAATCCCTTTCACCCAAACCTTTTCAGATTCTCTTGCAACTGGGAGTAGCCAGTGAGCAAAGGAGAATGAAATGGTAAAGATGGATTTTGAATGTGCTTTGTCATTTACATGTATGTGATACAATGTATTGTATTTACCAAATATATTTTATATATGATATATACAATTATACTTATATGCACATATATTATATATGCATGTGTTCTTTCTTCCACATAACAATACTTCAGTTATCTTCTTAAAAACTCCCAGACCAATATCTTTGTAAATAACAGAGCCTAAACTTCCCTAGCCCCATGGCCACAAGTCAAACAATAAAGACTTTAGCCCCTATTTCTCCTGCAAGCCTTTCTAGGGCACATTCTTTGTGATTTCAGTGTGTCTTTTAAGAAATACATTTCTCACTGGGTACAGTGGCACATGCCTGTAATCCCAGCAGGGAGGAGGCTGATGCAGCAGGACTGTGAGTTCAAAGCCAGTCTCAACAAAAAAAGGCACTAAGCAACTCAGTGAGACCTTGTCTCTAAATAAAATACAAAATAGGGCTGGGTGGTCAAGTGCCCCTGAGTTCAATCCCCAGAACCCACCCCTCTCAAAAAAAAAAAAAAAAAAAAAAAAAAAAAAAAACAGAAAGAAAGAAACATTTCTCAAATCTGAGCCTGTCATTTATATAACCTACCAGAGCACAGTGGGGCTGCTTGCTACCCTGTACCACCTAAGCATTCTTACTTTTACCTAGAAATAAACCCTGTCTTTGAACCGAAGCTAAAAATAGCACACTGTATTTGATAATTATTTTTACGGGTCCCTTTTTCCAGGATACCAAGTCTGAAAATTAACATCAACAGAATAACTAGGAACATTTTTATTTGTGACACAGCTCAGGCATTGTCAAGTTTATACCTGCATCTCCACTAACTAGATACATTCTTGTTATGGACCCCAAGCCTAGTATCCTCACATCTCTCAGGACTGGTGCCTGAAACATGTCCAGAGAAATGTATTAATTTTGATTCAGCCGTCACTCTGTCCCCCTGATCCACATTACTCTACTCATGGACCCAGAGCATAGCAGCCTGATTTTGTGATATTCCAGGACCTCTAAGCAGGCACACTGAACTGGATTGTTCCTCTTCACCTGGGCTTACTTCTGATCCTCAGTGATCTGCAAAGATTTCCTTTTCCTGAAATGCTGAATGTTTTTCTTTCTGCAGCTAGTCACAAACACAGATACATTCTGAGAGTTGGCACTAAGACTTGAAGCAGACTACTAATTCTATACCTTAATACTCTCCTCTCTAAAGACATTCCTTACCTAGGGATGGGTACCAGGTATCAAATGTTGGGACCAGATAATATACAAAATAACTTCAGCCTACACCTTTCATCTCTTAGCTTTGAAAGGTTTGTGGCTGAAGAAAAGAAGACTGTCCCAGGGTAAACAAATATAACCCCTGAAAAGAGGAGTAAACAGTACTCTGTATTATGTGCATAGGAAACAATCAAATGAATGATTTTGGCATATAAAAGAGAGAATAATAAGATAAACTTTGAATCTCTCTAAAAGACTAAGAACCTAAACTATACAATTGTGAGAAAAGAAATTGCCAGAGCTAAAGGAATTCAATTGACTCTCTCCCATAATGATGAGTAAGGAATGTGCCAAAACTTTGGTTGCTGCAAGAAGTAGACCAAACAGCAATGATAAAACAAACCAGAGATGAGAGCACACAGAAAACAGAACCTCTCGTGGTGGGATGATCATGGTGGTATGAGTAGAAATTCCACCATAATGGATTGATAGTTACTGTCAGATTGCTACACACACAAAAAAATGCACCAATATGCAAACCACTTACGGTTTATAAAAATAAATATTTCTCCATACACTGCATATTGCAATGTATTACTTGATTGCTAAAATAATGATCTTATTTTGTTTTATTTTCATTTTCATGATCTGGAGAGATTTTTCTACATTGACTAATAATTTATTCTCATCTGTAATAGGTAAAAGAATTGGCAATAGACATAATAATGATAATAATAATTAATATGAAATAAGAGATTGTACTATGCCCCCTGGTATAAGTCTGCATACTATACAGTCAACAAAACTCCTATGAAGCCCACATTTATTTCTAGCTTTTGTGCTTGAAGAGATGGACAGTTAAATAATTGGATGTGTGAAGAAGTACAAATTACCTGTTTCCCATGCGAGCCACAATATTACATTTATCTTTCTTATTGTTTGGGACCAACTAATCTGCTTATGTCATGATGCCAAGATAACTTATAAGATTAAGCCTAAGAACAAAGAGCAGGACTTGATTCAGGTACCAGGTATATTTATGTTGCTTCAAATCTGATTTTCTGTCCGGATAACCAGAGCAGGCAGAGGCATTATAATTCTCACCCCTTTACATCCCCACCTGTAATTGCTTCAAATCTTTTTGGTGCACTAAGGTTTTCTTGACTGTAAGTTTCTCTGGAGCCAACAAGTACCTTATTAAGTTTGTATTCATAAGATTTATAGCAGTGCCTGACACATGGCAGTTTTTAATTAGCATTATAAAGTTATTTTATTACATGCATAGATGTAAAAGAATTAATACTTCATAATAAAAATAATAACAACATATAAGTGACATTCAAGAATATAAATTGCTGTGAATTTCACCTCCAAAATATATTCTGACATCTCTTTTTCATGCTGTGAAATTCTAAAAATGTCATTCTATTGACATAGTGCTTCCTTCTCTCATCATTCATGACAACATATCGTTCTTTCGCATTTTATGGGGAGAAACTATTGGCATTTTTCTATAGAAGCATTTGCAGGGATTATACATTCTCACAGTTTGGTGCATTCTTTGATAGAAAAATGTGCTGCATTGACCTGATAGCTGTAAAATACTTTGAGATTTACTGCCTTTTGCTTCTGTGGGTGTAGAGAAAAGTTCCTCTCTGCTAAATAGTAGAGAAAAATTATTTTTCTACGTAAATATTATTAGTCATAGCATTTATCTTCTTAACAAATAAATATTATTTCTCTTTAAGAATTTCATAAAAAGCAGGAACCTTGAGACCAATAAACATCTAAAAAAGAAAGCATTACTCTTTATAAATCAAAAATAAATCCTCTAGGAAATACTTTATCATTTCCTCTTGTAAAAAGTGTTCTTTCCTGATTTTACTTGTGATTATGAAGAAAACATATCTTACTTTCTGTATTAAGAGACTATGGATCTATTTTCAAAGGAAATTTTAAAACATATTTAACCTCATCACCTCTCAGGGATAAAAGCTAATAACAATTTATTATTATTTTCTTCCCATGACTATATGTTTATAAAGCAGATGATAATATTATACAAAACCACTTGCAAGTCTGTTATAAAAACAAAAATTATTATATCATAATCATGTCCCATGCCAATAAATATAGGTTTAAATGATGTCATGAAGACTTAACTATAATTTATTTAACCATCTGCCTACTGCAGGAATTTTAGTTTATGGTGTTTGGCTATACTAAATAACAATGCAATGAATATTTATGATTCCATATCCAAATCACCCTTAATTTGAAACCTATCATTCTCACCAACCAGAAATATCTGTTTGGCTACTATTTATTTTCCTCAAAAGGAAGTAAAATTACTTAAAAATTTTTTTAAGTGCTTAATGTCTAATGTCAAATTGTTTTCCTAGAAACCTATACATATTTACATTGCCATCTATAAGACAAAAGTGTTCCTCTAAGATTGAATATTTCCCTAATAATTATTTTTCTCCTTAGAAACTCATGTATAGACCATATTTTCAAGTAAATACCATAGCATAGACTTTGGTATTATATCTTAAATAAAACCCAAAATTTATTATACATACTTTTCCTTCCTAATACCAAATGCACAGCATCTTAAAAAACAAACTAAAATCACATATTTATGCATTAAATAAATCATGAAATCATCCCGTGTTCTCTAACCTTACTATCTTACTTCCCAGAAAAATCAATTAGTTCCGTTTTGTACATGTATATTGCTCACTTGAACACATGTGTACCCGCATGCACACATACTACCTGTACACATATAAGACACACACACTCCATGTATGTAACTATTTTTCTTTTTCAAAAATTAAAAACATATATAATGTGTTATTAATTTTGAATGCTTGACATTGAACACTTTATGGATAATTTTTCTTTTGTTATTTTATAGCTCCATTTTAAACATCAAATTTATTTCATTTATTTCAATATGACCAATTCACATCTCTTAAGTCAACAATCTCAATTTATTAAAACAAAAATAAGTATTTTGAATTCTGTATAAACTCTTTCAATTTCCCTTCCAATTAACATCATCTAAAAGGTCATCAATGAAATGTAATGCAAATATTTTCTTAGGAAACTACTTCTACACTGATTTTTTTAAAAATATGTTAAAAAAATCATAGTGAAATAAGTTTCCTTATATGATTTATTTTAAAAGGAATAGAAAGGAGATTTGTTTTTGTTGCTGATTTATTGCATTTTGCATGGTGATCCATAACAGTGTAGAGGTAAAATTCCATTTATTCTCATAATCTAAATTGAGGGTAGGAATCCTAAAGTCACATTATGAACTTTTTTTTTTAATGAACAAGAATGCTCTAAGAACACATTTTAGAACTATGTTCAGGTTTATCAAAGGCATAATCAACAATTCTAGGGGTAATCTTGTAATGTTGTTCAGAATATATAGAGGAGTCTACTCTTGTTTGTGTTTGTTTGTTTGTTTTGTGTTGTTTTAGAAAAGGTTAAATTGGATTGATATTGTTCATTACATAGTCAAGTTAATGCTTTTGTTGTCTCTAAGGATAAAAACAAAGTCAAAAGTTCAAACTATAGGGTTAGTGAAGAATATGGCTTCAGAGAGGGATAAAAAAAATAATGGATATCAAATAAGAATGAATGTGACCTAGGTTTGGCAGCACTTGAGAAGAATTCTAGGAAGTCTAACTGGCCAGGCACATTTTCTAAAGCATTTTGCTTTTGCAATTCTTTAACCTCTACTCTATTTATATTTTAGGTAGGCATTACTAATGCCAACAGTTTCAAATTTGTTTAAAGAAATCCATAACTAGTCACATAATAGTAGACTGTGAAAAGCTAAACAAACATATAACCATGAAAAATGCAAGAAAAAAAATCAACTCATCACATGCAAGATAGTTTCAATGAGATTAACAGCAAACTTCTTATCAGAAATCATGGAGGCCAAAAGGTAGTGAAAAAACATATTTGAAGTGCTGAAAATAATGACAACCAGAAGTTTTACATACTACAAAACTCCCATTAACTTCCTTAATAAGATTCCTATAGCACAGGAATTAAAATCAAGAATCAATAAATGGAATGGATTCAAACTAAAACTTTCTTCTCAGGAAAAGAAATAATCTGGGAGATGAATAGAGAGCCTACTTCTTGGGAGCAAATTTTTACCTCTCACACATCAGATAGACCAGTAATCTCTAGGATATATAAAGAACTCAAAAAGCTAACCACTAAAAAAACAAATAGCCCAATCAACAAATGGGCCAAGGATCTGAAGAGACACCTCTCAGAAGATGATATACAATCAATCAACAAATATATGAAAAAATGCTCATTTTCTCTAGCAATTATAGAAATGCAAATCAAAACTACTCTAATATTTCATATCACTTCAGTCAGAATGGCAGCTATTATGCATACAAAAAACAATAAGTGTTGTGGGGAAAAAGGTACACTCATACACTGGTGGTAGGACTGCAAACTGGTACAGCCAATATGGAAAACGGTTTGGAGATTCCTTGGAAAACTGGGAATGGAACCACCACTTGACCCAGCTATCTCTCTCCTTGGTCTATACCCAAAGGAATTAAAACAGCATACTACAGGGACACAGCCACATCAATGTAATACTGCTATAACGTGATACTGCTTCATGGCCACAAGAATGTCTATAATCAAAAAGATTATCTTAAAAAGAAGTGGCAATGATATGAAAAATAGGAACTCTATCTTGCTAATGAGAGTGTAAAATAGATTGGCTACTTTGGAAAATAAATTGACCATACCTCAAAATGTTAAAAAGAGAATTTCTATGTAACCCATCAATTACACTCCTAGGTATATACTGAATGGAATTGAAAGCAAATTTTCACACAAAACTGGTACAACAATGATTACAGTGGCATAATTTTTAATATCTCAGAAGTTGTACTCAAAATGTCAATTAATCAATGACTAATAAGCAATATGCAATATACACACATATGCATAATTATTTGATCACTAAAAGGAATGAAATACTCATACCTGCTACCTGTCAATGCATCTGGAAAACATTACTCTAACTGAAAGATGACAGACAAAAAATGATACTCGAAAGGATACCCATCTACCTTTTCCTTTTACTCTACTATGTGTGGACTCATTCTTCCTTAGCCTCTTAAAGTATTCCAATTTGATCATTACTTTAAATATGATGAAAGTAACTAAAAATCACTCTCCAGAGGTCAGCAATTCTCCACAAACTTCTCTCACCATCCATGTGTCTTGAAACCTTGTACCATCCCTAATTCACAAATGATTTGTTCCTCCAACTTATTACCCATTTCTAACCATCATTCTAAACCCCCTCCCCCACTGTCCTCACCCACACATATTCACAATCTAATATGAAAGCTGTGTCTACACTTTTGTTTATAGATTATTAAAGATCTTAGTCCCCCATTGTGAACACCTTTTCCTACCTATTGTCCTTGTCATTTGGGATTCAGTTGGATTTATGTGACCAATATTTCTACTTGAAGCTAGCTGGCTCCCAGAGTCCTGTGACCTATAACCAGGAGGAGTCAGCAGTTGGGAAAAAAAAAAAAAAAAAAAAAAACATGATCATTGGTTTATCTTTCTTTTAAATGTTTTCCCCCCATTATCACCTATTTCTATCCTAGGAACCTGCTAGAAAATCGAGTGAACTATTGAATTCTTGATGTGGAACCAGTTAATATTCCATTTATCTTTTAACATATTTATTCATTAGGTAAATGTGCCTAATGAAAATATGAGACAGAAGAATGTGAGATCAACAAAGTACCCACATGTAAGAATGTAAGAATATTCTCCAAAAATCATACAAAAAGATAAAAAAGAAGCAGTTTTCCAGATAGATCAGTTTTCTTTTTTTATGTATTATTAAAAGGGGAAATAATCAAACAAAAAAAGTAGAGAGCACAACAGGACCACAACTTCAATATATATTTTTATTACAAAATAATGCAAATTATTTGCTAAAAATATAAAAGTATAGGAAGTAAAAATCAAATGTATCTAAATTTCTCTTCATAATTATCCTTGTTAATCATTTATTTATACCTTTTACAGCTTTTCTTTTACATATGATGTCATTAGTTATGTAGATATTATTAGCCCATTCCAAATGTCTTCTCAAAACATCTTCCCTTAGTCCATTATTTTCTGAGTGTGTGTGCATGTGTGTACACGTTGCAATGTGCACTTGTGTTTTATTAACTGTAGGCTTCATAACATGCTTTGAAAAGCTTTTCTTACCTCTTCTCTTTTTTTGTAATTTGTATGTGTAGTAAAGCAAACGGTGATAGCAAACCTCTTTTCCCCCATAACAGGTATTTTTGTAGTTACTGAAATAAACTGCACCCAGGAAAAGAATGACATTGCATTTTATGGAGCTGAACTTGTTTAGAATCATCAAGTACAAGATCAATTAACCAGAAAATTGATAGCCCCATGAATTTATACAGAAGCCTCTCAATGAACCCACCTACAATTTATGAGCTCTGGCAAGAAGGACAATTACAGAAATATCCACACATTTTAAGTCATTAAGTCACATTGACAGCTATGTAAACTACTCATGAGCATATGCATGTGCACATACACATACACATAAAAGAAGTTTATGGACTTAAAATGGGTTTTTACTGTTCTTATAAAGATTTGTATTCAAGACATATGTTAGTTTATATTTGTTTCCTTAAACATTTTTGTGTTTATTCATTATACCAAGTTTTATGTCACCTTCCCAATATCTTTATAATCAATGAGCCATTCTAGACTTGAAGTTCCTTTCTAGATTAACAACGTTTAATATCTACCTCATTAAGTTCAGAAAGGTACAATGACTTTTCCACTTCTTGTTCTATATAAATTTCACATAATTCCTTTCTAATTGCACATCTTTCTCAACAAGTTATTTCAGTCTAATATCAGAGTAACTTGTACCTTAATAATTAGACATATGATAACCCTGTCATTTGTTTTCAATGATACAATTTTAAATAAAATGCAATCAGATTCAGAACTGTATCACAGAACCTCCCATGGATTGGCATCTGATATTAATCCACTCAATTTCTGATGGTCATTTTAAGAACTATGACTCCATCTAACCACACTAAAATCCTGCCAACATTTCTCAATGACATCTTTAAGAATAACATGAGGAATAACCTACTGAAATACAGATATTTTACATATATTAAAATTTCTTGATTTATTAGCTTAATAACCCTATCAGTCTAAATGAATGAAAATAAAGTTGCAGTGGCCTTCAGGTTTACAGTTGAAATTATGGAAATTTAACACTATCAAAAGACTTTTTCCAAAAATGGGATTAGGCTTCTTAGTTAGCTTTTTTCCATTAATTTTTTTATAGTTGTTATTATAAAAATAAACATTCTAACTGCATATTTAACACAAATTAAATATAAGTCATAATTTCAGTATGGGGACGTAATTTGTATTAATGATTCACTGAATATTCATCTAAATTTATGTTTATTACAATCTATATTTTTACTTTATTTCAAATATAGACTGAACTTTATCAATTGAAATATTAAGAACTTAAAAATGGATCCCCCCCCAAAAAAAAACCAAACTAAACTAAGGTATAAGTAAAACACTATTCCATATATA
The DNA here is from genome assembly GCF_964194105.1 of Spermophilus citellus. Classification (NCBI taxonomy): domain Eukaryota; kingdom Metazoa; phylum Chordata; class Mammalia; order Rodentia; family Sciuridae; genus Spermophilus; species Spermophilus citellus. The sequence continues at coordinate 40,912,671 of NC_138183.1, read as the reverse complement.
GAGACCTTGGAAAATATGTACATTCTAAATACCTACAGCAGCTATAGATATCTACAGCAACAGAACTGAATCTGTTCTTTCTTTGTTTTTCACCTTGTGCATAATTAAGATCTTACTTAGTCGCATGCTGGCTCTTGGGAAGTACAGGATGATATCAGGCCTCAATTACTTTTCTCTTCCCCCTAGATTTAGGAAAATAATTTTCTTTCCTCTCTTGAAGGAATTAAATATCTCTATCTCTACCTCCCTCCCCTGTACCTTTCTCTCGTTCCTTCTCCTTCTATTTCTGAACTTATATAGTTCAGAAATTTTTATTACAAAAATTGTTCAATATCTGATAAGTCAATTTTGAATCATAAGCAGAATAAAGCTTTCCAGAAGATAATTTGTTCACCACCATAAATGCATTTGACATGCAATGAACTAATAATTCAATTAGATGCAATAACTCCGCTTTGGAGCCTGAGGCAGAGGATCCCGAGTTCAAAGCCAGTCTTAGCAAGGGGGAGACACTAAGCAACTCAATGAGACACTGTCTCTAAATAAAACACGAAGTAGGGCTGGAGATGTGGCTCAGTAGTCTAGTGTCCCCTGAGTTCAGTCCCTGGTACCGCCCCTCCCCCCAAAAAAAGTGGTAGATGCAATAACTCTGAAGAAGATAGTTCCATGAAAATCAAGACTGACTTTTGATGATGACATTTGAGAAATGCACAGGATAACAAAGAGGTTGGTTAAGATGGCATATACTGGGTGTGCCACATAAGATAGGATAATTAAATCTGTCCATTGAGTGAGTGCTATACATTCTGCTTGCTTGAAAGCATTGAGGCATAATCCATCCCTATGACTCACTGGAATAAGCATTTTTGGTGCAACAAAATTCTTATCTTAAATAGGTTATTACATAGCCTTCATCAACAGTCAAATTCATTATAAGAATGTTACATTTTGGGACTAGGGGTAAGAGATAAGGGAATAGGTGAATAGTTCTTACTTTTATAAAAAAGTGGTACTATTGATTGTTCTAAATTTTTACCCTACTGGGTTAGTTAGCAGGGTTTGGAACAATTGTTTCCTGCCACTTAACCCTGACATAAATCACTCTGGCTCAGACTTACGGAGTCAGCTGACTATGAACTGAACCTCTGAAATCCTGAGACAAAATAAGCTTTTCTTCCTCTAAGTAGTTCTTGTCTGATCTTTTTGTCACAGCAACGAAAAGTTAATACACAATAAGAAGAGGAAGATCAAGAGAGTAGTGTTGTGTCATGAAAACCAAGTGAAGAAGTTATCTAAGACAATAATGAGTGAACTTTTCAAACATTTATTATAGGCCAAGTAAGATTAAAGTCAAAATATATATATATATATTGGGTTTTGCATTTTAATATTTTTTTAAAGAGAGAGTGAGGGGAGAGAGAGAGAGAGAGAGAGAGAGAGAGAGAGAGAGAGAGAGAGAGAATTTTTAATATTTATTTTTTAGTTTTCGGTGGACACAACATCTTTGTTGGTATGTGGTGCTGAGGATCGAACCCGGGCCGCGCGCATGCCAGACGGGCGCGCTACCGCTTGAGCCACATCCCCAGCCCCTGCATTTTAATATTTAATAATATGTAGATGAAAATATTTTCAGGAATGTTAGGAGCTGAGTACTGTCAGAATTAAGTGTGACAGAGGAGATGCAGAAAGTAAACTATAGGAAATATTTCTAGGAAGTTTTTTCTACAACTGTTAAAATTTTTATAGATTGGTAGGCATATGAAGTGGGGCCATGTTAGATTTTTTTAAAAGTCATTCAGAAAAGTGAGATTGTTAACAACATGTATGAATGAAACAGAACCATGCAGCAAAGTGAAAGAAGACTTTCTAGAGGGTTCCATGGATAGAAATCAAGCATGATTATCAACTCCATAAATATTGTGACTGGCTTTAGATAAAAATAGTAACAATGCATCTTGGTAACAGACAAGAAGGCAAAGTATGCAACTAAATGCTAAGAGCCCTATATGTATATTTCTCTTTTTGATTTTATGTATTTTCTCAATGGAGTAAAAGCATATTTCAACAATAAACTGGGAGGGAGGATAGGTGTGAGGCATCCTGTACTCCGGATAAAGGTCACATAGGAGTTTATCATCAAGGCAAGTGGAAAAGGGCATGGCATGAATACCTGACCATATTAAGAGTCCTCTAAATGGGAGATACATCAGAAGGGTGATGGTTTTCTCAAGATCTATATAGCTACATAATTAATAGCTGTTTTAACCAGAGTTATATTTTTTCAAGAGAAAATATGAAGAAGGATTAAAGGAAAGGAGAATTGAAGTATAAACAAAGTTGTTACTACAGTGTTTTATCATTAAACATATTTGATTGGGCTGGGGATGTGGCTCAAGCGGTAGCGCGCTCGCCTGGCATGCGTGCTGCCCGGGTTCGATCCTCAGCACCACATACCAACAAAGATGTTGTGTCCGCTGAGAACTAAAAAATAAATATTAAAAATTCTCTCTCTCACGCTCTCTCTCTCTCTCCTCTCTCACTCTCTCTTTAAAAAAACATATTTGATTATGGATAAATTAAGATATGATTGCAAAAGGTGAAAAGATGTTAGGACCAATGCATTGGTGGCTCTGTAGAGGGTTAAAAGATTGTTTTGGTTATAGTACTAGAAATTGTAAGCTAGAAAGGTAGAAGGTGTTATTCACAGAGTGGGATAATATAAGGAATGAGTGCTTAGTGATAAATCTGATGACTCTGGATTGAAAGCCAGAATTATAAGTAAAGAGGAAGAGAAAATGGCCCCCCCAAATCAGTGAAAGTATTGATATCCCCTGCAGGCCCACGGGGGTAAGGAAAGAGGAAGGTAAGAGCAAGTCTTGAAAAGTGTTAGGGGAAGCAGTGATCTGAAGGGGAATCAGGCCCACGATAATGTTCATAGTAAGAAGGAAAAGAAAACTTTCAGAGATAGAACAAAGACATAGATTTTTTTCTGGCAATAAATAGAGAATTCCAAAGGACAGTCTGAAAAAGTTATAGGAGATGTAAAAGATGAAAAAGGAATATGAGATCCACAGTACCTTATGGGGACTGTACCACAGGAAGTGACAGGGGACCAGGGAATACAGAATTTCTGGAATTTTGACTTCAACCCAGGTAATAAAGTACAATCCAACATACTGGGCTATATATTTTTTCTTATAGGAGAAAAATTGCTTTGAAATCAATGAAACAATTAACTTTTAAATTCATTTCCCCACACTATTTCAAACTGCATTCTTACTGATTTTCTTTATAATTGCCCCTTTTAAAAAACTTTTTCTCCCTGAGTTAGAAACAGTTTTATATAATACTTAAGTATATGGGATTCTTTATTAAAGCAAATCCTATTTAAAATTTCTGTATGAAATTTTGTAGGTAAATATTAATATAAAATATTTAATACAAGTTAAAAAAAAGACAGCCCAGTGATAAATAGGCCAGGGAAATATATGAAGGATTAAACCCATGACTTCAATAAATCTCTGAAAAGACTGAGAATTTCAATAAATCTAAAAAAGATTTCAAATCCCTCATTTGAAACAAAAGGAAAAGTTTGTGTGAAAAATTTTTGATAGAATGTGACATTGGAGCCATTGTAAAAATCAAACTGCAATTAGTGGAATTAAAATATACTTGCATCCTTTAACCCAGCAGTATTGCTAATAGAATTAAAACCTAGAGAAATAATAGCAGGAGACAATAAAAATACATATACACTGAGGCACTTCTAGCATGTGAGAGTAAGAAGGTACAAAGATTATCTTCATTTGTAAAAGTAAAATGATGGTGATACTTGTCAAAATCACTTTTGGATACTCTAAGTTACCCAAAGGCTTGTAGTAATCCAAGGGGGAACTTCATCCTCCTTTGTGAGAATTTACAGTCTTGCTAAGAACAGAGAACTTTGCAGCATTTTAGTCCTCACCCATCCCTTCCCTGCTTTCTATTTTTTTCAATATTTTTTAATTGTAGACGAACACAATACCTTTATTTTATTTATTTATTTTTATGTGGTGCTGAGGATCGAACCCAGTGCTTCATACTTGCAAGGCAAGCGCTCTGTCACTGAGCAACAAGCCCAGTCCTCTCCCTGCTTTCTTGATTCACAATAGCCTTGAAAATTAAACTCAGAGTCACAACAGTTATATACCAACAACATTCCAGTCACTAAAGGGGACAGCATATTTATTGTCAGTGTTCTGGATTTTGATCAGTCTGATAGGTGTATAGTGTCTCATTTTTTGTATTTGAATTTTCATAAAAATACATGGTGTCACATATATTTTCATGTTCTTATTTGCCTCAAATTTTTAAAATATGCTATGAAGATACCATCAAGAATGTGAAAAGTTAAGATATATAGAGAAAAAATGAAAATCACAGAGTTGGGCTGGGGATGTGGCTCAAGCAGTAGCGCGCTCGCCTGGTATGCGTTTGGCCTGGGTTCGATCCTCAGCACCACATACCAACAAAGATGTTGTGTCCGCTGAGAACTAAAAAATAAATATTAAAAATTCTCTCTCTCTCTCTCTCTTTCTCTCTCTCTCTCTCTCTCTCTCTCACTCCTCTCTCACTCTCTCTTTAAAAAAAAATCACAGAGTTAAGAGACTTATTACAGAATATATATATAAAGCATTGATATCAAACAATAAAAAGAAAGCTATCTCAATTTTAAAAGAACAAAAGAAATTACAAATTTTTAAGAAGATAGATTTTTTTCTTTGATCTAAACATTATCTCTTTGTTTTTTAGGGGTGCTGGGCAGAATAATCCTTCTAAAACTGGAGCCCAAAATACCCACAAGCTCTGCATTACCATTTATAAGAGAAAATTTGGTGTCGGGAGAATCATTTTGATTATATTATGTTTATAAAGATATCAGGGGCTTGAAGATTAATGAAGGAAGAAATAGAAGCGAATATAGGTCCTTAAGGACCTAGAACTTTCAAATGTGTAGGATTAGAATTCTAAACTTAGTGGTCAAATTTCTAATTTATAATCAATACTATAACAGTCTGATAACACATTTTTAGATCATTCATCCTTTACTTAGGACTCAAGTAAGCAGTTTCACCTTCCTCCTCTGGAACCCTGTGTTTTTAAGCATTTGCACTCAGCATTGTTTGTCTCTAATAGTGCTTGATTATTTTTATATTGTAAATATTTTTTTAAAAAGTAGTTCTGATCTGTTTTATTTCTCACCAGAAATCTTTAAGGTGGATATTTATTCATGTTTCTTATTTTTTGAGCTCCTTTTGCATATTATTGTTTCCAAATCATCAATTTTTTAAAAAAATGGTGAATATTTAATCAACTTATTAACTAATGGATGCATACAATAGGGTTTTTTTCAATCAGAAATAGTATATGTTACATATAACAGTATATAACAGTATGTGTTTATATGTATACACATGCACACTAATAGGTATGCATACATATAGAAACATGTCATTATATAAATTTACATTGTGTATGTGTACATACATATATATGTGTGAATATGCATATGTGTATGTATATATAAATACATACTATATAAGTATGTAACATGTGTATGTGTATTGTGTATGTGTGTATATATCAGGAAAGTCACGGGTGTAAATTATAACCCAGTTCAAAAAAAGACCAATGTCCCAGTCTAGTGGAGAGAATATGGATTCTCCCTAACCCTGCCTTTTGTTCTATTCAGGTGCCTGGCAGGTTGATGGGACTCACTAACATTTGTGGAAAGCAACCTATTTTACTAGATCACTGATTCAAATGTTAATCTCATCAGGAAACCACCCATCCACACTCACACTGACACATTGAGAATAGTATTTAACAAAATATCTGGGCAAATATCTGGTTGCTCAAATTGACACATAATGAACCATCATAATACACAGTTGAATGAATGATGTATTCAGATAAATGAAGAGTAGTGGATAAACAAAGCAAGAAATAATTGTCAAAATACATTAGGGTACACTGTCAAACACAAAATATGAGAAAGAAGGAATATTTGAAGAGTAAACAAGAGAAAAATTCTATCACCATTTCTGTGCAGTCCATTAAGGATGGAGGATAGGACACTGCAGTCAGGCAGGGATTTTCAGTGAACATAGGAGAGGACATGTAGAAAGTTAACAGTGGATGATACATCATTAGTAAGCCCATGGTGCCCCAACACAAGCAGACACAGAATGATCATGTTAATTTTTGCCCAAGTAGAAGAAACTCACAGGAGTAGGCTTTTTGTCCTGAATATCATGGAATCAAGGGCTGAGAGGAAGGGAGAAGAATATTATCTTTTTCTATATTGTTATGTCTTTGAATAAAGGAAGAAGCACATACAGTCATTCTTAGTTATAAAATATTGTTTTGAAAACCATCTGCTTGGACACCATTTATTACTTGTATTTAATATAATTGAAATTATATTGACAACTTCCATTTATATAGAGGGAAAAAAGAAATAAGAATATAAAGAAAAAAGATCTAAATATACATTTACTACATTATGAAGTTTTTTATATTAATATTAATATATACACATATATGTATCAGGGTTTGCATTTCAATTATATTTCTAAATCCCTCAAAACCAGGATAAGGAAAGTTTAAAAAAAAACAGGTGGAAAGAAAAAGAAAAGGGAAGCATGTTTCTAACATTGTAGTTTATAATTAAGATTTGAATCATGCTAAAGTATTAGACAAAGGCATACTTGATATATTAAATCAACATTTGTTTTGTGATTGCTGGAAAAAAAGTCAGTTTGGTTGATGTAGATGAGATAAAATATCAAGGTCCTAGCTAGCACACGTGCACCTGTCACACTGCTGCTGTAGGTAAGTTTACCCTGGAGTAGACATGATTCTTTTTTTTTTTTTCATTCTATTCCTTTGAGTAATAATTGGGGTTTATACTTGAGCAATTTAACACAGAAAATTATAATTTTTAGCATTAACTATTTTTAAGAGCAAAAGGTAAGTTTTGAAGGTCCCAAAGACAATTTTCAAGTTCATAGAGAAAGAAGAGTGAATTCAGTTGAGAGCATATATGGTCCCTGCTTTTAGCTCTATATTTAGATTGTGGTCTTGAAGACTGATCATATCAGGCAGAAGAGGTTTCCATGACCATTCATACAACCCCTTACACCAAATTGCTTTTAACACAGCATACACATGACCCTTGCAGCATGGAAAGATTGACCTCTTTTTAACCCTGGCAGGGCCAATCAGGTCTTATTGGTATCTGAGATGATCACATGCCTTTTTATTAGGCAATTTGGAAGGAAAATCACAGTGCAGATGTGGGACTTGGTTAGATTTGTACCATGATGAAAACTTTCACTCATTAACATCTCTTTTCCTATCACTTGGGAACAAATAAAATGAATTTATATTTCTTGTTATCAGTTAAATCCATGTTTCTGATTATTGGTTTCTGGTTAGATTCTTAAGGTTGTCTCTTCTAAGAAGATCTTTTCACCTTTCTTTACCATACATATGTATCCTAAAATATGTTTCTTCACAAATTCAACTATGTGGAAGCTGCTGCAAGTTGTTTTGATATTGACCATAATCCTGTGTCCTTACATTCAACATGCCTTATAAATAATTTGAGTGGAAAAAGGTACTACAGTTACATCAATCTAAATATTTCTGCTATATACACATCATATAAGTTCTATTTGATGCAAATACCTGTCTGAAAATGCCCTTCCTAGTGGTTGATACCATGTTTTCCCAAGTCAGACACAAACCTGACTCCTGGTTCTCTTACTTTCCAGCATGTGATACAGGGCAACTAAGGTTTCTTAAGTGTCCAGGTCATTATCCATTTAATGGTGAATAAATATAATATGCATATGATATAATACCCACACATATACATAATCAGACACATCTCATGCACAGTACTGGCTTTCCAGTTTCATTCAGGTAAAGCTTAGCAATGTATTGACTCATGTGAGCCTGTGTGCCTTCAGGAGTTTCTTTAATATGCAGCTTGGGACATTCCAAGCAATCATCTGAGCAGGGGAATTTAGGCCCCACAGAGACACCTTTGACCAATGGTGGATAGGATCTAATGATCAAAGAGTTTCTCTTTTTTTCTGAGGCACAAAGTTATGAAATGTATTTTATAAAGTCTTCTAAATGGCCAAGCAGGATCACATTTCTAGTCACCTACAGCAGTGATCAACTAACTAATGCATGTCCTTATATTGCCTGTTTAACCTGGAGAGATAGTTTGTTGTTGTTGTTGTTGTTGTTGTTGTTTTTTGCCCAAAACAGATCAATAACAGCAACAATGACTTCTCTCAATGTCTTAAATTCTTAAATATTAGGAAAAGTGACTATTACAGAAATTAGGAGATAATATCATAGGGAAAAACAATAAGCATAGATTTAGCAGAATTGGATAATTCTTTTTTATATTTATTTTTTAGTTATAGGTAGACACAATATCTTTATTTTATTTATATTTTTAAATGTGGTGCTGAGGATCAAACCCAGTACTTCATGCATGGTAGGCAAGCACTTTACCTCTGAGCTACAAACCCAGTCCCAGAACTGGATAATTCTAATTGAGTGACTTGGAAAAACAAACTTGCTTCCTATTTGAAAGATGAGAAGGGTGGACTAAGTTATTAAAATCACCCATTCTAATGCTGCTTCCCTGTGGATTTTATCCAAAGAGATAATCTGTCTCTATCTTTCCATAGCTCTCTTTTAAATAAGTTATATATAAAGCATGATAACATATAAGAAACATTATTTACAAAAATTTTACTCTTTCAAATAATATATGCAGAATTAGAAGCAATTAGAAATATTTTAGAATTAGAATCTAATTAGTAAAAAAACAAAATAACAATACGGTTAATTTAGATCTGATTGGCGATAAAAAGAAACAGTATTAAAATGATTTGGATGAGCATCTGTTTCACAATTACATGTTTGGATTATAGCATCTCAAGGCCCAGTGGTGAAATGTTTGGCTCTGTCTCCCTTTTCTTGTTTACTTACAAACCTGGTATTTGGTCTCACGACCTTTTACATGGTGGAGTTGACAACTGGAGCATATTTGCATGACATAGGTCAAGCATTATTTGATTCCCTTAGGAGCCAGTGTCCAGGTACCTAGATTTCAATGACCTTCTTTATCAAATGTCAGTTTGCCTCTCACTGCACAATTTTGACAAAGCATTTAATTTCTCATTTTCCTTAGCCTATTTAAAAGATTTTAAAATGCAATCTTATCCTGTCATAAATACAGAATAGGAAATAGTGGTGTATTTGTGATTATAATTATCAGATAAAAATGTGAACGTATTTGAGAATAATATGTGTAACCCTCATTACAGGAGTTCAATTCACAATAGGCAAACTATGGAACCAGCCTAGGGTGTACAACAATGGATAGACAATAAAAAGAATGAGATATGTATACAAACAATAGAGTTTTATTCAGTTACAAAGAAGAATGAAATTGTGTCATTTGCAGGAAAATGGATAGAACTTAAAACATCTTGTTGAGAAAAATAAAACCAAACTCAGAAAGTCAAGGGTTGTATTTTTTCTTTCATATGTGGAAACTACAGAGGAAAAGGTAAAAAAAAAAGTTGTGTGACCAGGATCTCATGAAATTGGAAGAGAGATCAGTAAAGAAAGGGGGCAGGGGAGGGGAGGGAAGGGAAATACAAGGGAATGGTATTAGCCAAATTATATTGTTATATCATATACATGTACAAATATATAACAACAAAACTCACCATTATGCACAACTATAATGCACCAATACAAACATAAATTAATTGTGATAAACTTGTTGTAATTGCAAGGGTATATATTATTTCTTTTGTTATGATATCTGGTAGAAGAACTCTTTGACAACTAACAAAATTGCTAAAAATTTCCTATTATGTACTTTGTGATTCTAAGTATTACCCTCATGATAAAGTATAAAATTTTTAAAAGTATCTTATAATTAATACACAAATTGCCCCCCCCCCCCGAGGATATTGTTTATTTGACCAGTTGCTTTTCAAGCTGTAATGTTTAGGTTAAAGGAAATGTAATAATTTAAAAAGTGGAAATAGATGAAAATGAAAATTGAATAATGATTTTGAAATATCTCAATCCCTGCAAAAGACAAACAAGGTAAAAAATCAAAACTAAATCTTGATCATTAATAATACTCTCTGATGACATAAGAACATAATTGCATAAATCAAAATAAGAATCCCATAAGCTTTGGTAGGTGGCTTCACTTTCATTTGTCTCAAGATATTTTCTAATTTCTCCTTTGATTTGTTCTATGGCCCAGTTGTTGCTAAAGAGTGAGCTATTTAATTTGTAAATTTTTGTTAATTTCCAGGTTTCCTTCTGTTATTGACTTTCAATTTCATTAAATTGTAATTGGAAAAGATATTTAGAATAATTTCTGCTTCTTAAATTTGTTAAGGTTTGTTTTGTGACATAACATATGATCTATCTTGGAAAATTTCAAGTTTCCTTGTAAACTTGAGAAGATTTTTATTGGGTGAAATAGTCTGTATTTGCACTTATACTATTGTTCAAGTTCACTGGGGATTTTCTGTCTGGATGCTTTAGCCACTGTTGAAAAGGGTGGGGGATGTTCAACTATCCTTCTATTACTGTATTGGTATTTGTCCTTACATTTGTCAATGTTTCCTTTAGCTATTCTGATGCTGGGTGCATACATACAATTATTGTATCTTCTCAGTGATTTTCCTTTTTCATTTTAATGTTTAGGTTAAAGGAAATATAACAATTTAAAAAGTGGGAAAAATGAAAATGAAAATTGACTCTTAAGAATCTAAGGAAATAATTTGTGGGTTTGTCTCTGTGTCCTCTATTCTGTACCATTGGTCTATTTGTGTGTTTTGGTGCCAATACCATGCTGTTTTGTTACTATTGCTCTGTAGTATAGTTTAAGGTCTGGTATAGTGATGCTACCCATTCCTGCTAAGGAAATAATGATTTTAAATTACCTTTGTCTCTTGTGAAAACATCCTTTGTCTCTTGTTAAAGTTTTTTGGTGCTGTGTCTGTATTGATCTATGTATATTTTGTCCCTACCTTCTTTTGGCTACCATTTGTCTGACATATCTTTTCGTATGTCCTCACTTTCAGCTTAGGAGTGTCTTTGATTCTAAAGTGTATCTTTTACAGACAGTGTATAGTTGCATTTAAAAAAAAAATTCAGTTACTCTCTGTCTCTTCATTGGAGAGTTTCTTCATTTAAATTTAAAGTAATTATTCAATAGGTTAAACAGTTATTTGTACATTTTGTTAACTGTTTTCCATCTGACTTACAGTTTTTTTCCTCACTCTCTTGCTGTCTTCTCTTTGTTTGATGAACTTTTGTAAGGTTATCCTTTGAATATTTTCTCTTTAACTTATGTATATTTACTATACATTATATTCTTTGTGGTTATCATCAAAATTTCATAAACTGTCTCCAATTTCTAACTATTTTAGGCTATAATAATTTCAATTTCAAACAAAAACTTTATAATCTTACCACCCTAAATGCACACTTTACATATGCCTGTCACAATTTACATTTTTATATTTTTAAATCCATTAAAATTTTTATTTGTAATTGTTTTAATACTTCTTTTAATTTTTATACTTGAGTTTAAAGTGATTTATGCATCACATTTATATTTTCATAATATTTCATATTTGTTATTTGTTATATATTTACCTTTACATTTACTTTTATAAGTGAGTTATTTTTTTTCTTTTTCTTTTTTTTTTTTTTTTTTTTTTTTGGTACTAGGGATTGATCCCAGCAGCGCTTAAGCACTGAGCCACATCACAAACACCCCCACTCCTTTTTAATTTTCATTTATTGAGATAGAGTTTCATTAAGTTGCTTAGGACCTCACTAATTTATTGAGGCCTAGCTTTGAACCTGTGATCCTCCTGCCTCAGCCTCTTGAGCTGCTGGAATTACAGGTGTGTACCACAGTTCCTGGCCTGGTAAGTTATACTTTGATGCTATTCTTTAACATCCTTTTATTTCTTATTTTTTTAATCTTTTGGTTTTAGACATACATGACAGTAGAGTGTATTTTGACATATTATATATATATGGAGTACAATTTATTCCAATTAGGATCCCATTATTGTGGTTGTACATAATGTGGAGTTTCACTGGTCATTTATTCATTTATGAGTGAAAGAAAGTTATGTCTGATTCATGCTATTGTCTTTCCTCTTCCCTTCACCTCTCTCTTCCCTTCATTCCCTATTGTCTAATCTAATCAACTTCTATTCTTCCCTCTCCCCACACCTTATTGTATGTTAGCATTCACATATTAGAGAGAACATTCAGCTCTTGATTTTATGGGATTGGCTTATTTCACCTAGCATGATAGTCTCCATTTCCATCCATTTACCAGCAAATGCCATAATTCCATTCTTCTTTATAGTTGAGTAATATTCCTTTGGGCATATATATATATATATATATATATATATATATATATATATATATATCACATTTCTTTATCTAAACATCTGTTGAAGGGCACCTAGGTTGATTCTGTAGCTTGGCTATTGTGAATTGAGTTGTTAAAAACATTGACGTGGTTTCATCACTGTGGAATACTGATTTTAAGTCCTTTGCGTATAAAGCTCTGAGTGGGATAACTGGGTCAAAAGGTGGTCCCATTCCAGGTTGTCCAAGAAATCTCCATACTACTTTTTAGAAAAATTGCACCATTTGTAGTCCCACCAGCAATGTATGAGTAAACCTTTTCCCCTACATTCTCACCAGCATTTACTGTTACTTGTATTCTTAATAATTGCCACTCTGACTGGGGTAAGATAGAATCTCAGTGTAGTTTTAATTTGCATTTCTCTAATTGCTAGAGAGGCTGAACATTTTTTCATATATTTTCGACCACTTTTTAAAATTATTTTAGCTTCATCCATCTGCATTTTTATTTACTTCTCAGATTTTAGAAGTTTTCAGCTTTTATTTATTTAAATAAGCTTTCTTTCCCTTTACTTCTTTCTCCTTCTGGTACTCCAATAATAAATATATTGGCTTATATAACAGTATCCGATATTTCCCTTTTGCTTCCTTTACTCAATTCCATTTACTTTTTATTTATTTTGTATATTAGATAATTTCAAATGACCTGTCTTTGAGTACACTAAATTTTTTCCTTGTTGGTCAATTTCAATTGAACTAAAATAATTTCATCATCATTTATTTGACTTCTTCTCTGTCATTTCTTTCTGGTAATATTCTTATTTTGTTCAGGTACCATATTTCTAAGTTCTTTTAGTTGTTTATCTATGTTCTCTCGTAATTCATTGAGCTTATTTAAGATTATTTTAAATTATTTGTCCAGTAACTCATAGACCATAATTTCTTTAGGATTAGTTATAGCTGATGTGATTTGTTCTTTTTCTCAGTGTCAGTTTCTGCCATTTGTTTTGTTTTTTATTGTGCTGGGTTTTTTTTTTCTGTTTCTTCATGTTCTTTATAACTTTGCATAGGCATTGTCATACTTGATCTCAATATTTGCAGATTGGCTTTGACTTGGATACACCATCACCAGCCTTTCTGGCTAGAGATTCTGGACCTCTTTTCCAACTATCCCAAGCCCAACTTGGCCAGATGTCCAGGTGTCCAGGTTTGGTTGTTTGTCTAGGATCTCATAATTACTTGCTCCCTCTAGTATATGGCTATATATCAATTCTTCAGCTCTCTGAATAAGACAAGATAGGAACAAGCCCCTCATATGGTACACTGAAGGGCTAGGTGCATGAGGGCACATTCCATTTCTCCCTCATTTCTGGGGAAGAAGCCTAACTTATATTCTTTTTTGCAACCATCCATACCTGAGGCACGCCATTTATACCTGCCTTGGACTCTAGAAAAAAGCTAGTTTCTTAGCATTCAGTGTGGGGTAAGACACCAACCAACTCTTCAAACACGCACTAAAGGATCAAGATGTTAGAACCACACTCCACTTCTCCTCCAACCTTCCCCTAAAAAGAAGTGCCAATTCTCCACCTTGTCCAAGCTTCTCAGAGCCATGCCAGCTATAGCCAATTCTGACATTTGGACTATGCCAATTTCTTCAGCACTTGGGGTAAGACAGGGAATAGATCAGCTTCTTGAGAGCTCACTGAAAGCTAAGGCCTGCTCTCCTCCTTCCTTCCTGGAGCAGAAGACTCAGATCTGTGCTTCTTCAAGTCTTGCTGAGGGCCACAGGAAGAACCACATCCTTCTAGTTTGGCCAAGTGTCCAGACTTTGCCAGTTTTTTCAGTGCCCAGAAGTGAAGCAAGACAGAAGCCAATCCCTTGAAAAGCACACTGAAAGGGCAAAGACTTCCTATATTTACCCCATTTCCTGACCCAGCCCAAGTAGGAGTCATGATCTTTAAATAGCCAGAGCTGTGCCAGCCTGGGGTAGGAGATAACATAGGCAAAACAAAATTACTTTTCTTAGCTACTTCAGTAGAGTTTATATTGAAATGGTGTATTAAAATAAAATCATAAATGAAATTGGTTGCTTGGAATATTTAATCTGTATTAGAGACTTAATAAGTAAGATTATTTAGAGGTAAGCTACTTTGCAAAAGACCTATTTTTATATAACTAAAATGGCAAAGAATTTGACTTATTTTGTACAGAATACTTTTTCTCTGGTTAATAGCTAAAAGAAATGGGAAAAGTCATTTCATGGAAACTATTTAGGAAGAAAACGTTGTCATTTAAAAATCAGGGAATAGAGAATGAGGTTCAAGTTTTGATCAAGTTTAAGATTTTATCTGTAACTTCCTTCCACTGAATCCTCCAAGAATCTTTTTTTAAAAGAGAAAAGATATATCTATATATCTATATCTATATATAAAAACAAGGTAAATCTCTTTATACTATGAATAAATAGCAGATTACAGAAAAAGGCTAATATCTTTCTGTATTCCCAACTTAGAACTAGTGAAAATACAGGATATTTTCTAAGGTAGGATTGGGGTTGGTAGAATCTTGAGTCTTGACAAGAGAAGATCTTTCATTTGCAAAATAAGACTGAAAATTCTGTTTCCCTTTAACCTGGGCTTGCCAATGGCAAATTTTATGCTCAGGTTTCTCTGACTGTGGGTTTAGAAGCCAGATATGCCTGAATTCAAATCCCTATGTGTCACCTTCATGCCACATGTTAATTTGGTAGTAAACCATGCTGAGCTCAATTTCCCTTTTTTTCTGCAGTTGATACAGTATTAACTTCCTTCTTGGGATATTATGATGCTGTTATGAAAAGCAAAGAATGGAACTGACTTTTTAAGAAGATAAGCCTATGTCAAGCTCTCTGTTAAACACTGACTCTTAGTTCATTGTGAAAATGAACATGGTGGGTTTTTATGTCCTTAAAACATACTTCATACATTTCTACACAAAATATATAGACTTACATAACTTAGTAGATTACAAAAAAATATCATCCTAGAGAAATTTTGAGTTGATTATTTTCTGAAAGACAAATTCATGTGTGGGGGTGGGGATGGATGAGGGAGAATTTTTGCAATAAAAACACTGATCTGGTGAACTGGGTATCTGTTCAGATTTTAATCCTTTTTACTGTTATAGACTGCTGATGTCACTGAGAGATACATTTATCATTTCCTTTTGTTTGAAGCTTCACATTTTTCTCTGGTATGAATCCTATTTATTACACTTTCTAAGAAGAATGAACATATAACTTTGTTAAAACCTCCCAAACTAGTCAACAATGTAAATTTGATCTCTATTCTCATTCTACATGAGATTCTAATTAATTTATTGTAATGAATAAGCATTTTTTCAACATGTATTGTTTTCCAATAATATAATACTCAACAAGAGGAGTGTGTCAGGAAATAAAATGTACATAAATATCCCTTATTAATCAAAGAAAACTTCACATACCATTATTAAGAAATTATTCTGATTATGTTTTAGGTTCTAATTAATTTTATTTAATTAACAATTTAAAACCAAGTAATATGCAATTCATGAATCAAAATGAAAATATTTTTTACCAACTCTCCTTTCTACTAATGCATTGTCATATAGTATTTGAGAAGAACTTCTAATAATAAAGCAATATTCACAGGCAGTAGTAGCAGCAAAACAGGCCATTAGGAGGATAGGTCATGGTCAGAAAAGTTTAGAACTTTGTCCCATCAATTACCAAACCAACCAATTACCAGCACCCTTCCATGAACAGCTGGGCATCTTTAGGAAAATTGCTTACTCTGAGATATGAGTTCCAATTTAGTTTCCTATAAAATATAGATAGTAATAATTTTTTTCAGAGCTTAAGGATTAAATAGGATAGAATGTTTAAAGTCATCAATAAATGACATTAGTACCTAATATGTGTAAATTAGGAAATACAATTCATACCATATGAAGCCCAATGTTTCTTTGTTGACAAGGGGGCATACTGCTTTTGCCATCTCCTGTGCTTACCAGTGATATCCAGCACCTTGACAGCAACTGGCATTCTTTCTTGATGGAAAAGATGTCCCTACAGAAAGATTACCCACATTTTACCTTTTTGGACCGGATTGCCACCTGGTAATTGCTCACATGGTTGTAAGAAATATCTATCTGCACGACAACTGGGTTGTCTCTGAGTTCTTGGAGTTGGTTCTGTACAATATAACTCCCATCTACACAAACTACTTACTCTAAAACTCTTTACTGGACCCAAGTTCACCTACTTGGAAGCAACCTGGCTGAACTATTATTAAGGGCAAGAAATCATTCACCTTGGTATTCACTAATGTAGCCAATGATCAGAGCTAATCAGCAAAGCCCAATTATATTACCACCTTCAAAAATCAGCCCATTCTTGAATTTTAATTTAATCATCACAAAAATTTCCAAAAGGTAAATTAGTAGCGTTTCTAGCCTATGGGGAAAAACTGGCCAATATAGCCTAAAGATTTTTGATGTATGTTCATAAGTGATACTAGTTGGTAATTTTATTATCTTGAGCATATTTTATAGTAATTATTATACAAATTTCAAGAAAGCATTTTGGGGAGTGTCCCCTTCTGCTCTCTTTTCTGAAAACTTTTAAAGAAGATTGTTATTATTCTTTCTAAATATTTGAGAGAATTCACCAATGAAACCAAATAGACATGCAGTTCTCATTGTGAAGATTTTGTTGTTTTTCTCTAGGACTTTAAAATTTCATTCCTTTAACTTCTCGCTCTTATAGTAAAAAAATCCATCCATATTATTATTATATATTACTGGAAGATTTTCTCTTCATCATTAGTTTGATGAATATGACCAAGTGTTCTTTTTGTTAATGATTTTCCTGTTTGAGGTTCACTGAGCCCTTGGATCTGTAACATGACATTTTTCACCACATTTTTTTTATTGTTGGTTGTTCAAAACATTACATAGTTCTTGACATATCATATTTCACATTTTGATTCAAGTGGGTTATGAACTCCCATTTTTACCCCGTATACAGATTACAGAATTACATCAGTTACACTTCCATTGATTTACATATTGCCATACTAGTGTCTGTTGTATTCTGCTGCCTTTCCTATCCTCTACTATCCCCCCTCCCCTCCCCTCCCCTCTTCTCTCTCTACCCCCTCTACTGTAATTCATTTCTCCCCCTTGTATTATTTTTCCCTTTCCCCTCACTTCCTCTTGTATGTAATTTTGTATAACCATGAGGGTCTCCTTCCATTTCCATGCAATTTCCCTTCCCTCTCGCTTTCCCTCCCACCTCTTATCCCTGTTTAATGTTAATCTTCTTCTCATGCTCTTCATCCCTACTCTGTTCTTAGTTACTCTCCTTATATCAAAGAAGAGATTTGGCATTTGTTTTTTAGGGATTGGCTGGCTTCATTTAGCATAATCTGCTCTAATGCCATCCATTTCCCTCCAAATTCTATGATTTTGTCATTTTTTAATGCAGAGTAATACTCCATTGTGTATAGATGCCACATTTTTTTTATCCATTCATCTATTTAAAGGCATCTAGGTTGGTTCCACAGTCTTGCTATTGTGAATTGTGCTGCTATGAACATGGATGTAGCAGTGTCCCTGTAGCATGCTCTTTTTAGGTCTTTAGGGAATAGACCGAGAAGGGGAATAGCTCGGTCAAATGGTGGTTCCATTCCCAGCTTTCCAAGAAATTTCCATACTGCTTTCCAAATTGGCTGCACCAATTTGCAGTCCCACCAACAATGAGCAAGTGTACGCTTTTCCCCACATCCTCACCAGCACTTGTTGTTGTTGGACTTCCTAATGGCTGCCAATCTTACTGGAGTGAGATGGTATCTTAGGGTGGTTTTGATTTGCATTTCTCTGACTGCTAGCGATGCTGAGCATTTTTTCATGTGCTTATTGATTGATAGTATGTCCTCCTCTGAGAAGTGTCTGTTCAGGTCCTTGGCCCATCTGTTGATTGGGTTATTTGTTATCTTATTGTCTAATTTTTTGAGTTCTTTGTATACTCTGGATATTAGGGCTCTATCTGAAGTGTGAGGAGTAAAGATTTGTTCCCAGGACGTAGGCTCCCGATTTACCTCTCTTATTGTTTCTTTTGCTGAGAAAAAACTTTTTAGTTTGAGTAAGTCCCATTTATTGATTCTAGTTATTAACTCTTGTGCTATGGGTGTCCTATTGAGGAATTTGGGGCCCAACCCCACAGTATGTAGATCGTAG
Organism: Spermophilus citellus; assembly: GCF_964194105.1. Taxonomy (NCBI): domain Eukaryota; kingdom Metazoa; phylum Chordata; class Mammalia; order Rodentia; family Sciuridae; genus Spermophilus; species Spermophilus citellus. Next base: position 40,893,909 of record NC_138183.1, on the reverse strand, counting down.
CCAACTTTTTCTTCTATCAGACACTGTGTCTCTGATTTGATATCAAGCTCCTTGATCCGTTTTGAGTTAACTTTTGTGCATGGCGAGAGAAAGGGATTCAGTTTCATTTTGATGCATATGGATTTCCAGTTTTCCCAGCACCATTTGTTGAAGATGCTATCCTTCCTCCATTGCATGCTTTTAGCCCCTTATCAAATATAAGATAGTTGTAGTTTTGTGGATTGGTTTCTGTGTCCTCTATTCTGTACCATTGGTCTACCTGCCTGTTTTGGCACCAGTACCATGCTGTTTTTGTTACTATTGCTCTGTAGTATAGTTTGAAGTCTGGTATTGCTATACCGCCTGATTCACACTTCCTGCTTAGCATTGTTTTTGCTATTCTGGGTCTTTTGTTTTTCCATATGAATTTCATGATTGCTTTATCTATTTCTACAAGAAATGCTGTTGGGATTTTGATTGGCATTGCATTAAAGCTATAGAGAATTTTTGGTAATATCACCATTTTGATGATGTTAGTTTTGCCTATCCATGAACAGGGTATATTTTTCCATCTTCTAAGATCTTCTTCTATTTCTCTCTTTAGGGTTCTGTAGTTTTCATTGTATAAGTCTTTCACCTCTTTTGTTAGGTTGATTCCCAAGTATTTTATTTTTTTGAGGATATTGTGAATGGAGTGTTTTTCCTCATTTCCATTTCAGAGGATTTGTCTCTGATATACAGGAATGCCTTTGATTTATGCGTGTTGATTTTATATCCTGCCACTTTGATAAATTAATTTATTAGCTCTAATAGTTTCTTTGTAGACCCTTTTGGGTCTGCTTGGTATAGAATCATGTCATCCGCAAATAGTGATAATTTAAGTTCTTCTTTTCCTATTTTTATGCCTTTAATTTCTTTCGTCTGTCTAATTGCTCTGGCCAGTGTTTCGAGAACTATGTTGAACAGAAGTGGTGAGAGAGGGCATCCCTGTCTTGCTTCAGATTTTAGAGGGAATGTCTTCAATTTTTCTCCATTCAGAATGATGCTAGCCTGAGGCTTAGCATAGATTGCTTTTACAATGTTGAGGTATGTTCCTGTTATCCCTAGGTTTTCTAGAGTTTTGAACATAAAGGGATGCTGTACTTTGTCGAATGCTTTTTCTGCATCTATCGAGATGATCATATGGTTCTTAATTTTAAGTCTATTGATGTGGTGAATAACATTTATTGATTTCCGTATATTGAACCAGCCTTGCATCCCAGGGATGAATCCTACTTGATCATGATGCACAATTTTTTTGATATGGTTTTGAATCCGATTCGCCAGAATTTTATTGAGGATTTTTGCATCTAGGTTCATTAGAGATATTGGTCTGTAGTTTTCTTTCTTTGAAGTGTCTTTGTCTGGTTTAGGAATCAGGGTGATGTTGGCCTCGTAGAATGAAATTGGAAGTTCTCCCTCTTTTTCTATTTCCTGAAATAGCTTGAAAAGTATTGGTATTAGTTCCTCTTTAAAGGTTTTGTAAAACTCTGCTGTATACCCATCCGGTCCTGGGCTTTTCTTAGTTGGTAGTCTTTTGATGGTTTCTTCTTTTTCTTCAATTGATATTGGTCTGTTTAGGTTGTCTATATCCTTCTGACTCAATCTGGGCAGATCATATGACTTAAGAAATTTATCGATGCCTTCACTATCTTCTATTTTATTGGAGTATAAGGATTCAAAATAATTTCTGATTATCTTCTGTATTTCTGAAGTGTCTGTTGTGATGTTGCCTTTTTCATCCCATATGCTAGTAATTTGAGTTCTCTCTCTTCTTCTCTTTGTTAGCATGGCTAAGGGTCTGTTGATTTTATTTATTTTTTCAAAGAACCAACTTTTAGTTTTGTCAATTTTTTCAATTGTTTCTTTTGTTTTGATTTCATTAATTTCAGCTCTGATTTTAATTATTTCTTGCCTTCTACTTCTTTCGCTGTTGTTTTGCTCTTCTTTTTCTAGGATTTTGAGATGAAGTATGAAATCATTTATTTGTTGTTTTTTTCTTTTTTTAAGCCATGAACTCCAAGCAATGAATTTTCCTCTTAGAACTGCTTTCAATGTGTCCCATAGATTCCGATATGTTGTGTCTGTGTTTTCATTTATCTCTAAGAATTTTTTAATTTCCTCCTTGATGTCTTCTATAACCCATTGATCATTCAGTAACCTATTGTTCATTCTCCAAGTGATGCATGATTTTCCTTCCTTCTTTTATCGTTCATTTTAAGTTTCATTCCATTATGATCAGATAAGATGCATGGTATTATCTCTACTCCTTTATATTGTCTAAGAGTTGCCCTGTGACATAATATATGATCTATTTTTGAGAAGGATCCATGTGCTGCTGAGAAAAAAGTGTAACTGCTTGATGTTGGGTGGTATATTCTATGTATGTAAATTAAGTCTAGGTTATTAATTGTGTTATTGAGTTCTATAGTTTCCTTATTCAACTTTTGTTTGGAAGATCTGTCCAGTGGTGAGAGAGGTGTGTTGAAGTCTCCCATGATTATTGTATGGTGGTCTATTACACTCTTGAACTTGAGAAGAGTTTGCTTGATGAACGTAGCTGCACCATTGTTTGGGGCATATATATTTATGATTGTTATGTCTTGTTGGTGTATGGTTCGCTTGAACAGTATGTAGTGTCCCTCTTTATCCGTTTTGATTAACTTTGGCTTGAAATCTATTTTATTTTATATGAGTATGGACATTCCTGCTTGTTTCCGAAGTCCATATGAGTGATATGATTTTTCCCAACCTTTCACCTTCAGTCTACGTATATCTTTTCCTATCAAATGTGTCTCCTGGAGGCAGCATATTGTTGGGTCTTGTTTTGTGATCCATTCTACTAGCCTGTGTCTCTTAATTGGTGAGTTTAAGCCATTAACATTTAGGGTTATTATTGAGATATGGTTTGTTCTTCCAGACATTTTTGTTTATTTATGTTACTAAACATGGTTTGTTTTCCTCTATGATTATTTTCCCCCCTTTACTGTCTTACCTCCCACTTTTGGTTTTCATTGTTGTTTTCCATTTCCTGTTCCTGGAATGTTTTGCCAAGGATGTTTTGAAGAGATGGTTTTCTAGGTGCAAATTCTTTTAACTTTTGTTTATTGTGAAAGGTTTTAATTTCATCTTCCATCCTGAAGCTTAATTTCGCCGGATACATGATTCTTGGTTGGAACCCATTTTCTTTCAGTGTTTGAAATATGTTATTCCAGGATCTTCTAGCTTTCAGAGTCTGTGTTGAAAGATCAGCTGATTGGTTTACCCCTAAATGTAATCTGCTTCCTTTCTCTTGTAGCTTTTAAAATTCTCTCCTTATTCTGTATGCTGGGCATCTTCATTATAATGTGTCTAGATGTGGATCTCTTATGATTTTACACATTCGGCGTCCTGTAGGCTTCTAGGATTTGGGATTCTGTCTCATTCTTCAAGTCTGGGAAATTTTCTCGTATTATTTCATTGAATAGATTGCTCATTCCTTTGGTTTGGACCTCTATACCTTCCTGTATCCCAATGACTCTTAAGTTTGGTCTCTTTATGTTGTCCCATATTTCTTGAATGTTCTGCTCATGGTTCCTTAACAGTCTTGCTGAGCTGTCTATGTTCTTTTCAAGTTGAAATACTTTGTCTTCATTGTCTGATGTTCTATCTTCTAAGTGTTCTACTCTGCTGGTAGTATTCTCAATTGAGTTTTTAAGTTGGTTTATTGCTTCCTGCATTTCTAGGGTTTCTGTGTTTGTTTGTTTTTTTATTACCTCTATCTCCCTGTATATTGATCTTTTGCTTCTTGGATTTGTTTATGTAATTCATTGTCGAAGTGATCTTTCATTGACTGATTTTGCTGTCTAATGTCTTCCTTGAGACTCCAGATCATCTGAAGTGTGTAGATCCTGAATCCTTATCTGACATTCCATCTGCTTCAGCTACTACCTCTTCTAAAGTTGAGTTGACCTGCATTGCTTGTGGTCCTTTCTTTCCTTGTCGTTTCATACTGCTCGCGTTTCTTTCTGCTTGGTGAAACTGTTGTGTTTTTGAAATTTTCCCCCTATATATTTATATTACTCTTGTATAGTTGAAAAGTCTCCCTTGCAGGGCGGGCAGTGGCTGTGGTCCTCCTCCAGTTGGTGTGACGTGTCTACCACACCCGCGGACCCCTGGTGCTGTTCTGCTGGTTGGTCGCAGGTCTGCCTACCTTGCAGGCACGGGCGGTGGCTCTGCTCTGCCCTTACACCAATTGGGGTCACGTGTCTACCACGCTGGGGGGTCGCTGGGCCTGTTCCAGGCACGGGAGGCGGCTCTGCTCTGCCCCTACTCCAATTGGTGTGACGTGGCGCTGGGCCTGTTCCAGGCGTGGGTGGCAGCTCTGCTCTACCCCTACTCCAATTGGTGTGACGTAACTACCACGCTGGCAGGCCACTGGGTCTGTTCAGAGTGCAGGCAGCGGCTCTGCTCTGCCCCTACTCCAATTGGGGTGACGTTACTACCACGCTGGCGGGCCTCTGGGCCTGTCCCGGGTGCGGGCAGCGGCTCTCCTCTGCCCCTCCTCCAATTGGTGTGACATGTCTACCACGCCTGCGGACCGCTGGGCCTGTTGTGCCGGTCGGTCGCAGGCCTGCCTACCTTGTGGGCACGGGTGGCGGCTCTGCTTTGCCCCTTCTCCAATTGGGGTGACGTGACTACCACGCCCGCGGGTTGTTGGGTCTGTTCCGGATGTGGGCGGCAGCTCTGCTCTGCCCCTACTCCAATTGGTGTGACATGTCTACCACACCGGCAGGCCGCTGGGCCGTCCCACCGGTCGGTCGCAGGTCTGCCTACCTTGCGGGCTCGGGCGGTGGCTCTGCTCGGCCCCTATTGCAGTTGGGGTGAAGTGATACCACGCCGGCGGGTCGCTAGGCCTGTTCCCGGCGCGGGCGGTGGCCCTGCTCTGCCCCTACTCCAATTGGTGTGACGTGTCTACCACACCGGCAGGCCGCTGGGCCTGTCCCTCTGGTCAGTCGCAGGTCTGCCTACCTTGCGGGCTCGGGCGGCAGCTCTGCTGGGCCCCCACTGCAGTTGGGGTGAAGCGATACCACGCCGGCGGGTCACTAGGCCCACTCCGGGCACGGGCGGCGGCCCTGCTCTGCCCCTACTCCAATTGGTGTGACGTGTCTATCACGCTGGCAGGCCGCTGGGCCCGTTCCGCCAATCAGCCGGTGGTGTGCCTACCTTGTGGGCTCAGGCGGCAGCTCTGCTCAGCCCCCACCGCAGTTGGGGTGAAGTGATACCACGCCGGCGGGTCGCGGGATGCAGCTCTGCTCTGCCCCTCTGGCCCCCACAGCACTCAGCAGGATCCGGACCGAGAAGCAGTCTCTGCGGGTTCCTCAGCCCTGGGTCAGAGCAGCTCCGGGAGCCAGAACTCGGCCGCTCTGGGCTCCGTGCATGCTCTGATAGAAGCAGGCTCCAAGAAGCAGCCTCCGCAGGCTCCTTAGCCCTGGGCCAGAGCAGTTCCGGGAGCCAGAATTCGGCCGCCCCGGGCTCCGTGTATGTTCTGATAGGAGCAGGCCCCAAGAAGCAGTTTCCCGGGTTCTTTAGCACTGCGTCTGAGTAATTTGTCTGCGAGACGCAGGCGAATGGCAGCCTGAAATTACCTGTTCTATGGTTGAATGAGCTGCGATCTGTCGAAAACAGGGATGATGACTTCAACTCTCCAAGATGGTGGCCGCTGGTTTCCTCTGTGGTCTGACCGGTGGAGAACCGAACTGGACCGCTTCCTTCCCCCATCTCAAACCCAGAATTCAGCACTGTGTACAGTGATTGCACAGCTGGCAGGAGCCCACAGAATCCACAGCGCTGTATCTTTGCATTGCTATCTCTTGCTTCCCAGCGCGTGCCGCAGATTCTAGCCACAGGGCGATTTGCTGAATAAGCGGCGTGACCCTCCATGCGGACAAATCGCTCGCATTTGAGCCCCTGTAGCTGATCCTCGTGTGATGAAAATCCTTCCACTAGGTTTTGGAGCACCCCAGTTTTGCTAGAAATTTCTAACAAGATAGTTTTTAGCTGTTCTAACTCATCATTCTTCCAAACAGTGACACGGTACACGGGAGTGATGCACTCCCTTCGCTGCCATCTTCCCCCTCCCTTCACCACATTTTTTAAAACCTTAAGCTATCATGGTTTTCAAATACTTTTTTGTGACAATGTCTTCATCCTCTCCATCTTGAGTCCTGTTATATTTAAGTTACACACTTGTTATTTTCCTACAAATCACTGGGCTTTATTCAATTAGTTTCAGTATTTTTCTTTCTAACTTTCAGAGTGAATAATTTCTATTAATTTCTTTCCTGTTTTACTGACCATTTCTTATGACATTTCAAATCTGTAGTTAAGTCTGTTTGGTAAATTTATTTTTAAACTTGAAATGTTGCTTTTCTGGTTGTGGAATTTCCATTTGGTTCTTTTTTTAAATTTTTTTTTTTATTTTGTAATTTTTATTGTTGGTTGTTTAAAACATTACATAGTTCTTGATATATCATATTTCACACTTTGATTCAAGTGGGTTATGAACTCCCATTTTTACCCTGTATACAGATTGCAGAATCACATCGGTTACACATCCATTGATTTACATATTGCCATACTAGTGTCTGTTGTATTCTGCTGCCTTTCCTATTCTCTACTATCCCCGCTCCCCTCCCCTCCCCTCCCCTCTTCCCTCACTACCCCATCTACTGTAATTCCTTTTTTTAAGATGTTCATTTACCAATAAAAATTCCATATTTGTTTATTCATTATGACTATGATTTTTAAATCCTTGAAAATACTGACAATATATTTTTAAATACTTGTCTATGAGTTCCAACTGTGGTACATTTCAGGGTTTGATTTTATTGACAGTCACCCACAGTCATATATTTTTCCTCTTTGAATGTCTAAGAACATTGGTTTATATGATAAACATAGATAAAGGCACGCTGTTGAAACTATATTTTCTTCTTTTGGAGGGTGATTAATTTGGTTTCAGCAATCAATAAATATAATTGCAGATGAATTTTGTCTTTTTGAGAAATGTATTTAAACTTTCTAAAGGCAGTTCTAGAAAAGACTTTACTCTGTGTTCTAAGATGTGGCATTGCTCTGGTATTTACTGAGTTTTCAAATTTTGAGTTAGGTATCTCCTTTCTACCTGGGTAATGCTCCTAGATTGCCAGCCCTGTGCATGCTCTGTAATCTTTGTTTGATTCACAATAATAGTGTTGTGTCTCACCCTACACATATGAAGACTTATATGCAGTGTCTTTCTCTGTGGTCTCCTCTGCTACTAACCCCAATTATGTCAATAACTCCAATCCTCAAGGTGTGCTTCCCAGCTCACAGCGACTGTTCTTTTCTGCTTGAGCTCTCCACCTTTTGCCATTCTGGAAAGTAACTCCAGTGGGTAAGCTGGAGCAACCATCTACCTCACTTCATGTATTTTCCCTATTAACAGAATTACGTGTGTGTGTTGTCTGCTAAAAAGGTTTGAAAACAATTGCCTCATACACATAATCAAGCTTTATAAAGTTTGCAATCAGAAGAACTAGATGGGTACAGCAACACCATCATGTCTTAAAGCAGAAATCTCTACAGTCCGGTAAATTTTAAAACTGAAAATGTCTCTATAGAAAAGAGATGAAAGTAGGTCATGAAAATAAGCAGCAAATAAACCAAAGTTTTTAGTTTAAGCTTATTCCAATTTTAATAGAGTCCCTTGCCTGAGAAGTTGGTGCTATTTTAGCTATATTACAAATTATAATTTATGAGTTATATGAATAAAACAAAATGTCACATTATTGAATTCTGTCCATTTTTATATTTTATTGGTTATTATCTCATTCTCAGTGAATGCTAGGCTTGCATATAATTTAAAAGGTACATCAAAGTCAAAGATATTCAGTCAGAGTCAGTTAAAATACAATTTATCTATTTCAAAAGTGTTAACTAAAGTTCACATAGATTAGTATGTGACATTTACTTTCAGTCCTAGGAAAAAGAAAATAAACATTCTTTATGTATAAAGAAATACTGCACAAGGAACACTGAATTGACTTTCTATCTACCTGCAACATACGTAGAGTTGTGGAAATTAATTTATACTCTTCCACCTCTAGAACAGAAAGTTGCCACAGAAGTAATAACTTGTATTAAGTGGGAAATTGTATTCAGTATACACTTTTATTAGAAGAAAAGGAACATATTTGTTGAGCATCTACTATGTGCTAAAAGAGTTATACATGTTTTAATTGAACATATATGGCATTCCCATGGTAGTAAATTGATTTGCTCAAAATCAAAACTAGTAACTTTTGTACTCTAGGGGTGAAATTTGTAGATAAACTTCTTTTTGAGAACCCCTATAATGTCTTTCACATTAAGTCATTTTGCTTCACTGAAAAGACTTAGGCATTTTATGTCTGCTTTTAAAGAAAGTGTGTTAAAACAGATGTAGAATAAAATTAATTTTTTTTTCACATCTTTTAATGTGTGTCAATATCTCTATTAGTGCAGTAAATATTAAACATCTTAATATGCAGAATCACATATAATATTTTTGCTAATATCCAGGCACTTATGGATATACTAGATACCTAGTTCCCTGTAGATAATTATTGATTAATGAAACATAAATTTTCTAAGTTTATCCGGGTATTGTTGTAGCTGCTGTCTGAATGTTTTCTAGAAGTACCCATTTTGTTGTTTAAAAGAAAGGTGGCTAAACCAATTTGGTAGCTGAACCAAATTATATTCTATGCTAGCTTAACACAAGCAAAACATACTGGTTTACACAACAGACTCAGTGCTGCTTAAATACTTTAATTTTAAGAAACACTAAAAATTTTCATCTCTAACGTTAATCATTTTTCTGTGAGTGTGTGTGGATGTTCAAATGAACTTGTATGAATTTATTTTATATTTAGTTCTCTACAATACCCATCAAAACTTATCCTCAGTAGCATGTTATACAAAAAAGATAATAATTTTAAAAGAACAAAGCTTATTAAAAGAAAAAAAAATGGTTTGTATGTTTGTGAGATGTTTAACATCTGACTTAATACAGCATACCTAAATATTCATTTCAGCTTCTGTATTCAATATCTTCCAACATGTTGTTTTAGTACACAAAGAAAATACATTGCTGGTGGAATGGTGCAGCCAATACAGAAAGCAGTATTTAGATTTCTTGGAAAACTGAGAATGGAACCACTTTTTGATCCAGCTAGCCCTCTCCTCTGTCTATACCCAAAGGACTTAAAAACAGCATACTACAGGGACACAGCCACATCAATGTTTATAGCATCACAATTCACAATAACTAAACTGTGGAACCAACCTAGATGCCCTTCTGTAGATGAATGGGTAAAGAAAATGTGGTATATATACACAATGGGATATTACTCAGCAACAACAGAGAATAAGATCATGGCATTTGCAGGTAAATGGATGGATTTGGAGTGTATAATTCTAAGTAAAATTAGCAATCCCAAAAAACCAAATGCTGAATGTTTTCTTTAATATAAGGAGACTGATTCATAGTGGGGTTGCGGGGGGATGGTGGACCATGGGAGGATTAGATGCCTTATCTAGAGATAAGGCAAAGGGGTGGGAGGGGAAGGGGGGGTGCATGGGGGTAGGAAAGATGGTGGAATGAGATGGACATCATTACCCTAAGTACATAGATGAAGACACGAGTGGTGTGAATATACTTTATATACAACGAGATATATGAAAAATTGTGATCTATATGTATAATATGAATTGCAATGAATTCTGCTGTCATATATAACAAATTAGAATAAAAAAATACAGCTTCACTCAGACATGTACTTGGAAAGGAGAGGAATGTTTTCAAGTCTTTCAGATAATTGTGAGTACTTATTTCGATACTGTGCCAAAACATGTCAAGTAGTAGTATCATAAAGTTTAGTCACTGAATGGAATACAAAACCATATTATTGAACTTTTCATAACATTCTATATTAAAAAATCTCTCAGTCTTCCTTGTACTTTAAAGAAAGCTTTGAGTAAAATTTTAATCATTTGGAAAATATTCCAACTTAATCATTTGGAAAATATTGGTTTATTTATTTATTTATTCATCTAAATGTTGATATATCTCATATAATATTATAAAAAATCATCTGCTGTCATATTAAATTCATCATGGCACATACCAATCTTCCAAAATCCTATATTTATTTTAAATATTGAATTTTATCTTTCCAGCAAACACCATCAACTGCTTCCCTTGATATGACAAGTTCCTTTTGTTAATTTTCAAGAAAATGTCCATCAAATATCAAAGTTTTACCCTACTTGTCAATATCTTAAGTAAAAGTTGTGTTCTGTGAAAAAAAAATGGGGCTAGTTCATATACTAATTCATACTCTCACACAATAATTTTCCTTAAGACAACCATAATAAATTGGAAAGCAAAAATTCTTGCTTTCACATATTTCTTTTTGGTCACACCTTTGATTGTGCACCGTCAGATCAAATGTAAACAAAATGAAAAAGCTCAGCATCTTACTGTCATTATAAATAGCTTCATCTGGATGAACCCAGTGAGAGTCTTGGGGACACGGAGAAGTCTGTGTACCACATCTTCTGAACTTCTGTGTGAGACTGTGCTCCAAGTCTTCACAGGCATTATTCACGTCCTCTTCACAGCAAATTAGCAAGGTAGAAACTGTGATTTTTCTCATTTTACAGACTTTCCTTCATTTTACAGATGAAAGTACTAGACTTACAAATTTCTGTAATGCTAGGAGCCACAACCAAATAATATGATGCATGGCACTTTTGGTTGTAAGGTGATGCCAGCTAGCCATTGAGATGATATGATTATGTTAAGATTTACATTCATATGGAAATTGGACTCCTGCTGTTCACCTTGGCCTGCTACATGTTACGGGACTCTTAGAGAGTTCCCATTGGTTGGGAAAGGGTAGGAGGAGGGAATTCCGGGGAGTTCCTGGGCCCCGGTTCCGGTAGACACAACCGTGTGGGTGGACCGGCTTGCTTGCTGGACGTGTACGTGGTATTAGCGGCATTTTCAAAAATAAAGTTTTGTTCCTGCTTGAGTGGCTTGTGATTCTATGCCCAGCCAGACTGCAGCACTGTAACTTGTCCATTCTACTAATCTATATCTCCCAGGTTTATATATGAGTTGTACTATGAAAGGTCTGATTTTGTTTGTTTTATAATGATTAATAATTAATATTAGATTTCACTATGGATTTTTTTCTATCCATGGTGTTCATATATTATATCACATATTTCTTAAAAGTTGATACTTGATTTTCACAAACTTGAGTTTCCTATACTACACAACGTTTAATAAATTTCATCTTTCTTCCCATTCCACTTGCCTAATTCCATATAAAAACCTCATCTTCTAATGCTTCAATATCCTAGTCATTTTCATGTCTGATTGCACTGAGATCTAGAAGATATGGTACATTGAAAAAAGGTTTCATGATTTCCTTTGTTACATTCTAAGATTTTCTCCATATGAAGAAGAAAATTTTAAATCCTCAGCACTTGTCAACATTTTCTTGTTCCTAGAAGTGTTTATTCCTTATTAGTAAATATTACTAAAATGAGAGATGGGAAGCTGTGACCCAAATTGAGTAACATTGCTTAGGCATGGTGGAACACAGCTGTGATCCCATGGAGGAGGTTGAGACAAAAGGATCTAGGTTCAAGGCAAGCCTGGGCAACTCAACAAGACCCTGTTTCAAAATTAAAAAAAAAAAAAATAGGGCTGGGGATGGGTCTCAGTGGTGCAGCACTGCCGGATTAAACCCTAAGCACTGAAAGAAAAATTAATGGATATTGAGGGTTTAAATTACCACCCTTCTAAAAATAATCTCCTGATTTCTTTACTTGCCTCATTCTTTGATGTTCCAGAGAGGGATTCTTCTCACAGAATAGCAAGACAGTAGTTCTTTATTAGTTTAGGATCACACACAATATTTTAACATTAATAAAATTTCTAGTCTTACTTTATCCTTCATCACCATTCTTCTGGTTAAAATAATTAGCACCAACTACAGAGAAGAGACTCTACTATGATTGGGAAATACAACGGATGAAGGTCTCTAAAACACACATTGTGCCTCACAGACTGACACTTGTCCATTGATCTCTGATAGCTCTCTGAGAGCCTCATATTGACAATAAAAATGTTGCACATTCCAGTGTGTGAAACCACCAATATTTCCCATTCCATCTTGTAGTTCAAGAAATAGTTCTTCAGCAAAATAAAAATCATAAATATAGAACAATAAAAATGGAGAAAAAGTAAATTCAAATGTCTTCTAAAACTCATTGATTGCATGAGAGAGAATACATATATCTTCAGAAAATTAAAAATATATTTAGCAACTGCCATAAATTAGTCTAACACTAAAATGAAAAAAAAATGACAGGCTACCACTTCATTTTGCCATATGTTAAGTAGACTTTGAAGAACTTGAAATTTCTAAAATAAAACACTGAAATTCTTAAATAGTGCTCACAGTAAGAACAGAACATTTTGTAATGTTATACACATTTTTTTTGTTAAGTGTGAGGTTAAAAATGAATATTCTCTGCCACTGAACTGATAGCACTTCATTTACAACACACTATATTTACCCCAGCAGGCTACAGCCATAATCTTTTGCTACTGGCTTCCAGGCAGAAAAAAATTTCAGTGCCAAAATGATATAGTAATGAGAGAGAATGAATATATATTTTTCAAATTTCTATAAGTACTTCTTTGACAAAAATTAAAGAGCAGGTTTCCATAGACTTAAAAGAAAATATAATAAAATCTGTTATGGAGAAATTAAATTATGTATCCAATAATTCCAGCAACATTTTATTTTTTAAACTTAGGCAAATTTTACTAACCTTTTGGAGACTTAAGTATTCTGTCTACTGAAATAAATTTTTAATCCTCCTCTCTTTTTTTCCCCTAGCAGACTATAGAATTTTTTTATTATTCTCTGGAAAGAGGTGTAGTTGAAATCTTAGTTAAATGTGACTGTTCTATTCATAAACAATTTATAAAGTAGAAGAAAAAAGACTACCACAATGTAGGAAAGGCAATACCTTCTATCTTTATTGGTTTAGTTTTGTTTTTTTGTTTTCTTGTTTGCTTTGATTTTTAAATTAGAGCTTTAGGACAGATTTTCATTATGACATTTTATTGGCAGTATTGTTATATCCATTTCATTGTTCTTACAAGAGTTTATTAAGGGCAGTGGCACTAATGATATAAGGGGTTGAACAAAGCTGATGATCTGGATCAGATCAGGAATTCACATGATTTTAATAGCTTAGTAATTAGAAGTAAGATGAAAAAAATGAAGTTTATGCCTTTCCAATTTGCTTTTATTGCTTTAAAATATTTTCGTGAAATAAAAGAGGTGAATAGTCAACTTTTAAAAGCAACAATATGAGTGAACAATAAATGTATGAAAAGATGTATTATTACTAAAGAAATTAAAATACAAACAAAAAATGCATGGTAATTTCTACTGTTGTTGAGGGTGTGCAGAAAAACATAGAAGTGCCTTTTTCTAAACATGAATAAATATCTAAGCTATTGCAGCTTAATAAACCACCATCAAATTTAGTATTTTAAAACAATTTTACAATCCCACACTGGGAAGCTCTGCTAACCTGTGCTGGAACCCCTAGCATGTTTAATGCTTTAGCTGGAGAATTCTACTGACCCAGTTTGGTCCATGTGGTCTGTTTACTTGATAGAGGAGGCAGGTTCCTAAGATAGCAATCCCAGATGTGTAAGGCTTCTTGAGGCTTAGACTCAGAGGTGGCATTATGCCACTCTCAGGACCTTCTATTGGGCAAAGCAATTCACAAAACCAACCCCAGATTCAAAATTAAGCATGTTTGAATCAGCATTTATTTATGGGAGAAGAAAAGTCTATTTCTATTTTAATAATAAACTACAGATAATTTAAGCAATTATATCCATATAAAAATTGACCATATTCAGATTCTTCAGAAAACATAGAATGGAACCATCATTTGACCCAGCTATTCCATTCCTTGGTTTATACCCAAAGGATGTGAAATCAACATACTACAGTAATGAAGCCACATCAATGTTTATAGCAGTTCAATTCACAGTAGCTAAACTATGGAATCAACCTAGGTGTCCTTCAATAGATGAATGGATAAAGAAAATGTGGTATATATACTCAATAGACTATTACTCATCTTTAAAAAAGAATAAAATTATGACATTTGCCAGTAAATGGATGGAGTTGGAGAATATCATACTAATTGAAATAAGCCAATCCCCAAAAACCAAAGCCAAATGTTTTCTCTAATATGCAGATGCTAATTCACAATAAGGCAGAGGGCACTAAAGAAGAATAGTGTTACCTTAGATTAGGTAGAAGGAAGTGAAGGGAGGGAAAAGGAGGGGATGTGGGGATAGGAAATATAGTAGAATGAAACAGATATTATTACTTTATGTTTATATGTGACTGCATGACCAATATGATTCTACAACATGTACACTCAGAAAAATGAGAAATTATATCTCTTCTATGTATGATATATCAAAGTGCATAAATGCATTGTACTGTCATGTATAACTAATTAAAACAAATTTTAAAAATTAAAAATGTAAAAAAATGCCCATATTCATAGACCTACCAATTCTACCTCTGGTAATTTGTTTTAAATAAATATATTTTACTTGTGCAAGATATTTGTAAAAGTGTATTTATAGCAACATTGATTATATTAGCAAGTCAGTGAAAAATTCCTTTAGTAGGAAATTATAATAAAATTGCTAGATCCCTTAATGAAATATACTATAACCATTAAAATGATATTTATGATATGAAGACATTTATTACTTAATTATTAAATAATAGAAAAAATTATAAAACATGTGCATTCTTGATCTCCAAAATCATACATGTACATATATATGTACATATTTATGTAGATAGATAACTGTCTAAGTATGTTTTAAAAGACTAGAAGGTAATTCAGAAAATAAACAGTGACTTTGTATGGAGGATGAAATTATTATATCTTTTATAGCTCTATATATTTTTACTTATTTTATAATTTCTTCATTCATCTATGCATTAATTCCATTTTTCCTTGGTGTCTACAATGTAGACTTTATACCCATGTGCCATCTTAAATCTTATGTCTTAGCTATAAAAGCACACATTAAATAAATAATTACTAAGGCAGTTACATAAATACAATTCCCATATATGCTAAAAAGGAAAAGTAGAGTCAGAAATGAAAGTGCATTCCAAGGACACCTAAGCTTATTTGATGAATTGCAGGTGCCATGTTTAAGAAAATATCAGAGAGGCATCTGAATCCATGACAGTGATATTTCAGCTTCTATCAAAAGATTGGAGAGAGGGACGTAGAAGACCAGTACAGACAGAGGTGATAGAATGAGAGAATGCCCAGAGCCAAGAATAAAGAAAACATGAGCTGTTAATGTTAGCCACAAAGTAAGTACTGATCGATTATTTATAAATAATTTAATTAAAAGTTTTATATGTGCATATAGAAAAAAACACTAAAGTTTTTACAAGAAAATAGAACTTTTCCTGTCCCAAGTAGATTTACTTTAAACTTAGGCAAATTCAGATTTACTGAAATCTAGCCAAGCTCAGAGTCCAAAAAATACTAGGATCTGATGTGTACATTATTCCTCATTTCAGGACATAAAATCAGTTAATCTCATCCAGAGCATTCGGCTCTGGCACCAAATATGCATGAACTGGATTACCTTCCTCCTATTTTTCTCTTCAAATGACGTGTCTCATTTCCCCCACCCTCCTCCCCCCAACTCATCCTCTCTGACTGACTTTCTTTCCCATTCTTTCTTTCATATGCTCTGGACTCCTACCCTGTTAAGAGGTTAAGAAGCACTCTTAACCTCTATGTAGAGTGTAACTTATATTCTTAACCTCTATGTAGAATGTAACTTATATCTGAATCTAAACCAAAAGTTCTTCACTCCCACAGACATCACTTTCTGTTTTTCACACAACTGCCTTATTTTAGGGCATGATAAAGGCAGGAATTTTTACTTTGATCTTCGTTACTTTCTTGAAACCACTGGCTTTGACTCTGGCTTATATCCTTATATTCCTCTACAGCAAGATAGTCTAGAAATCTTTTCCTCATTACCCATACACATAGAGGGCTTTGCAGGAGGATTCAAATACCTAACTCTTGTCATAATCCTGGAAGATTTCAGTTCTTCTGGGGTCACCCAATTGAACCATTTTTCATGATTTTCTCTAACCCACTGACATTCATCCTTATTCCATCCCAGCCTCCACTCTGGGACCACACATTAGACACTCGTCATCTATTGTACTTTTCTTCCTCTGAAATGCAAGACTCAAACACCTGCCTTCTTTCCTCCCAGCCCTCGTTCATTCTCCTACACTGCTGTGCTAGGATCCGTAGTGCTGTGGGAACTCCATTTCCTCCCGATCTCTCAGTTTCCCTCGTGGGTTTCCTTCCTCCTTTCTCACTTATACCCTGTTGGTAATTTCAGCTCATCTTTCTCCCTAACTCTCAGCTTCTTGAAGATAATTTTGCTTTTATATCCACTCTAAAATATTTCATGTTCAAGCAATTATGGAGAAAATTATGAAAGCAAAAAAAAAAAAAAAAAAAAACTGGCACCACTGTAAAGAAATAAATTTCAGTCTCCCTGGCTTCTCAAAATGCCACTTGCCCTTCGCTGGCCTTTCTTTAATTCCCTGCTCTGTGTCCTCATCCACCTATTAAACTCACTTCATATTTTCTTGACAAAACAATTACAAAAGATGAGTACACCTCTTCTGATCATGATTAAAGAATAATTGAATCCTTTTACCCAGAACAACTGCCTTTCTGATTATTCAACTGTTCTTCCTACACTTGTGTTTTGTTCCTAACCCAGCAAACTGCAATGCATTACATGGCATATCTGCCATTCTTAGAGGGAACTTTAAGAATTGACTTAAAGCTAATTGAAACTGAAGAAATGACTTTTCAGTCAAATAGTATTTTTTTGTGGATGTATATAGTTTGTAGTGTTTACCCTAGTATAACTTCTGTCTCTCATGATTATTTACACATCCCATTAAAAGAAATTGATTAATTATTTCTAACAGTATATCTTGAAATAAATTTAAAAAACAGAAAAAAAAAATAAGTCATGCATCTGCCACCAAAATTTAACAACTTAAATGTATGTACATATTTTTCTTCTCTTTTTATTAAGAAATCAACTATGACAACAGATTGGGAATATGGCTCAGTAGTAGAGCACTTGCCTAGCACGTGCAAGGTCTTGTGCTTCACCCCCACACAACAATCAATCAATAAGGAAAACAGAAATCAACTATTATAAATATTCCTTAACAGATTTAGATATATTGAAAGTATCATAACTAACCCAGGAAATTCACACATCAATCTCATTATATCAGATAACATTTACACATTTAACTCATCAATTACTTATAATGATGTAAAATATTGTTTGGGGAAATCTAGTTCATTTTTAAATAGAATGAATAATCCGTTTTCTCACTGGGGCATTATTCAAAGTGTTTCACTTTTGAACTGTTGGTGACTTCCTTAAACAGTGTGTATTTTTACATATGCTTCACGTAGCTATTTGATTTATATTGAGATTTATATTGCCACCAGAGAAATATAGAACATCTGGTAGTTTTGAAAATGATCCTCTCTTGATTTATTTAAATATAATAAATGTATTTACATGACTGTAATTCTGAATTTTGTAGTAATAAACTCTAAGACTAATGAATCTTAGAATAAGTTAAATATCATTCACTTCCCAGAGTCACTGGAGTGACTCTCTAATCTATTTTATTCCTTTTAGCTATTCTTCTAATTCATTACCTAATTGCCTAAGATATAAAGACACATTTTGCCTAAATGAAACAGCATCAGTAAAACAAATGAGGCCAGACTTGACTGTGATATCCTTTCTAATGCTTCTTCATTTATCGAGGGAAGATGCTCTCTTAAAGAGCCTTATTGCCACTTCTATTTGTCTCCCCCAGTGCTCACATCCATATTCTAGAAGTATTTCATTTGATTTGCATTTTAGTGAAAATAAGTTTATGTATGGGAAAGTTCACAAAGTTTATAGTCATGGCAAATAATTTGCTTTAAATATAAAAATGTTTCTTAGGTTCATATTATAGTTTGGATCTTCTTATGGTCTGGATCTGTAATGACTCCCCAAAGCTGATGTGTTGAAGGCTTGGTTCCTATGCAGCCATGTCCAGACGTGGGGCTTTGGTGAAGCCATTAGAAACAAACCAAAGGATGTATAATAAAGCTATTGATGAGAAGTTAGATGTGCCCATTCTTCCTACCACATGACAAAGGTAAGTCCTTCTATTTTAGTAGAACTAAAGAAAGGAGAGGGTTTGAATGATGCTGTGAGGAACAGCGAGGTCCAGGTATAAGCATTTCCCTTCATACATAGAACCACATGCTGCATATCAGGCAGGCTATAAAATAACTGCTGTCAAAGTGGTAGAGTTGTTGCCATAATGTATGCTCTTTGTTAGTAACAAAAACTGCTGATCGAATGCATCCTTGGTGCCTTACCACTATCTTGATCCCGGGTAGTGAGATCCTCAAGTATGGCTGATATGAATTTGAACATTTCTGGCAGCCTGGATGAATGGTGATCTGAGTCACATGTTGGTGGTTTTAAAGAGAATAGAGTTACAATATCTACTTTTCTTCTTGCCTTTTCCTTTTGTGATAATAGCACCCTAACAGGTAGAAGGCAATATCTCAGTGTGGTTTTGATTTACCTTTCTTTGATAATTACTGACATTGAGCCTCATTTTATATACTTGCTAGCAATTTATAAGTCTCCTTTGGAAAAATATCTACTTAAGTTTTATCCCAGTTTTTAATCTGAGATAGATATAAATTTTTTCAGTTGTGGGTGTTCCTTACAAAATTTAGAAATTAAGCCCTTATCAGATATATTGTTTGAAAATATTTTTTTTTCATTCTGCAGACTGATTTTTCATTTTTTTATTTCTTCTGTCATATGTTGATAATAATGTGGAGAGCCTGGAATCTTTGAACAGAGTTTGTGGGGAATGCAAAATTGTGTAGCCACTACAGAAAACAGTTTGTAGAGTCCTCAAAAATTATAAGTAGAGCTACAATATCATCATCTATCTCTGTTCTGAGTATGTACATGACAACATTGAATTCAGGATTTTGAAGAGATATATGTGCTCTCATGTTCCTTCAGCATTATTCATAATAGCCAAGATGTGGAAATAACAAAAATGTCCATCAGTAGACAAATGGACCAAGGAAATATTGCACATACACACAAATATTATCCACCCTTGAAAAAGAAAGACATTCTATGATGTGCAATGACATGGATGAACCTGGAGGATGTCATGCTAAGTGAAATAAGCCAATCACAAAAGAACTAATACTGCATGATTCCCCTTAAATGAAATGTCTAAGTAACAAATTCCATAGAATCAGAGAGTAGAACAGTGACTGCTAAGGACTGGGGAGAGAAGGAAACAGAAACTTCTTAACCATCAGTATAAAGTTTCAGTTGTACAAGATGAATAAGTTCTGGATTTCTGCTATATTATCATTGTGACTGTTGTTAAAACTGTAGGTATACTTAAAAATCTGGAAAGAGGATAAATCTCATATTAAGTCTTTTTACCCCAATAAAAATAAAAACAAAAAGAGCCATGAGGCCCTAAAATAAAAAAAAGAAAATAGATATATGCAATAAAATTTTTTACCAAGTTTCTGTGATTAAGAATGCTCTCACGTTTTTGTGACTTTCCCATAAAAATGGAAAGCCTGAGATTCTTTTTGTTTTGTTTTGTTTTGTTTCTCTCACCAATCTCGAAATGGGCCTATGATTGCTTTGATCAATAGAATATTGATGCCACTGTACAAGTGTTTGACCCAAACATTAGAAGACCTGGCAGCTTCCATTTCCTTTGTTTTAATGCTCATTATGGAAGCTTCAAACTGTGTTAAGAAACATGACTCTGATAGAGAGATTCAGAAGCCATGTAGAAAGGAAAAGAACCTGAGACTCTTGGGAAGAGATGCCTGAACATTCCCATTTTACCACCTAAAATCAGCTTTTCAGTCCCTCCCTCCAAGGCATGAAGTGTGCAAATAAGTCCCCTTGAATATTCCTATCCAGGGGAACCCTCAGGTGCCTGCAATCCTGGTTCACAACACATATAACAAAAGAGACATCCTGGTAAGCCCAGTTAACTCTCAGAATCCTAAGAAGTCACAAGACAATACTGGTTTAAGTCACGTCACCTGAAGTTTTAGAGCAGTTTGTTATGAAGCAACAAATTACATACAAGGTTCATATATGCTCACATTAATAATTATTCCATTCATTTAATAAATATTTTAATTAAGCATTTATTTAGGATTCCAATGAAAGGCTCTTTACTGGTGATTTAATATTAAAGAAGCATCAAAACCATCAAATGTATGGAAGCAATGCATCTATGAAGTATGTAACTAGAGTGAGGTGTTGGACTCAGGCATGAAAGTCTGGGTGGTGAGGATGAAACTGAGATGGGGGTGGTGGGGGGGATAACTTGAGATAGGATAGAGAGACATTATAGCTGTGGAAAATGATTATAGCTGCACAATCACGGCACACTGAGAACTGAAAGAAGGTTATTGTGACTGGGCTCAATATTCTGGGGACTTATGGTGAAGGAATGCCAGAGTTCAGGACCTGAGCAAAAGGCAGTAGTTGTCCTTCAGGGTTGTGTCCTCCATTTACACAGAGTACACTCACGTCCAGTGGTTCTAAAATTTTTAAAACACCTGAGATATTTTTTAAATACTGATACCAAGCTGGACTCTAATAAATTAGAGCCACTGGGTGGGACTCAGACATGATAGGTGATTCTCATGTGTAGCCAAGTTTTAACAGAGGTATTCCAAGGATCTACACTCCTGCAAAAATGGCGAATAGTATTCCCTGACTAATTTTCTACATAGTCCTTGCAGTTTGAAAGATCCAGAAAGCAATCTATGTCCTAGTATAACCAGACATTAGTAAATAAAAGTGGTGAACAAACAACAAGTTTGAAGTTCTTACTGAAAAAAGAAAATCGAATTTGAAAAATACGTCTGCATGCCAGTGTACTAATGAATTATGTTAGGAGACCATGTAGCTGTTTTTTACTGAAACATTTGCTCAGTGGAATGTATTGAAAAAATTTCCAAAATATGAGCAAATCTATTTAAACAATTTTTACATCATGGATTGTTCAGTACAAAAATATTTTTGATCATATATCTCATTACCAGCCCAGGACAAGACGTAATTAGTATTCCAGAGGCTGGCTCTATTGTTGTCAAAATTAGGAATTATAATTCAATTACTAAACTAGAAAAACCATGAAAAATAGCCACAAAAGGACACAACATTTTTAATAATATATAAAGGAAAGTTTTGGTGTGAATGTTGAGTCGCTGTTATTTTTCTCTTTACTGTGGCCAATTCTGAAGTGTTCTGTGAAAAGTTATTCTGCAGAACTTCACTAACTTCGTGGGAGGACTTTTGCATGAGGATTTGAATATAAAAATTTTTCATTATTTATGTCCTTCCATTAAAATGTTTCATCTTTTTTATTAGAGCATTATAGTTATACACAGTAGTTGGGTTCATTTTGCCAAAATAACACATGCATAGAATTTTATTTACTCCATTTAAGGCCCCGTTCCACTCTCCTACAGCCTGCCTTTTCATTCCCTCTTCCCTCCCTTTATACTTCTTCATCTAATCAACTGACCTTTCTTTCTTTCATTTATTTATTTTTGATTATATATATATATATATATATATATAATCATTTGACATTAAATACATACATATATATATATATATATATATATAATGTATTTAAAGTCAAAAAGTATTTTTTATGCAATTGGGTACATTGATATGTGGGGCACATATATTTACAATTTTTATATATTCTTGTTGGATTGTTCACTTTGCCAGTCCAGTCCAGAGTGCAGTTCTTTGTCTCTCATGATTAATTTTTGCTTAAAGTCTGATTTTTTTGGATATGAAAATATGAATTCCTACTTGGTTTAATATTCCATTTTCTTGGACTATTTTTTTGCATCATTTTACTCTCAGCCTGTAAGTGTCTTTGCCTATGAGTCTCTTACAAATAGTCTATAATTGGATTTTGATTTTTTGATTCATTCTGCTAATCAATGCCTTTCAATTAGGAAATTGGGACCCTATCTCTTACCATGAACAAAACTTAACTCAAAGTGGATGAAGGACCTAGGAATTAAACCAGAGACCCCACATCTAGTAGAAGAAAAAGTAGGCCCTACTCTTCATCATGTGGGATTAGGTCCCAGCTTCCTTAATAAGACTCCTATACCGCAAGAATTAAAATCAAGAATCAATAAATGGGATGGAATCAATCTAAAAACTTTCTTCTCGGCAAAAGAAACAATCTGTGAGGTGAATAGAAAGCCTACATCCTAGGAGCAAATTTTTACCCCTCTCACATCAGATAGAGAAATAATCTCTAGGGCATATAAAGAACTCAAAAAGCTAGGCACCAAAAAAACAAATAACCCAATCAACAAATGGGCCAAGGACCTGAACAGACACTTCTCAGAAGAGGATATACAATCAATCAACAAATATACAAAAAAATGCTCATCATCTCTAGCAATTAGAGAAATGCAAATCAAAACTACTCTAAGATATCTTCTCACTCCAGTCAGAATGGAAGCTATTATGAAGACAAACAACAATAAGTGTTGACGAGGATGTGGGGGGGGGGAGTACACTCACACACTGCTGGTGGGACTGCAAATTGGTGCAGCCAATATGGAAAGTAATATGGAGATTCCTTGGAAAACTGGGAATGACACCACCCTTTGACCTACCTATCCCACTCCTTGGTCTATACCCAAAAGACTTAAAACAGCACACTATAGGAACACAGCTGCATCAATTTTCATAGCAGCACAATTCACAATAGCTAAACTGTGAAGCCAACCTAGATGCCCTTCAGTGGATGAATGGATAAAAAAAAGTGGGATATATACACAATGGAATTTTACTCAGCAATAAAAGAGAATAAAATCATGTCATTTGCAGGTCAATGGATGGCACTGGAGAAGATAATGCTAAGTGAAGTTAGCCAATCCCAAAAAAACAAATGCCAAATGTTTTCTCTGATATAAGGAGGCTGACTCATAGTGGGGTAGGTAGGGGGAGCATGGGAGGAATAGATAAATTCTAGATAGGACAGAGGGGTGAGAGGGAAAGGGAGGGAGCAGGGAATTAACAAGGATGGTGGAATGTGATAGACATCATTATCCAAAGTACATGTATGAAGACACGAATTGGTATCAACATACTTTATGTACAACTAGAGATATGAAAAATTGTGGCTGATCCTTGGAACTCTAGTCAGAGGATATTTGAGATATGATTTACGTCTTCTGGGGAAATGCCAATCTCTGCTGGATATCAGGGTCTTAGTGGCCTCTGTTAAAAATAGCATAGAGGGTCTAAACCTTCAGAGGTTTTATATTCATCATTATAGATTGAATGACCCAGTATCAGCCCTGGAGTATGACTCCCCTGTTTGACTGTTACTGTATCTTTCCAATAGCTCTTTCAGGGCACCAGCAACAAAGAGAATTTTCTCCTTGCTATTCAGAGTCTATATGCCCTAGGCTCAATTTTCTCTGTCCAGAGCCTGTATGCCCTAGGCACAATTTTCTCTGTGCCTATTACAATCACACTGGTCCAGGAGGACCCTGGGGCTCATGATAGGCAGGCATCTGGCAACCATTTTTTATGAGTTCCTGATCTCCTGCCTGGGTACTTATAAATGGTTCTTGCATAGGTGACCCCAATTCCTGGGCTAAGAGATTTAGTTGTTTTTCATCCAACAACTTACCTCACCAACTCTGGGTTCATTAATACTAGCCTTGCTCCCCACTCCACAGGTTCCCCCAAGCCAATTTTTCCCCTGCAATGCTTTCTCTTTCTACCTATGTTCCCCTCCCCTCAGCAGCCTTGGTTGCTGCTGCTGCCAGCCAAGCTGGTGCATCTCTAACATATCATTTCTCATATTATGTTCAAAGTTTTCAACTTTCTGCATTTCTGTGGTTTCTTTTGCAGTCCAGTATTTAATTTCAGTGCATTCCCTTAATTGTCCACCTCACTAAAGAGCAATCTTCCCACTTTTAAGTCTGGCACTCAGGAAATGTTGTAAGTGCACCCTTCTTCTAATCCACTATCTTTCCTCCCCCCTCTGACTTTTTAATGAGGGGGAAAAAACATACAGAAATTCTCAGTGACTTCAACAAATTCCCTGAAACTGAAAAGAACAAAATATAGGTCCAGAAGTCCCAAACATAAATCCAGTGTTATATAATTATATTCAAACTGGAAGAGATCTTATTTTTTAGAATTAAAGAGGTGGTATCTCTTATGCTCATTCTAAAAGACTAAACACTTGGTTTTAAAAATCTCCATAAATTAAAATCATACTATTAACATAATATAATTCTCATTTCTAGGTACTTTTTGTCATTATTTTGCAAAGAGAAAGTGTAATGCTTTAAACCGAAAATGGAGTGCTTCTCTTTCTTGCTGTCTCATTGCTGCTTCCTGGAAATTTGTTTTTTCTGGAAAGTTTTTAATCAAGTCTTTTGGTTGTTTATGTTATCCCTTAACTGCATAAATTAAGAAGTCAGACCAGATTCTAGTTTTATGATATCGTGCCTCAATTAGCTTTTGGTATCTCAATGTATTCATCTGTAAAGTAGTTAAAAATAGAACCCAGTTTTTGATTGATAAAAATAGCTAGATGATGCATATAAATAACTCCATGCATTATAAAATAATACTTATAGTATTTAAAATGACAGCAATAATAAGAGAGGAAGTGATCCTTCATTAAATGGATTTTGAGCAAATCTGTTTTCAGAAAATTGACAGAATATTTTACCTTATCACCTTTAACCCCAAACTGTCACAGTATAGTTTCATATTCTGTCTCTCTTTCTCCTTCTCCTCTATTTTCTCTCTTCCCCACCTTCCCCACTCTTCCTCTTTCTCCTTGTTCCTATACAGTAAGAAGCATGTATTTCTCCACTTTGTTATCTACCACAAATATTACTATGCATACAATGAGTTAATTAAGTCCCTGCATCTGTAAACTCCATGCTTCATGGCCTATCTTCATCCAGCA
Organism: Spermophilus citellus; assembly: GCF_964194105.1. Classification (NCBI taxonomy): domain Eukaryota; kingdom Metazoa; phylum Chordata; class Mammalia; order Rodentia; family Sciuridae; genus Spermophilus; species Spermophilus citellus. The sequence continues at coordinate 40,868,545 of NC_138183.1, read as the reverse complement.
ACACCTTTTCCTGTTGTATGTAAATCATTAGTAGCTTCTAAATAAACTGCCCTTCCTTTAACTTGTCTTCATCTCAAATATATATATGACCTCATTTACTAGTAGAATTTTTAAAAACGTAAGTTCTGTTTTTTATCCACACCATTAAATCCTTTTGTGGCTTTTGTCAGCCATATAAATTACAGTCATCTAAATATATATATATATATAGAGAGAGAGAGATGTACACTTCAAACACAGTGCCTCACACATGCTAGGTGAGCACTCTCCCACTGATAACATTCCTTTGACAAAACCTTGTATCATACTGATTTCTGACAACTTTTATTCTTAATAATGTAGAGTTTTGCTTTTTTGCCTCCATATTTGAACTTGTTGTCCTCTCTTCTTAGAACATTATCCTGATGCTTATCTTCCATTTGATTCTACTTACCCAATTTAAATATTTTATTTCACAATATACCATCCATTTGTTTTTCTACTTCATTCGGTTTAGATTCCCCCTCCTATATGCATCTATTGCACCCTCTGCCTATTCTTTCATTTCACTCATCACACTAATTTACAAATTCAATGTCTCTCTTTTCTATCATCTCTAAGCTCTATAGGGACAAAGTCAAAGTTTGTCCTATTTAGCAGGATATCAGTAAAGTCCAGCTAAATGGTGGGCACTTAATAGAAATCCAGTTAATGAGTTTATGAATGAGTAAACAAAGTGGTAAATGAAATGACATCCATTGAGAGTATTAAAGACTATTTACTTTCTAAATTCTGGCAAACTTTTCAGAAAAATTCTAATCCTGTCCAAGTCACTTCTTGGGAGAAAGGAAGTAGAGTGGGAAGCAAGATTTTGCTGTTGTCTAAAAACTTCCTCTGTATGGAACACTTGGAATCACTCAACTGCAGATGATCATCCTAGAGTGTCCACCACAGTGCATGTTTGGCTTAGAGCATGCCTTGGAACCCAGAACTGAATAATTTGTATTCTAAAATCTGTGATTATCTTTTCATATTCTTGTGACACTGTTTTGATGTGTGTTTCCTTTTGCATCATCATAAATAAATTTATATTAAAGATAAAGCTTTTTAAAATGTGAGTGTACTTAAGAAACAAAAAATTTTATCATGATGACAGTAATAATAGTAGAGATAATGTTTGTAGTAGATGCTTACATGTGTAAATATATCTTACAGGTCATTCATTTTGCTAATGCTTTTTGTTTTCCTTATTTTTGACAGAATCTTTATAAGAATGTTCCATTTTTCCCATTGAGTAGATAAGTGAACATGTTACACAGTTTAAGATACTATCCTCCAAATTTATTACATATGGTTAATAGAGACTCATACTGAGATTTTTGTGAGGATATAAGGCTAACCCCTCAATACTGGCATAATGGCTGCAGTTCCAGGTCCTAGTTATGAAGGACATGCAGCTCCCTTTTTGGTAAGAAATTATTTCATTTGCTTCATCTCCTTTGGAAGTCTGCAGGCACGTTAACTGAATGCAATTTCACACTGACTCCTTTTTCAAAAATAGGATCAGTCAGGATCTGTGATATGCTCTCTAAATTGGACAGATAACAATACCATTTTACACAATAATAAGAGCATGACGTATATTTATAAATAACTGCTTAATATCAACTAAGACCATAGCATTTTTTTTGTCTCTACAAATCCACAGAAAACAGTTATATCCATCTAGCTGTAAAGGCAATATTTCTTTAATAGATACATCCCTAGATACATTATATTATAGTGACTATCGGTATTCCTGGAAACTTATTTTGTAATGGTGAATTTATTTCCAAGCCATTGGATAAAACTAGATTGTTATGATGACATTTTTCGGTTTTCTTTCAACAAAAACACTATCTTAGCTACTGTACAAGAGGTGTCTGACATTAAGAACACAACACTTGTTTTTAGTTAATGTTTTCTAAAACCTTGAAGGCTAATTCAATTTTCCAAGATCTTAAAGTAATTTCCTTAGAAAATTTTATTTGTGAATCTCAAAGCATAAGAGAACAATTTTCAGAGTTTGTAAAAGAAAAGGCAATCGCTGCCATGCTAACTTGTGAGAACTGGATGAAAATGGATTGTGATCACTTCCCCATATTCTTTCTTGTCTCAGAGATGGGTCTGAACCGTCTGAATCAGGTTCTTCCCCAGGGTAAAATGTGGATGGGTGGGTGGAGGGCAGCCAGTTTAATACCATCATAGAGGGACTTGAGAAAGCTAGGTTATTTACAAGGATCCTCAGAAAGGACAATTCTCAATATCAAGCATTGCAAGGTGATATTTGTATTATTTGCTGTTCTATCTTCTTGTTGTGATTTAACATATATATTTAATACTCAGTATATACCATACATTTTGGTAAGTGCTTTTAATAGATCACTTAATTTTAACTCTCCCATAAGAACCTCAATTTCAACAAATTACCTATAGAGAGGGGTGGGTAGAGATCTAAGATCTGATCCTATGACTTCAAGGACTCTGATCTTAGCTGCTTTGTTCTTCTGTACCCTACATCAAGATGTATGAGGCATACGAGGAAGTACCACAACTTTTAGTACCCTAGTTCCAAATTGCAAAGCAACTGTCATATGAAAAGACGTTACTTAAAAACTGACCTGAAACCAGACTGTCCCAATGGTTCTATCATTTGTTACAAGAATGAATATCTGTTGCTTGGCATCCTTTGGCAGTGATTCCCTGAGGAAACAGAGCCATCTTGACATGCTGAGGTACAAACTATTCCAAACGGAACTGGATGGAGTACTGAGCAGATTTTATGATCATTCCTTTAAATAGAAGAATTGCTTCTGGTGATACCAATGCCAGATTCAACCCAGCTGGGCTCAAATCACAGAAGCAGATATCTAGCCCTATTTTCAGAAAATGTTGGTCTTGACACAGTTTGGTTGCTTAAAGAAGAGTGATACTATGGTTTAGATGGGGTTTTTCCCTGACAAAACTCATTGAAATTTGATTGATAATGTACAGTTTTTGGAAGGTGGAGCCTTGAAGAGGTAATTAGGTCATGGGGGCTTTGCCTAATGTATCTAGTCAAGACTAGATTCGTTCTTATGGAAACAGAATGAGTTCTCTTTAGAGAATGGGTTTTTATAAAGCAAAGGAAGACAGCCCCATCATCTTTCCCTGTCTTCTGCACTTATCACTCATCAGTCTTCCACACTATGTGAAGCCATCCACCATGTTAAAATGCAGCCCAAGACCCTTGCCAGATGCAGCTGTCTGATCTTGAGCTTCCCAGCCTTTGGAACCATGAGATAAGTAAAAGTCTTTGCTTTGTAAGTTACCCAATCTCAGCTATTCTGTTCTAGCATCAGAGAACACACTAATGCAACAGTAAAAAATAAGATAGAATGAGAGAACGCTTCTATGGCTGTGCAGTTTCTTCAGTTTCAGTTCTGTTTTCTGGGAACATTTACAATGGAAGTAATGTCAGTAAGCTCCCCTGGGGGTAGTCAGGACATATACACTAGAGAGGAGGTAAACTGAACTCCAATTTGTCCAATCTGACTTTCCTTTTCACTCTAAGCATGTTCGAAGACACATTCGAGGAGAAAAGTAAACATTGAAAACCTGGAATGTGTTTGTGGAAAAACAACTGTGCCTAAAAAGTGACTAAGCAATAACAGACCTTCAGTGGATTTATGAACTTGATTCCTAATGGTCTCAATGCTACCTGCCCCAGCCAAAGTGCCAACCATGATTCTTCTAGTAAGAATTTATTGAAAATTTAAGAAATTTATGAATCCACAAACATAGCACAAAAGGTTTTACAAAGTGAGGCTATCAGTTTCCCACACAAAAAAGTAAAACATATGCATATAAAGGAGAACCAACTGTACATATGAGTGTATTGAGGAGAACAAAACTAAATCCAAATCTATTTTTATATAACTCTTTTTAAGTTGTCTATGAAAGAAATATCTCAGTTCTGTAGAATGAGAGAAAGCTTGTATGACTGCCCAGCTTGTTCAATTCAGTTCTGCTTTCTGAAAACATTTACAGTGGAAGAAAGGTTAATAAGCTCCCCTGGTGGTAGTCAGGGCATATACACCAGAGAAGGGAAAGATGAGTTCTTATTTCCATCCGATCTGTTTTTCCTTTTCACTCTAATGAGACATGCCAAGTATTCCTATTATAGTAATTTACCATAATATATATGGTGAGATGACCCTGACACTAGGCAAAGCAACAAATGTGTCTATTTCTCAAATAATTGAAAAACAGACACTGAAACATTTTCTTTAGAAATGGACCATTAGATTGTCTATACAGCATGCTGACTAGTGGAACACTTAAGAAACAATGCCACCTGTATTTATATATTTCTGGACAGGTACAGCTGACAGTATAAACTCATTTTATGGGATTGCTAAAACAGCTGCAGGAAAGAGATAAAGACATTTTATCATTTTAATTTGCTATCACCTAAACATAACGGCAGTGTAACAGAATTGCCTAGGATTATTGAAAATAATCTGTCATCAGAATTGATGGTATTTACCAAAGCAGTTTCACTAGCAAACTTCAGTCTGTTCTTGGCTTTGAAAAATCAAAATGACTTCCATGCTAGGTGAAATGCCCTTGGTTCTACTTGTACTAATAAATAATAACAGCATCGACCACAACAAGACTGATTTTGCATAAAGAACATTATTCTTAGAAATAGCAAATAATTATCCTAGAAAGGTAGATCAGAAGAAAGTATATTCAAACTTTCTGGTTTAATGGAATTACCACGAAAGCCATATTAATGCCTAGATTTAAAGAGCATCTTAAATATTATTCTCCACAAATACTCCTCTGTTTATGCAATTCTTAGCATATGTTAAAATAAAAGAGAGAAATTTATTCCCAGGGCCTGACTTCCAGTTTTAAGCTGAATCAGTTTTATGTTAGAATTTATAACAAACAAATACCTTAAGAGGTCAGAGACAGATTAGTCATGGTTGCAACATAAAAATTAAACTCCATCAGGTACCTATTCTGAGAATGGAGTGGAGGGTCATTGGTTTTGTCTTGCCTGTTAAGAAGGGAAGGAACTTGGCTGACACAGACCTAAGGTCTGAGGATACATAGCCCTGTTTGCTACCCATTTGAGAAGCTGCAGCTCTCCTGTAAGGGTGTTCTGCTATACTTCCAGGGAGCCTATGGCTTCTTCCAAGCAACACCAATAGCATTCATTGTTCGTAAAAATTCAATTAGACATTTTTTTCATAATTTGTTTTCACAATCACAAATCTGCAAAAGATTTTCAGAAGAAGGGCAGCTGGTAAAGACGTGGATATGTACGATGTGCCAGACATTGCCCATGGACAAAGATCTCATGTGAGGAAAATCTGGGAACTGAGAGTATTTTCCTCTGACTCCAAAACCTCTCCAAAATTTCTCCACTCTTATATGGTTGTTTGTGTCATGTGCCTGGATAGGTTTGGAAACAATTTGAAATGAGGTATAAGATTTTACATAGTACTGTGTGCCCAGCATTATCTACATAACTACATGTACATAAATCATTCAGTAGAGATTTAGATTTAAACTCTCAAAAAAATAGTTTACAACTTTAAAAAATGTCATTATAAAAGCAGTAATTTAGGGAATTTCACTGTGTAATTTATTAAAAGGGATATTCTAAATCATTTGATTTGACTTTCTTTTTTAATTTTTGTTAATATTTAGTGTATCAAAGTACATAATTTTAAAAGTCAACTTATAAATGTCTATAACAAAATATCAATTCTCTGTTCTTCCCCCATCCAGTAGTTCTCAACTTTGTCGCCAAGAACACATTATGCAATGTGCAGAGGTATTTTTAGTTGTCATGAAGTAGGGGATAAGGTGGCTCTTGGTATCTAGTTGGTAGATGCCAGGGATGCTGCTCAGTATCCCAAGGTACACAGGACAGATTACCACAACAAATTTCAGTGTCAACAGAAACTCTGCCAACGATCCCACCAGAAAACCACTTTCTTCTTTTTAAGCGATTTTTAATATTTTATTTTTTAAACCTTTCCACATTTCCAAATAGCATGCATATCCTTCTATCTTTTGCTTCCCCAATTAAACACAATATCAATTGACTAAATTATGCAGATAACAATTCATTTTTTATTATAATATTTTCTTCTTTTCTACAATATCTTTCTGAAAGTTATACTCAATTTTGTTAGTTAAATAAGCATTTAGTTTTTATATGTAATTTTGCTAATACAAATATTCATAGCTAAGCATTCCTTTCAGCATTTCACTTTTTTCTTTAGAGAGAGAGAGAGAGAGAAAAGAGAGAGAGAGAGAATTTTTTTAAATATTTATTTTTCAGTTTTCGGTGGACACAGCATCTTTATTTGATTTTTATGTGGTGCTGAGGATGGAACCCAGTGCCCGGGGCATGTCAGGCAAGCGCATTACTGCTTGATCTCATGTGATCTCAGCCCAGCATTTAACTTTAAAAAAAAAATTGTTCATGTTTAACTTTTTTGTTTTATTTGCTCATGTTTCTTTGGACTTGTTGTTAATCGTTTACATGTCTTTATAAACTTTCTAAATGTGATATTGCACATGGTCAATTATTTCATTTTCATTATTTCAATTTGTTTAAAGATATTACTTCTGAAACGTCTATTCCCTTGATATCTACACTGGCTTCTCTAATTCTGCTGCACAGCCATTATCCTGGGACTTTACTCAGATCCTTAAAATTTCCTCCTTCTGGTTCAATTACCAATTTTCTGTTGTCTATGCTTTTCCTAGATTCTGGGCTTATTACCTTGTTTTGATAGGGCAAATCCATGCTCCAATAGTTTCATAAGGCTAAACAAATCAGAGCAATGTCAGAAATGTTGGTTATTTTATCCTCAATTGACCAGAATTGTGAATCAAAATGCTCCAATCTGAATTCACCATTTCTCAATCTCAATAAACTGAAATTATACAGGTACTAGTTAACTTGGAATCTCTGGTAGACCTTCATGTCAGAGACCTAAAACTCTTTAGCAGATTGCAACATTCAGCCAGGCTTGCAAACCACAGATCTAGTTTTTTATTAAATATTTTTAAATCCTCACCCTTCACTACTAGATCCAGAAGTAGTCAGTGCTAGTTTTTCCCGCCCATTTAAGATTATTATTAAAATGTAGGTCTGGATGTCTCTCAGTTTTTCCCATTAATAATTTAGTATTTATAGAGTCTGATAAAAATCAGTCACCACTTATTGCTCCATTTTACATCTTATAAATTTTGTTTTCTTGTTCTCCAACTTTTTACATTATTTTTCCTTGACAATAAAAAAATCCACTTCTATTAGTTTTGGTGGTTTAGGGAAAACTAAATGTCCTCACCTGTTATACTACTACTACTACATTTAGAACTCAGATCTGAACTTTGAAAAATCTAAAGAATCGCCCAGGTTTAATAGTAGTGTGGCCAGGTCCAGAAGCTAGGTTTCCTTTCTTTGCATGTATAATTCAACACCTTGAAAACTTTCCATGAACCATCACATCTACTTCATTAAGTTCTTTGAAAAATACACTAATGACTCATAAAATTATCTCTCTTTCACAATCATAGGACACAAACATTCATGGATTTACCAATTCTATATTGGTTACTTAGTATGAGCAATGTTGATTTAGATACAGGTGACACAGCAGACAGGCAGACCCAATATCTTAGCTCATTTCCAGCTTCTAATCCAGTGAGGAAAACTAAAGCACTTAACTAATATTTTTATATTACAATTGCCATAAATATATGGCAAATTATACACACAAATATATAACTATATATCAAGTACTGGATATTGAATATTTCTATATAAATATCTCTGTTTCCATATTGACCTCATTCTCAAAATAGGAAAAAAAACATGTATTTACCATGCACTACACAAAGCAAAACAAAACATCACACACACAAAAAAAATCCCTACTCCTCTACTTCTTTTACCTTTCTTGGTCATGAGTATCTAGTATCTGGTCTCTCAAGACATCACTTCCTTTTCCCACCATATCCAGTCAGCCTATAATTTCTGAAAACATCCAAATCTCTCTTTTTTTTTACATACAAGACAATATTGGAATGTATTTCTATCTTTTTTAAGTGCTGCCTTATTTCAAACTACCATCATTTCTTAACTAACCATTGTTATAATCTAATAAAATTATTTTGTGATGAAACAAAAATTTTTATTACTTTATAATAACCTTGAAATCAGGTAGCAGTAACCTAGCCCTTCAATTTTGTTCTTTTTCAAAGCTATATTTTATTTACTTTTTTTGCTATTAAGTTCTCTTGATATTTTAAAAATAGAATCCAATCTTAAACACTTATCTTTTCATCATTCCTCAGTCACACTGGTACTAAAGTTATTTTTCAATACATAAAATTACCCCAATTAAAAAGGATTCAATACTTCCCTAACGAACACAGGACAAAGGCAAAACTGCTTATAACATTATAAATAACTCTTAGATGGGTATTTCTCAACAGATTCTTTGGGCACATTTGGAAACTTATGAAATCATTTTAGGATAGTAAATGATATTATGGTGGTTGTACATGGTTATTGTCGACTGGCCAGAGATAAGTAGGTTTTTTTTTTTTTTATGACCAGGAAATTCTTGTTCAGACTAATATTCATGTCTATGACAGCTCTGCAGAGAGATAAAATTAGTTTTAATCTGTGTTATAAGAGTCTAGTTATTTAAACCCACATCATAAATTGTCTCTATCATCTATTTTGAGTTACTTCTTATATGGTGTAGAATATAGGTTGAATTTTAGGTCTTTCTATATGGGTTTCCAAATTTTCAGCAAAATTTGATAGAAAAACTACTATTTCTCTATTAATATGCCTTTACATATTTTGCAAAAATCTATTGACTATCTATCTGTGTTCTATTTTGATCTCTCTATTCAATCCCATTGATTTATTTTTCTGTTTTTATATTGAAACAATATTTTTTAAAATTACTTCATAATAAAACTTGAAATCAGGTAGCATTAATGTAAACTTTCAACTTTATTCTTTTTCAAAGATGTTTTGGCTATTTAGTTATCTTGGTATTTTTAAATAAATTCCTTATATATTTTAGAATAAGTTTGTGAATATCCAAAATGGTCTCTTTGGATTTTGACTGGCATTTCATTGAATCTGTAAATCAATGGGAGAAAAATAACATCTTAAATTTTTAAGTCATCACTCCTATTAACACTATATATAAATTAGAAAGTGATCCCTCCACTTCAATTTTGCATGAGAATTAATATAGAATTAATACTACTTCTTACTTAAATGTTTTGTGGAATTCACCAATAAAGGTATCTTGGATTCAATTTCCTCTCTATGGAGATGTTTACCTAAAAATTAAAATGATTTTATAGATAAAAGCTTAGAAGTTTATCAATTGCTTCATGAGGGAGTTTTGGCCATTTGTACCTTTGAAGGAGTACTACATTTTTACCTAGATTGATTCTCTAGATCCTAATCCCTTTTTCCCCATCTTGGGGAGTTTTTGAAGCTCCCTCTGGGTCTCCCACCCACAAACCACACAGTTTAGCATTCTCTCAAGGCAGAAAACTGAAGCGATTATGGGACAATGATGACTGCCTTACATTATTTGTTCTTTCATGTGATAAAAACTTTTGTTCATAGATTTTGTGTTTTTCTTGTGTGGTTGTTTCAGGCAGGCAAGTAAATCCACTCTTTGCTGCTCTGTCTTGACTAGAAAGGAAAATCAAAATTTATTGTAAATGTATCAAAAAATAAAAAGTTGCTTGGTGGATGCATTTAGAAGGTGATACCAAAATGGCTATGTGAGCAATCAAGTTAAGGGAATACAATGGTAAATCGGCAAGTGTGTTCCCTGAAAAATTATTTCTCTGTACATTTAATACTTTCTTAATAAAATAGTACATAAAAGTTAACAAGTTAGACTAACTAGAATTATGCTAATCCTATAAATTAATAATTATTTTATTATTATATTATTATTTTCTTATTAAGGTACACATTCATCTTAATATGTTATTTAAATTTGATAAAATTTATGTACACAAAATATTTTTCTTCTATTTTTTATATTGACATGTGGAATTTTTTACAATAACATTCATTTGTCCAGTTTTCAGACTTATAATGAGTTTTGCTGGAATTCAAAAATTACTATAATGAATCTCATTTATAGAAAACTTAGTTCTCTTATTTTCCAAATTGCAAACTCATTTTTAGTTATTTTACTCAGAATATGTGTTCCTTTGATGTGAGATTTAAATTTTCTGAGTATTTTCTGAGTACACTGGTATTTAATATTATTATACAAAGATTTTAAGACTGATTTTTATTGACTATGAATGTCTGCACTTTTCCTTCTGTACATGAGTTACTATGAGACAACCTACAGGTTCTTATAATCAAAATTTGTACTGTGGAAATATTAAATAGCATTGATTTTATAACAATAGCATTATCATAGCATTTTGTGATGTAATGTGTTTCCTAGTGGCAAAACTGCTGTGCAGTTTGAATTTTCAGTAAGACTAACTTAAATCTGTAAGATTTAACCTCCACAGATGCATGTATTTTGAGGCAAGACAATAATGAATACCTGCCATTTGTAACTTATTAAACTTCCTGAATATTTTTCTATACGTGAGAAATCTGCTTCTATATCATTTAGGTGCTTGAGGGCATCAAAATATAAAGATGGCAATTCAAGTTATAGCTAAATTTGCAAGACTTAAATAGAGTAACATTTGATCAATACTCCAGAATAAAAAATTCGAAGTCATCTTTGCTTTATATATTTAATCACCAAATTCTGTAGGTTCTCTTTCCCAAATAACTACAAAATCTTCTTGCATGTCTATCTTTAATGGTGATGCCATATTTGGACCTGTATGTCTCTAATCTGAGTGATTTCAATAGCATCTGAAATGTTATGTCCTATCACAAATAGCACAAGGTTTTTCATGGTTCCAGTATCTTTGTCTTAAATTTCTTAACCCATTGCTTTAAGGACAAACTCAAAGACACTTTGTTATTGCAACCTCTGATTTCCCCCAAATCCCAGGAAGAATTGGCTATTCTGTCACTTATGTTTCCAATATGCTTAATATATTGCTTTATCGTAGTTCCCATCAAGTTGTATTATTTGAATTGTCACTGCCTCTTCTGATGGGTAACCAGGGGCTTTATCACCTCCCTGAATTCAAAGGATTTGGTCCATGCCTGGCACATTGCAGGCAGTCGATATTTGATGAACTGAATTGAGTTACAGGCTGCTACCCATATCTCAATGTCTCAGTTCACTCTGCCCATGGGGAGTGGAGAACATGACTGGAACTGACACTCTTTGCTCTTTTCACTCACTTCCACTTCCATTCTCAGCCAGAAGATGTGAGTGCAAAGCTCTGTGAAATTAAAAAAATCATAGCCCAGAGATTTTAGATATATAGATCATTTGATTATTTTTACCCCAACAACCTTACCCGCCTGCTTTATAATAAGGCAGCTATTCAGCTAAATTAAAAAGAACAGGGAACAAGTGTCAGTGAATTATTTCAGGAATAGAAAACTAAATGATATGCTTTGTCAGTTTTTGTTTTTGTTTTTGTTTTTGTTTTTTTTGGATGATATTCTCCAAACTCTTGTTTAGGAAAAAACATTAAGAATTTTTATACTTATGCCAAAATGTTTGCCATGGTTGCACATTTACTGAAATTATTTTGTTTTGAATTGCAGACATCTATGATGCTAAAAGGCTTCCTGTAATATACAAGAAATAATTCTGTAATAAAAAAATTGCTTTATTTTTAAAACTGATTGCTGAACTCCAAATAAAAAGTAAGTCATTATAAACATCTTTAAACCACCAAAGCATAATTAATATTTAAAACCTGAAAGTATTCAAAAACTCTGAAAATAATCCTTTTTCATTGCTCAAGTATTTTATTCATATCTAAAAATCCAACTTGAAAGCATTTTTATATAATAATATTTCATATGAATTTAAATTTCTGTAGTTTTTATAACAATCCATAAATGATTAAGACTATTTGAGTTGATATATTTTGTTTTTAACATAAACCATTTGATTTTTATAACAAATAAAGCTCCAATAAATTTTATTTGATTATAAAATTGAAGATTTTTTCCCCTTAGGGTAAAAGCCCTCAACTTAATTATTATATCAAAAGACATGACTATCTGTATGGCTTCTGTCATATTTTGACTAGTTTCCTGAAAAACATGTGCTAATTTATTCTGACCCCCCCAAAATGTGGATATATCATGTTTGCTGGGGGACCTTCTCTTCTACTCTGCTGAAAAGCAGAGGCTTTACTCTGTCTTATTGTGCAGTTCCCAAGACTGCATCCAACTGGAACAAACTGACAGGAGAAAAGAATCTGAGAGAGTCTTCAGTGCCACTATCACCTCCCCTTTTTGTTGCTGATATCAGCATTTTTGCCTGCCATTAGGCTGCAGTACCATTACTGGGACTCTCTTGGGGTATAGACAGGAAAGGCAAAAGAGGTCTGCAAGGAACCAAGGAACCCCATCCATGACTCTCTTACAAAAACATCTTTTCTGTCTGTGAATGCTCACAATTCCAGGAAACATAGATGTCTAAGCAAGGAGCTATGGGAGGTAAAACATAAAAAGAATGCTCATTCTTCAAGTTTTGATGTCTCTGTTTAGACTACTTGCTCTTGTCTAGTTTTCAGAGTTATCCAATAGTTGCTTTATGAATTTCATCTAGAGTTTTAGATTTAATCAGTGGGAGAGAGAGAATTCTTAACCAGGATTCCTGTTTCTTTCTAATTGGAATCAGATCATATCAATAAGTTTGTAGTTAGGTTTTATGGTTTGGATATAAAGTGTCCCCCTAAAGCTTATGTGTTAGACAATGCCAGAATGTAACCTAATCAATGTATTAATCCATTTGAGGGATTAAAAATTTGAATGGATTATTGCTTGGTAACTATAGGCAGGTGGGCCATGGGTGGAAGAAGTAGGTCACTGGTCCTTTTGTCCCTGGATCCTTGTGCTCTTTCTCTTTCTCTGCTTCTTGGCTATAACAAGCTGAGTAGCCTTCTTCCAACATAGCCTTCATCAATGATGTTCTGCTTCACCATCAGCCCAGAGCATTGGAGTCAGCCAACTATCGATTGAACCTCTGAAACTATAAGCCCCAAATTAAAACTTTTCCTCCTCTGCATTATTCTTGTCAGGTATTTTGGTCACAGCAATGAAATTCTAACTAACATAAGGAAATTAGAAAAACATATTTTATCTTTTCTCACTTGTTGGCTTCAAAGACTGTAAATGAGCTGGTGACCATGCATATTTGGTTCTGAGCTGGTTTTATCAGGTAACTGATATTTACCATTGATTATTGTATTAAATATGCATTACAATAGGATTGTATCTGAGGACCAAGTTGAATCCTATATTAATTTGTCCCAGATTAGAAATTAATGAACAGTTTTTATCCTTCCTCCCTTTTCTTGTTTCCCTCCCCTCCTCGTCTCTCATTTCTTCTCTTCTCCATTTCTTTCCTTCCCTTCCCTTTTTTCCTCTTCCTTCCTTCCTTTCCTTCTTCCTCTCGTTTCCTCCTTCCTTTCTTCCCTGCATGTTGAAAACTAAATCCAAAGTTAGTATGTTTTATTTTTTTTTCTATAAAGGGCCAGACAGTCTTTTAGGATTTGTGAGATATGTATCCTCTAATGACTACTAAGCTTCTCTGTTGTGGTATGACAATGAACATGTGGAGATTTGTCCAATGGGCTCTAGCTTGCCAATCCCTGGATTAGAATACCAAGTTAACTTATTTGAATTGTGGCATTGACCTATTATTCAGACTGTTACAGTAAAAGTCCATCATAACACTTTAAGCAGATTCAAATGGATCTATTGAGTAACATGTGTATTTGTGTTATTTTGAGGTTATGAGACCAGGAGTGAGACCAGACTACTCATAGGCATATCCAGGTTCTGGGATCTCCAGGGGCCCATGGATAATTTACATATTCTTTGTTATCCATGTGTGTGTTTCTTGTGAAGTTCCCATGAGTTGAGAATATGAAATGTGGCCCTATCTAATCAGAAAAAAATGGATTTTTAATTTTATTCCATAGGTTTAAAAATACAGGAAAATAACATTTAAGTTCACTCAAATTAAGATTTTTTTTCCAGACTCCAAGTTGAAAATGATCTTACTAGAGAGAACTTTAAACAATTTAACGTATTTATTTTAGGAGGTTCAGTATGAAATTGCTTCAGGCCCCACTTTCGGTATAGTACTCCAAACAAGAAACAGAAAATATTTAATTTTTTGACTATGGGATCATATTAAAATAAATTCTTCCTACCTTCATGTGAAACTTAACTCTAAAATGTTTTATTTTTGTAAAATATCATTACGTAGTACTTATAATGACCTAAGCTGAGACACGTCTGTGTAAGTCCACAGAACCCCTGATTTTCTGAATTCGTGATTCAAAATTACCTAGGTCTGTTAACATCACATTGTTTTACCATAGTTGTTTTGCTCATGTTTTGAAAAACAGAATTATTACCCCTGCCCTCAGACATGACTATAAGACAAATATAAATTCTAGAATGAAAAAGATCGAAGAAGAGTATAACTAAAGATATAGATGATGTATACATCACTACATAAACATGAAACACATATATTTCATGAAATATATGTATAACAATTGATACCATATAGTAAGTGACCCCACAGTACTCAGCAGACAATTCCTTCTGAATAATTATAATTCAAGAAACAAAAGAACCTAGTATAAAAGTGTGCCAAGTACTTTAATAGGGAATTCACAAAGAAATACAATTGTATACAGTATGAATAAAAGGATGGTGAAATGAAGAGAAGAGGGTTGTATGGAAGGCAAAATCTGGCTCAAAAGAAGTTTAAGATAACAGCAAATGAATTAAAGCATGAACTATCAATGCTGTCTGAGGTTATGAAAGAGATGGGCCTCATTGTTATTCTCCCAGGTTACTGTCATCTGTTTCCTTGCTTAAAAAGTAGCTTTCAAGTCATAATTGCTACATTCAGAGTAGCAGAATCACATACACATTAAATCTCACTTTCTTAAAAAGATTTATTAAAAAATGAATATAAGCTATGTCAAGAAGCAATTTGCAGGCTATACCAAATTATAAAGTACCTGAGAGATAGCAATCCAGCATTCAACCAGGCTTTTCTTAATGACACTATAGATGCAACTTTAAGAATCATGAATAAGAAATTATAAGATTCCACAGAGAAAAGTGGTATTCATATTAAGAAAAACTCCACTACCAGATGAAGTATTACTCACCTATGCCTCTTTTAGTTTCTCAGTATATGTTCAATATAGCATTTCAGGAATCTGAGTAGCTAAATAAAAAGCATGTTCAGATAGGTTTACAAATTGATTCTTCTGAGAAGTTACTTCATGAGATTCCATGTATTACAATCTTGAATATATTTCTTGAAATTACCTCTCATATCATTTATGAAGAGGAAATGGAGATTTGCTCACTTTGCATATTACTGTCCAAAAAATGTCAAGATATACCTCACGTTTTGTTTATCAGACCCACAGAGAATAAGGGAATGACAGGATGGTGCTGGGCTTCAGGAATGAAGATTATACTCAACTGCTGCATCATGTTCTCCTTTCTAATTTAATTTAGTATGACTTGAATGCATTAATATATATCTCATTTTAAGTGAAGCAACTCTCACAAGAAGTTTTCTTTGCAATGTGAGCAGTGAACTTTGGTTCCTTTCTCAATATTTTGGGAAAGTATCAATGATCCTGAAATCACTGAGTTCTGAAAAACTGGTTGTCATAAACAGAGAAATATGTGAACATACCTGCCCATCAAATCTATAGATCCATTTAAATTTTGGCATGTTAATTATTATGCAATTTAACTCTCCTGAAGCTCCTTAATTTAAAAAAGGAAGACAATAATGGTAACTCCATTACCAATATGAAAAAAGAATATGGTCTATGATATATTAGGGTAAATAGAGGCAAGAACAGCTGAGGGAGTAATGTAATAAATTTGTTTTGGGGAGCAGAGATTTAGTATGGAATATATATATTCTAGAAAACATGAGTGAGACTTTATATAATAGAGAATAGTGAAAAACAGCACAGAAGGCAATGCATGACTGATCCACTAAAACACAGCTAATTGATTATGAAGGAACATAGAGGTATAAGCCATGATGCCAGAAAACTAATATAGAGTATAATTTTAAAGTGTTTCATAGCCTTCCTAAGAAATTTGAAAATTATGGTTTCTATGGAAAGTCATAAAATATGTTCAATAAGCTGAATGATCTGAGTAGACATTTACCTTCACAAAAGCACAGTAGTTTAAGCAGCACAATGGTTGAAATAAGTCATTTGGTTGTGATGAACTAAAACAAACTATACTATAGATACAGAAGCAAAACATAGGGATTGCGATTTATCTCAGTGGTACAGTGCTTGCCTAAATGTGCAAGGCCCTGAGTTTGTTCTTAAGCCCTGGGGAAAAAAAAAAAGAAAAAAAAAAGACTATCCAAAAGCCGGGTACAGTGGCTCACACCTGTAATCCCAGCAGCTTGGGAGGCTAAGACAGTAAGTAGTTCAAAGCCAGCTTCAGCAACAGTGAGGCACTAAGCAACTGTCTCTAAATAAAATACACAATAGGACTGGGGATGTGGCTAAGTGGTTGAGTGCCCCTGAGTTCAATCCCGGGTAGCCAAAAAACTATCCAAAAATCAATTCCAGTGGATTGTAGATCCAAATGTAAATAGTAAATAAACATTTTAGAATAAATATAGACTGTCTTTATGACTTTGTAATGGAAAAATATTTCTTAAAGGGGCATCAAAAAGCGCTAATGATAACGGCAAATTTGTGAAATTTTGAAAAACCAGGCTATTAAAATTAAGAATATTTACTTATCAAAAGATAACATCAAGAGCAACAAGACAAGCCAAAGAAAAGGAAATCTCCTATTTATATCTGTCAAAGAACATATATCCAAAAAATACCAAGAACAGCATAAATCAATAAAATATAGACAACCAAATACAAAGTAGAATAAAAACAAGCATATCTATGACTTAGACATATTCAATTATACATAAGAAATATATATACATATGTTCACCAAAGGACATGTCCAAAAATCTTTAAATACACAACTTGTTAAAACTCCAAAATGGATCTAGACAAATGTCCATAAAAATGGATACATTCTCACATAGACATGCAATATAATTCTACACAGAGATGAAAATTAATAGCAACATCTACTATATGGGTAAAGCTCACACACATAGCATTGAGTATGAGAAGTCTGCACATAGAAAACAATTTACTTAATTTTATTTCCAGAAAGTGTAAAAACAGGGGAAAATAGCATTTGTTGTTAGAAGTCAGCATGGTATGGTTATCCTTGAACGTGTGAGAGTAATGATAAAAGTAGGAATGGTGAGGGTTCTGATGTTCTGTCTCAGGATCCAGTGCTGGTTACATTTTTTGGTTTACTTTGAAAGTCACACAGTTGCATTTTACACTTGTGTCTATGTCCATATGTATGTATGAGCAAAAGTTATTAAAATTTTCAGAAGAACTTCCTGTTTCCTGCCTCATGGCTACTGATGCTGAGTCTAGTGCAAGAACCAAGTACTGGATAGATCCTAGTGACCAATTTTAAATGCATAACTGAGTTCATAAGAAAGAAGAGGAAACTTCAAAAGGACAGCTAAAAACAAGGAAGATGAAGACTGAGATATTTGACCACTTCTCATTTAAACTCTGATGCCAGTGCTATTGAGGATACAGATTTACCAGAAATCCATAGGTTGGGAATTAAATCTCTACCCTGGGCTACCAATGTATAGGACATGAATACATGCCTCTCTCTTCTTTCAAAGTCGCTCTCTTTCTTGCTCCTCTCCCCCACTCCCACATTTTCCCTCTACCTCCCACCTCTCATTGATGAAACTCTGGGGTAGTAAAGTATTTAAAACCAAACTAACAAGATACAAATAATTCTCTGTAAAAAAAAAAATGTTAACTTCAACTGACTCCTTTCCTCATTCAACCTTTGCTGAAATACAGATAGTTCCCAATTTAATGATGATTTCACTCAGATTTTTCAAATTTATGATGGTAGAAAAGCACTAGACACCCAGTAGAAACTTCCTTCATATTTCAGTCTTTTCTCAGGCTGCTGATATGGCACATCATAGTCTTGAGATTATGGGCAGCAGAAGCAGCAGGGAGCTGCAGCTCTGTCGGCCAAGGGAACCTGGGGATAAACAACTGTTAACTCTACAACACAGTGTGTTGAATACAAGTATTCAATAAATTATATGAGATATTCAAAATTTGATGATAAAGTAGGCTTTAAATTAATTATCTTGCCCAACTCTGACCTAAGTAGGTGCTCTGAGCATGTTTAAAGTAGCTTAGGCGAAGTTATGATATTTAATAGGGCAGGTATATTTAATGCAGTTTCAACTTAACCATATTTTCAATTTACAATGGGTTTATCAAGACATAACCCCTTCATAAGTCAAGGAGCATTTATGTATAAATAATTCCCTCGCTCTTCTCATTTTCTAGAAGAAAATAGGCTTGTCTTTAGCAATCTTGTGATTTACATTCAATCCCCCACAAATAAATTTTTTTTTCTCTAACCCTAGATAAAGTACCAGGAGACCTTCTGTCTCATGTACACTTCATATAAATCTCATTCTGCAAGAAAATAATATGAAGAAATTCTGCTTTGACATTTGAGGGTGGAGGGAAGAAGCACCAGGCATCTGGTCCAACATTTCCACTGATTCTGTGATAACCTCATGGAAGTTACCTGACCTATTTGAGCTCAAAATTTAAATTCAGTATGTAAACACTGATTTTTCTAAGCTTTATGTTATAGGAGAAAAGAGCATTAGCTTTGGAGTTTGGCAAACCAAAAATTCACCTGTGCTTTGGAGCAGATATTTAAATTGATATAAGCATACTGCATAGATAAGTTGCAGTGTGTCACTAAATAATGGGCAAGTACAACTTACAGGAGAAAAATTTTACTTTAGTTCATGGTTCCAGAAGTTGTAGTATGTGGCCAGCCAGCTCCATGTTGGAAACATCATGGCAGAAGGGCATGGAAGTGGGAAAGTTGCTCAATTAATGGCAGTCAGGAAGGAGAGAGAGAGAAAGAGAGAAAGAGAGGCAAGGAGAAATAGGGAAGGAGGGAGGAAGGGAGAAAGAGAGAGAGAGAGAGAGAGAGAGAGAGAGAGAGAGAGAGAGAAGGAAGGCAGGAAGGAAGTAGGAACAAGACAAACACTTGTAGAGCACACTTCCACTGACATTCCTCCTACTAGTCCCCACTTGCTATAATTTCCTCCAACTTCCCAAAGCCCATTCAGCCATAAGGGACTAATCCATTAATGTGGTCAAAGCCCTATGATCCAATCACTTCCCAAAAGACCAACCTCTGAACCCAGGAGATTTTAGAAGACATTCTAGATCCAAACCATAATACTCTGAAGCCCTGGCAGTCCTTAAAGAGTTGAAGCAGATCTGTGTGCCCTGAGAAATATCTTCAAAATGGATTGTTAAGTAATAAATATCAGAGCAGTATGAAGGGTATTTCACATATACAAGAAACATTACAAATAAAAAAAATTCATCATTGATAGATTTACAAGTATCTACCTAAATCAAGTGTCCTACACAGATTAAAATGACAAAGGGTTACAATTGTTGTACATTGAATAATTAACGTGTGGCTATATAACTTTCACAAATTTTAGTTAAAAATCTTTTCACAAAGATAAAATTAAAATAAAATTCAGTTCTTGTTTCAGTAGTGAAGAGTCTCTAAAGCTGCTGTTTTTTTATTGGGGAAAAAAACAAACCATGAAAACAATTGAAATTAGTGGATCATCTGACTATATAATAATATCTTTTAAATCAAATAAATTTTACAGTAAGACCTATTTATTCAGGGTCAGGTGAGATCAGGTATGCAACCAAGCTCAATCAGGAAGAGCTTAGATTTACATGGAAAAGGTAAAGAATGTATTCCTGTCACTTTATTTAGGAGAAAAGAGCTAAGTTAGGATTGGTGATAAGTAGGATAGACATAGATCAGGACCAGTAATATTGCCAGGACACCTTCCTGAGAGTATAACAGTAGCCAAGCAAGCATCCTATATGGAGAACTGAAAGGGATTGTACATTTCCAACACAGACTTTCAGATTACAATGGTAAAAGAGAAGTGATGGTGAGTAACAATACAAGGGCTTTAGTCTATATGTCAAATTCAACTTAGTATATAAAAATCAGGGTTACCTGTGAGGAAAAATCCCTAGGTGTTAGTTTTTATTTCCACTGAAATGCTATTTAGTGGACCCCATTTTTGGAAGCCCAGAGTTTAGCAAAAAGAGCAGACAATTGTTCCCACTATGAGATTGAATCAAATAACCACACGGTCCCAGAGTGACATAACTATAAAATGAGTCTTACTTCTCAGAAATGTCCCTGGTGCCAACTGCTCACAAATTGTAAGTTGGTTTATTGAAGGATTCCTATGTCAATGCTATCACTTTGGGGGTTTGGATCCTTCAGTAAACTAGTCATTTTAGATCATTTTTAAAGAATATTCTTTTTTCTCAGTTTTATTAGACCTCTAGTATCCATCAAAATTTCTTGAATTTCTATAATATCTTTTTTCTTTATCCATAGTTTTTATGGAAGGATACAAGGAATATTTTCATGATGTTGAAATCAGGAAGCTCTTCAAAACCTATCAGGATACTAAATAATCTCAAAAATATGAATTATGGCAAGAACAAATGCTAAGATTTCCATCCACAAATAAATACAAAATGCTCTTATAAGACCAAAAAAAGAATCAATCATTAATCTCAGAAAAAATAAAAAATAAAAATAAAAGTTGTCATAAATGTCAGAAGCCCTTATAAAAAAGATAGCATGGGAGATATCTCAGTAAGTAAGACTAAGAATATGGCTGATAACACTGAGAATGTTATCAGAATATGAATAAATTCTCTAATAAATTAAATTGAGTTTAAATTAGGGTAGTATACTATTTTCATTATGTGAACATGAAAATTATACATGTGCAGATTGTTAAACACTTGTTAACACTTCAATTCAAAATTAAAATGTAAAATGTTTTTACCAGAATTGATCCTTAAGTATCCTCCCACATGGCAAATGGTAAAGAAAATCAGCCTCAGATTTGCAGGAAGAGATGACCTATTTATTTACTGAAACCTGAAGGAGTGGAATGAACCAAGGCCATAGTCTCTGGGTGGCATAGACTACTGGTGCTCCTGGAAAGCCATCTTTCTCCCTGTTTGCAGTTGGATTGGTGTCATGTAACTGAATTCTACCTAATGTCATGTAAGCAGGAATAATATATGATGATTTTAAGTTTTACTTTAAAACCCCTCTTCAGTCATCCATTTTCTATTTACAGTGACCATGGAGACCACATGACAATTATATCATGAAATGTAAGGTATGTGGCTCCCTGAGTTAAGGGACAGCCCCTTACCTTGCACTGTACTGAGTGTGCTTTGATCAAAAATAAAACTTTATTCTGTTTAGTCATTGAAATTTCATGGGATTATTGAACTATTACAGAATAACCTAGAGGAGCGCTTCTAAAATTTTGGTAGGCATAAAAATATTCTGGAGATCCACAGATTTCTAAGTGACCTCTCCAAAGATGATTTTGATTCAGTAAATTAACAGTGGGAAAAGTGAGATTCCTTATTTCAAAAAAAAAAAAGATTGAAAAAAAAATACTAGTTATTCTTGATATTGCTGGTCCACATACCATGCTGGTCTAAATGTGCTGAATAAAATTCTGGAAGTAAAATTAGCTAATAAAATTTGGACAGAATGTGTAAGATATTTAGAAAGTAAAGAACCTTGTGCTTATATGTACAAGAAATTGAAGGTAGGTAGGCATGGAAGAATTAAAGTAAGCAAAGACTATAAATCCAGATGACACAGAAATTTGGAGCTGGGAATTTGGAGATCAGATTGGCACCCAATCAGATTCCCAGAGCAAGTGTGTGACACTAGTTCAATGTTGGTTAAGCCACTGATATTTCATGGTATTGGTGTAGTGCATTATTTGTTCACAAACAGGAAACCTGTAACTTCTAATACACATATCCCTTATACTGAGAGGTCCCCAGTACAAATTAAGTGGATTCTGAAAAACCCAAAGTGTCAAATGTTTGCTGTCAGGCAAAAAAAGGCACAATGTGAATGTACATTTTTATGTGTGTGTGTGTGTATATATATATATATATATATATATTACTATGTATGAACAGCTGGTCAACAAATTAAGGCTGAGAAATAAGGAGGAAGCCAGAATGTCAGTATTTTTGGAATCACTAGAGATGTCCTGTAAAAGCAGGGGTGCACCCAGTGACAATTTTCCCAGGGGGTAGGAATCAGAGAACACAGGTGGACTTTACCACTAAAGGTGGAAGACTGTGACTGAGGACTCATTTCCAAAACAGACCCATATATCCCAGTGGAAGCAGCATGTGGGGATGCTGATGAGTGGGACTTTATGGAACAAGAAAACATGTCTTTAAGTTAAAGCTTTTCCACTGATTATCTTAGAGATCTAGAATAACTTATGTTCCTCTTTGCCCCATTTCCTCATCTGCAGCACTGTTTGCCAGGGGAAAAAGATATATATATATATATATATATATATATATATATATATATATATATAAAATTCAGGAGTCCAATAGAGGACTAGATAATAAAATTTTTTAAAGGATTGAGGCAGCTATATATGTGTTGATACAGAAACTCTCCAAAACAGGTAAAAAAAAAGATGTCCTATGGGCCAAATCTGGACCAATACCTGGTTTTGTAAATAAGATTTCACTGGAACAAAATTATACCCATTTATCTATAGACCGTAACTGCAGAAATGAAGCCTAAAATATTTATCCAGCTCTTAACCAAAAAAAAAACTGCTGAGCATTGCTGAAAGGGATTATGTGAAAGAAACAATCAATGTGATGAACACTTTGCAGTGTGCCTGCCATTAATATGGTAAAAGATACACATGTATGCAAATGCGTAGGGTATCTGAATAAGTTCAGAAGTAAAAATGAAAAACTGGTGGTGTGTGCTATTCTTTGTCTACCTTTTGGTATCTTTCAATTCTTGTGTCATGGACCATGAATTATATATATATATGTAAATAATATTATGCAAGCATAACATTAATATTCAATGAAACAAAACACATACAGAAATAGCATAACTGGATTATACTTTTAAAAGCCATTTGATTAAAGTCCCATTCATTAACACTTTAGCAGCATTATGTGTGCGATTGATCTTAATGCTTATTCTTATTGGTTATCCTTACATCAAGAAATTTCAGTTTTAAATTCTGTCTTTCATAGAACTGATTCATTGTATTTCACAATACCGTGATTTTAAAACCACTACAAGTATTCCCTATGTTATCTGCTCATAGATGTTACTGGAATATGTGATATGGTATATTGTATTATATTCTGTATATTCTGTTCCCAATAACTACTGTATTGTCCTATCCTTGCTGTTATAAAAAATACGTTACATTGAATAGGTTACAAGCAACAGAAATATATTTCTTATACTTCTTCAGGATGGGAAGTCCAAAATCAAGGCACCAGAGGTTTAGTGTCTGGTCATTGCTTCTCTCTGCTTCTTAGGTGGCATACTGCTGTTGCATGGAAAGGGCAGAAAATCAAGAAGGGACAAACACTGTGTCCTCACTTTGCAAGAGAAATGGAAGGGCCATACAGGTTTCTGAAGCCTCTCGTAGAAGAACATCAATCCCATTATTGAATACAGAGTTCTCAGGCCTAATCACCTCCCAAAGGCTCAACCTCCAATAACATCAACTTGGGATTTTAAGTTTCAATGTAAGAATTTTATAGGAACATATTCATTCAAACCACAGTGGCCACTTTCTACAATCTCTAAAGTACATCCAGGTCCTGTCCATAAAATGTCAGGGAAATCTTCATCATTATGTCTTTAGTCCTTCTCTCTGCCTAGTCTCTGAGTTAAAAGTTCTGCTAAGGCTGTACCAACCAAATTTGGCTGGTCTGAGTCAGCATGTTTACCAGGAAGGTTAGAATGGCTATACCATACTATAAAAAATTCCCAAATTAACATTGTAAATGACAATAGATATATCTCGCTCATAATGGCATGCCCAACTGAAGTCACCGCACTCTATTCCCTGTAGCCATTAAAGGACCCAGATAACAAAGGTTCCACCTTATAGTGGTTTTACTGTCTGGAACATGTGACCTCTGTTGCTGTGTCAGATGAAAAGCGAGCTGGAGTATTAGATCCTGACTTTTAAGTGCATGATTACAAAGTGACACTTCTTTCTACAATAAGGCAACCAGAATTAGTCAAGAGAGCCTCATTTGATATTTGATTTCTAATAATCCCTTGGTGCTACTCCCAAAGACTAATCACACTCTGTAACAAAGCACCTTGTTATTTCCATTCATAGTTCTCACTGTTGAGACAGTAACAGGTCACAGCATTATTGTTATTGTACAACTCTATGGACTACATAAATTTGTCCAACAAGGGAAAAACTTAACTTGACTTCAGAGACTTATAGAGATTAATATCCAGAGTACTGTTTCTCAATGCCAGCTGCACATTAGAATTCTTTGAGGAATTTTAAAAACTACTTTGTTTGAGCTACCCTTAAAGACTCTAATTCATTGAACAGTCCAATATCTCTTGTGATATTTTTCTTAGCAGTTGGAGTTCATGTCCAAAAAAAAAAAATCAACTGATTTCTATAATCATTCAGATCTTCTTAGTCATTAAAACTATCATGCTAGCTCCTAAATATTCAATACTATTAATTTTATAGACCCAATGTCATAAAACACTTCCTCTCCTCCTTTCTCATCATAGACTAGAGTTGAGGTAGCAGCAGTGTGGAGAAGACACACACAGGGGAGAGGAGAGTCTGGTTGTACTTGCACCTTTCTATTTTCCCTTTCCTCTCCACATGTTAGCCCTGGAAATGTTGACACTGTTCCTGCTCCTGATAATGTGTTAGCACCCTATTTCTGTTAGTTATAACTTCTTATCTAACCCTTCTGTAGCTAGTACTTCCCTCTGTATGGTATGCCTTTGATTGTGTCTCTCATGTGGCTGCATTGGTGGGCACATCAAGAAGCCTTAAGAGGTGAGAAGTCATTTGAGGAGCAACATTGTTGGTCCTTTGGACCCTGCAAGGGAAAAATGTTATCTTTACTTTGTAGTATTTGGGGGGGGGGCATTAGTAAAACAAGTCTTTGGTAAGACTCATAATTCATACTGAGTCCTTCTCTTCGTATTATCTTCCTATTTAAAGGTTTTAGTCTGTTTTCTAGTACTTATATAGCTTTATGTATTAAATAAGATAACATATATGAAGTGCTTAATAGAAAGTTTGGAAAACAGAAAGTAGTTGGTTAGTACAAGGTATTTTTATCTGTGGCTACACAATTCATTTAGACTGTACAAAATGGTAATATTTCAAAACTGATCCTTAACC
Source organism: Spermophilus citellus (assembly GCF_964194105.1). Taxonomy (NCBI): domain Eukaryota; kingdom Metazoa; phylum Chordata; class Mammalia; order Rodentia; family Sciuridae; genus Spermophilus; species Spermophilus citellus. Next base: position 40,842,833 of record NC_138183.1, on the reverse strand, counting down.
TCTCTTTTCTACAAATGGCCCCAGGTAACATAATATTTGGTTCTTCCTATCTTGTTTCTTTTCATAAAATGGGAGAATGGACAAAATTTTGAAAAGATAAGTATCAGTAGAAGAGCTGATACTCTTAAAGGATAGCCCAGAACTTAAAAGTTTACATGTACCTTCTAATTTCAGTTTTTCATGAAATTTCATGGTGATATAAACATCAATTTACTCAACTAGAACTTATCTTTTACTTGTAAAATTAAGAAAACTACACAGTGCTGTTCTGTGTTCTGAGTTCTCAATGAATAAATAGACAATTTTGAGTAAACTCAAAAATACAGAACTCTGCCTCCCATCATCACAGTAATTTAGTAAAATATAATCACTTATTCTCTGAGGAAAAGCAACCCATAAATAGAGCCATTTTGATACACATATCTAAAAAAGACTTGCATCCAGAAATTATATGTATTTCCTACAAGTATTTTAGAAAAATAAGATCCAGTAAAAATAAAAGTCAAATGACTTGAATAGACACATCATAAATGATGAATGTTGTGAGTATAAACAAGTACAATATATTTGGAAAAATGTTGGCATTATTTGCTAAAACTGAGCATACACACATCCTATGAGGTAGTGATTACATTTCTAGGTAAAGATCCAACATGCATGAGTCTGAGAACACATCTACTAAAATTCATATTAAAAACTGTTTATAGCTACTTTATTTATAAACTAACTCAAATTTTCCAAACTGAAAATAACTCAAATTTCATCAAGTTGTTGTTTATTAATTAAATCACATACTATAGGTCAGTTTCTACTTTCAGCAATATGTACAAATTCCCCCCAAAAATTATAATATTGAGTAGGTGTGTGCAGGGTAATTTTATTAATTTAGATCTTTAAACAAGCAAAGTAAGTCTGTAAATGATTACAGCTAAAAAAAAGAGGAAAGTTTTAGGAGTTTATTGTATAGAAGAGGAAAAGAATAATCTCTCTGTGGGATTAAACAATATTCTGATATCTTGATCTTTATAATTGTTACATGAGCATATGCATTTGCAAAAATCCTTAAAACTGTATGCTTTTGATACATACTTTATGATATATATCTCTGTCAACTTAAAATGAGGAAATAATCTTTATGTATAGTGATTAATCCAGAGATGTAAGAAGAGGAGAAGGATAAAGCAATGGAGAAGAAAGAAGAAGAAGAAGAAGAAGAAGAAGAAGAAGAAGAAGAAGAAGAAGAAGAAGAAGAAGAAGAAGAAGAAGAAGAAGAAGAAGAAGAAGAAGAAGAAGAAGAAGAAGAAGGGGGAGGGGGAGGGGGAGGGGGAGGGGGAGGGGGAGGGGGAGGGGGAGGGGGGAGGGGGGAGGGGGAGGAGGAGGAGGAGGAAGAAGAATCATCTAAAGGAAATTACTAAGTTATTGATTTTTTTTCATTCAAAAATGTCCACCTTGTTAACTACAAAAACATAAAGTAGGTATTTTTCAAACTTTAAGACTCTTGAGTTTTAAAAATAATAGTAATAAGTATTAGGGAGTATAAAAATTGTTCAAGTTTTTGGAGAAAATTTAGAAATTACTACCCAAAACTATCTTTATCTTTTGTCTACTAATTTCTCTTCTAGAATTTATTTTTAAAATATGGTTGAGTATACTGATATATGTTTAAGTGTATTTACTACAGAATTTCTATAGACTCATTCTTGAGAAAAATTCATAATTCAAAATTATTTTCTAACTTTATAAAGGTCTTATCCAATGCATGTATATATGTGTATGCACATTTATCTTATGAACTACTATCAGAGGCATTCAGGGAAGTATTTCATGACCAAACGAGTAATATTTCTACAGCAAAACCTATGACTACACACACTGAGTGGAAAAATACAGACAATATAGACAATAAATAGTATCAAGTTGTATTTTGACACCAAATAAAGTCAGTAAATTAGGTTCGACCTCTCAATCAATGGGAAAATTCTTTGAATCTTAAGTGTTTTAAAGTTTCAAAATTGCAAATTAGGGACTATGGACCTATATTAGCTAAAAAATCTAGAAACTAAACAAGTACTTATGAAATAGTTATATTTAATTATAATTCTATTTAACATGTGCATTAAGCAATCATTCTTAAACAATGATATCAAAATTCAAGTTATAAAAATACAAGACATGATAAAATGATTAAAATAAGTTTCAAAACAGCACTATTATTAATTTCTTCTACGTAGCAAGATTTATAGTGAAATTGTTTTGTTTTGTTTTATTTTATTATTTTGAGGGAGAAATAGTTGGGATGCAATACTTGAAAGCTGCAAGGAGGAGGCATACATATTTTAGAAGTGGTACAGAATCCTATTTTTAGCCTCAACTTATTCTAATAAACTTCATTTATTCTACCTATAGATAATAAAGATTATTACTGAACAGGATGCATCTGTTTGGCCAAAACTGGGTGAAATTTGTGGACAAGGAGGTCATTTTCACAAAAACAGAAGATTGCAGATCACAGAAGAGACTTTACAAAGAGTCAGGTATCGAAGATAAAAGCAAACAGTGATACTGAAAATTCCTGCCTAGTCACAGAGCTGGTATCTCATCTAATCCAAAGAGGTGTGGTTTGAAAATCTCAGGGCATAGCAATTCAAATTAATAACAAAGATTCAAAGTACATCAGAAGAAAACTACAAATTAAGAAGAAAACACTGAAACGTTTTTAAAAAAAAACATGAAAATCCATGTTTATGAAGGATGTGTAAACAATTCTTAATATGTGTTAATTGTCTCTTTTCCCCTGTATTTCATTTTATACAGTACCTATACCTACATTTTAAGTTCACATAAAATGTCCAACCTCTTTGATGCTGAGATACTTGCATGTTAAAGCTACAGTGAGGACTTTCACTCCCCACCAGAACAGAGTTCCTAGAAGCAGATTTATCCTCCAATCTGAAACAGCTAAAAATGGACAAAGTATATGAAACAATTTTCAAGACACTGGACATCACACAACATAGGACAGTAATCTGGGATTGATTGAAAAATAATAAGGTGACACCTTTGGTAGACTCAGCCTACCACTTTTGGAGAAGCTCCAAGTTGTGGTGCTGGGAGAACAAGACAAGGTACTGCCCTGCTGACTAAGTGGAAGGATGGAGCCAACAGATGAAAGAGAAAGATGGCTGGAATTCCCAAGACAGAACCAGACAAGAGAGGTGCACAAGGAGAACTCCCCCAGATTGCAGGCTTCTCAAGCTCATAACCTCACATATTCCTCTGTATACAACATGACTCCCCCTAACACTCAGTGGCTATGTCTGAGAAATTTTTCTCATCCTCACTATTTTGAACCTTTCAATTTTAACTTGGTCTGTAGTTTTCTGTGTTTCTTATGTTTGAGTTTTATGTATCTCAGTTTTGTGAGCTTGTGGTTCTCATCAAAGTAGAAACTTTATTATATCTTCCCCCGACCCTAGGATCCTACTACTTACATTTTACAGTACTTGAAGTTGTCTTACAGACAACTGATGCTGTTTATTTATTTGGAAATTTTCCCTCACCCCCACTGAGTTCTATTTTAGATTGTTTCTACTACTATGTCTTTTGAGATTACTATTTTTTTCTTTTAAATTCAAATATGTCATTAATTCCATCCTGCCAGTTTATCTTTCACACATTGCATTTTTCATCTCTACAAATTCAATTTGGATCATTTTTTAATTTTAAATTTATTTACTTATTCTAATTTGTTATACATGACAGCAGAATGCATTTTAATTCATAGTACACATTTAGAGGACAATTTTTCATGTCTCTTTCTGGTTGTTCACAATGTAGAGTCACATCATTCATGTCTTCATACATGTACCTAGGGTAATGATGTTCATTTCATTCACCAGCTTTCTTACCTCCATGCCCCGTCCCTTCCCCTCCTTCCCCTTTGAGTAATCTAAAGGTCCTCCATTCCTCCCACGCTCCCCACTCCAATCCCCATTATAGATCAGCATCCACATATCAGAGAAAACATTTGGCCTTTGGTTCTTTGGGATTGGCTTAATTCACTTAGCCTAATATTCTCCAACTCCATCCATTTACCTGCAAATGCCTTGATTTTATTCTCTTCTAATGCTGAATAATATTCCATTGTGTGTATGTGTGTGTGTGTAAATATATATATATATATATATATATATATATATATAGAGAGAGAGAGAGAGAGAGAGAGAGAGAGAGAGATCACAGTTTCTTTTTTTCTTTTTAAAGAGAGAGAGAGACAGAGAGAGAGAGACAGAGAGAATTTTTTTATTGTTTATTTTTTAGTTTTCAGCAGACACAAGATCTTTGTTTGTATGTGGTGCTGAGAATCGAACTCGGGCCGCACACATGCCAGGCGAGCGCGCTACCACTTGAGCCATATCCCCAGCCCATATCACAGTTTCTTTATCTATTCATCTACTGAAGGGTATCTACATTGCTTCCATCATTTTGCTATTGTGAATTGTGTTGCTATAAACATTGATGTGGCTGTGTCCCTGTAGTATGCTGTTTTTAAGTCCTTCAGGTACAAACCCAGATAGTTGGGTAAATGGTGATTCCCATTTCAAGTTTTCCAAGGAATCTCCATACTGTTTTCCAAATTGGTTGCAGCAAGTTGGAATCCCACCAGCAATGTATGAGTGTGCCTTTTTCTGCACTTCCCCAACAACACTTATTATTATTTGTATTCTTAATAGTTGCCATCTGACTGGAGTGAGATGAAATATAAAAGAAGTTTTGATTTGAATTTCTTTAATTGCTGGAGATGTTGAACATTTTTTTCATATATTTGTTGATTTATTGTATATCATTTTCTGAGAAGTACCTGTTCAGTTCCTTGGCCCATTTACTGATTGGAATATTTGTGGTTTTGGTGTTAAATTTTTTGAGTTCTTTATATATCCTAGAGATTAGTGCTCTATCTGATGTGCATGTAGCAAAAATATGCTCCCATTTTGTATGCTCTCTATTCACCTCACAGATTGCTTTTTTTGCTGAGAAGAAGTGTTTCACTTTGAATCCAACCCATTTATTCATTCTTGATTTGATTTCTTGCAATATGGTAGTCTTATTAAGGAAGTCAGGGCCTAATCTGACATAATGAAGATTTGGGTCTACTTTTTCTTCTATTAGTCACAGGGTCTCTGGTTTGAGTCTGAGGTCTTTGATCCAGATTGAGTTGGGTTTTGTGCATTGTGAGAGGAGTTTGATTCTATTTGTTGCATATGGATTTCCAGTTTTCCCAGCATCATTTGTTTAAGATGCTAACTTTTCTCCAATATATGTTTTTGGAGTCTTTGTCCATGATAGATAAATATATTTATGTGGGTTTATCTCTGTGTCCTCTATTCTGTACAATTGGTCTACAAATCTATTTTGGTTCCAATAAAATGCCATTTTTGTTACTATAGTTCTGAGTATAGTTTAAGACCTGGTATAGTGATGCCACCTGCTTCACTCTTCTTGCTAAGGATTGTTTTAGCTATTCTTGGTATCTTATTTTTCCAGATGAATTTCATGACTGCTTCTTCTATTTCTATGAGATATGTCCTTGGGATTTTCATTGGGATTTCATTAAATCTGTATAGTGCTTTTGGTAGTATGGTCATTTTGGCAATATTAATTCTGCCTATTCAAGAACAAGAGAGATCTTTCCATCTTCTAAAGTCTTCTTTAATTTCTTTCTTTAGAATTCTGTATTTTTTGTTACAGAGATCTTTCACCTCTTTCGTTGATTCCCAAGTTTTGTTTTTTTTTTTTTTGTTTTGTTTTGTTTTTTGTTTTTGTTTGAGGTTATTATAAATGTGGTGGTTTTCCTAGTTTCTCTTTCAGAAGATTTGTCATAGATGTACAGAAATGCCTTTGAATTATGAGTATTGCTTTCAAATCCCACTAATTTGCTAAATTCATTTACTAGTTCTAGAAGTTTTCTGATGGAATTTTTTGAATCCTCTAGGTATAGAATCATGTCATCAGCAAATAGTGATAGTTTGAGTTTTTCTTTTCCTATCCATATCCCTAATTGCTCTGGCTAGAGTTTAAAGAACTATGTTATATAGAAGTGGTGAAAGAGGGCATCCCTGTCTTATTCCAGCTTTTAGAGGGAATTTTCAAATTTTTCTCCATTTAGAATGATATCGGCCTTGGGCTTAGCAGAGATAGCTTCTAAAATGTTGAGATATGTTCCTGTTATTCCTAGTTTTTCTAGTATTTTGATCATTAACTGGTGTGGTATTTTGTCAAATGCTTTTTCTGCATCTATTGAGATGATCATGTGATTCTTATTTTTAAGCCTATTGATGTGATGAATCACACTTATTGATTTCCATATGTTGAACCAACCATGCATCCCTGGGATGAACTCCACTTGATCATTGTGCACTATATTTTTGATATTTTTGCCAGAACTTTATTGAGAATTTTTGCATGTATGTTCCTTAGAGATATTGGTTTGTAGTTTTCTTTCTTTGATGTTTCTTTGCCTGGTTTTGGAATCAGGGTGATACTGGATTCATACAATGAGTTTGGAAGGGTTCCCTCCTTTTCTATGCCATGAAATAATTTGAGGAGTATTGGTATTAGTTTTTCTTTAAAAATCTGATAGAACTCAGCTTTGTATCCATCCAGTCCTGGGATTTTCATGGTTGGTAGGTTTCTGATGGCATCTTCTATTTCATTGCTTGATATTGATGTGTTTAACTTGTGTATATTATCCTGATTCAGTTTGGGAAAATCATATAACTCTAGAAATTTGTTGATGCCTTCAATATTTTCTTTTTTATTGTAGTACAAACTTTCAAAATGATATCTAATTATCTTCTGCATTTCTGTAGTGCTCATCATGATATTTCCTTTTTCATCATGGATGTCAATAATTAGAGTTTTCTCTCTTCTTCTCTTCATTAGCATAGCTAAGGGTTTGTCAATTTTATTTACTTTTTCAAAAAAACAACTTTTTATTTTGTCAATTTTTCAATTGTTTATTTTATTTCAATTTTATTGATTTCATCTCTGATTTTAGTTATTTCCTATCTTCTACTGCTTTTGGTGTTGGTTTGTTCTTCTTTTCTAGGGCTTTGAGATGTAATCTTAGAGCATTTATTTGTTGACTTTTTCTTCTTTTAAGGAATGAACTCCATGCAATAAACTTTCTTCTTAGTACTGCCTTCATAGTGTCCCAGAAATTTCAATATATTGTATCAGTGTTCTAATTTACCTCTAAGAATTTTTTAATCTCCTGTTTGATGTCTTCTGCAAAGCCTTGTTCCTTCAATAGCATATTATTTAGTCTCCAGTGTTGGAGTAGCTTCTATTGTTTATTTTACCATTGATTCCTAATTTCATTCCATTGTAATCTGATGGACTGCATGTAGGATCTCTACTTTTTTGTATTTGTTAAGAGTTGCTTTGTGGCATAGTATACAGTCTATTTTAGAAAAGGATCCAAGTGCTGCTGAGAAGAAATTGTATTCACTTATTGATGGATGAAATATTCTATATATGTCAGTTAAGTGTAAGTTATTGATTGTATTATGGAGTTCTATAGTTTCTTGGTTTATCTTTGTTTAAAAGATTTATCCAGTGGTAAAAGAGATGTGTTAAAGTTACCCAGAATTATTGTGTTGTGGTCTATTTGACTCTTGAACTTGAGAAAAGAGTTTGTTTGATGAACATCAATGCTCCATTGTTTGGGGCATATGTATTTATAATTGTTATGTCTTATTGATGTATGGTTCCCTTACGCAGTATGAAATGTACTTCTTTATCCCTTTTGATTATCTTTGGCTTGAAGCCTACTTTATTTGATATGAGGATGGAAACCTCTGCTTATTTCCGTTGTCCATGTGAGTGGTATGTTTATAAGCAACCCTTCACCTTCAGTCTGTGGATTTATGTTCCTATGAGATGAGTCTTTTGGAGGCAGCATATTGTCATTGTTGTTGTTGTTTATTCTTTAATCCAATCCGCTAGTCTATGTCTTGATTGGTGAGTTTAGGCCATTAACACTCAGGGTTATTATTGAGACATGATTTATATTCCGGGTCACTTTTGTTATTTAAATTGACTTAGTTTCAGTTTTGATTTTTTTTCTTTAGTGTAATACCTCCCTTTGCTTTCAGTGTTGTTTTTCATTTCTTCCCCATGGAACATTTTGCAAGAATATTCTGTATGCAGGTTTTCTAGTTGTAAATTCTTTTATCTTTTGTTTATCATGGAAGGTTTTCATTTTGTCATCAAATCTAAAGCTTAATTTTGCTGGATATAAGATCATTGGTTGGCATCCATTTTCTTTCAGAGTTTGGTATATGTTGTTTCAGGATCTTCTAGCTTTTAGGATTTGGGTTTAAAAATCTGCAGAGATCCTAACTGGTATCACACTATATGTAATCTGATTAATTTCTCTTGTGGCTTTTAAAATTCTATCTTATTCTGTATGCTAGACATATTCATTATAATGTGCCTTGGTACTGATCTGTTGTAACTTTTGGTGTCCTGTAAGGCTCTTGTATTTGATTTTCCAATTCATTCTTAATATTTGGGAAATTCTCTGATATTATTTCATTAAAGAGATTGTGCATTCCTTTGGTTTGAATCTCAGTGTCTTCCTCTATCCCAACAAATATTATTTTTGATCTTTTGATGTTATCCCATCATTCTTGAAAGTTCTATTTATAATTTCTTACCATCTTCACTGAGTGGCCAACTTTATTTTCAAGATTGTGTATATTTTGTCTTCATTATCTGACATTCTGTATTCCAAGTGATCTCATCTATTGGTGATGCTTTCTATTGAGTGTTGTTGTGGTGGTGGTGGTGGTTGATTTGGTTTATTGTTTCCTTCACTTGAAGGATTTCTGATTTCTTTTCAGAATTTCTCTCTTTCTTAAAGTAGTCTTTTGCTATTTGTATTTGCTCCCTTATTTCTTTCTTGGTGTGATCAAGGGTTGCCTGTATTTGCTCTCTTACCTCTTCGTTGGAGTGATCAATTGTTGCCTGTACTTGCTAACTTAGCTCATTCTTTAATTCATAGATCATTATGTAATTTCTGAACTCCTTCTCTGACATTTCATCAGCTGTACTGTTCATGTATTCTCTTGTTATTGTATCTTGATTGGTCTGGGGTACTTTCCTCCCTTATTTTTTCAGGATGTCTATGTGTCTTCTTTTCTCACAATGCAGATATGAGGTATTACAGTTTTTACCCTATCTTATTGTCCCTGCAGATTATCTGTACCTCACTTTGATGTTGGGCTTCTAGATCCTGGCCAGTGCCCCATGATAAATGCTACTGCAACTAAAAGGTGGTGGTGGCAGCAATAGCAGAGAGAACTCAAGATAGCAGTGGGTGTGTCCCAAGATAGATGGAATCACTTTTACAGATGGGGCTGTTCAGAGATGCAGTTGCCTCCAGGCCCTATCTGTTGTTCTAAGGTGGAGGGTACTGCATGGGGATGGCTATGGAGTTGGCTGCAATGTCCCAAGATGGAGGTGGGGTATAACTGAGTCCAGGCGTTGGTCTGCTGGTGGGCTGGGCAGACCTGGGACTCACCATGGCCTGGGCTCCTGCATGGGTTGGCATGGCAGTCCTGGACCTTGGGCTGGGCTCTGGCATGGGTCTGCTGGTCAGTGGGGTAGTTCTGGGCTAGGACCTGGGCTTGGCTCTCAATTTGGATCCTTCAAATACATTTCATAATTTTTTCTCATTTTCCAAACATGTAGAATCATATTATTATAACTGTTTTAATATCCATGTCTGCTAACACTAACATCTGTGTCAGTTCTGAGTCAGTTTTGATTGATTAATTTTTATTATTCTATGGATTGTATTTTCTTCTTCCTTTGTAGGTTGTGATAATTTTTGATCAAATAGCTGCTGTCAGCAGTTTTACCCTGATTTTTGGAATGGTTTGGGAATGGAGAAAAACTACCAACATAACATATTAAAATTTGGAAGATGCTGATTAGCCTATTTAGGAGGAAACTTACTGCATTATCTCTCCTTAATTAGGTAAGAAGAAAGTTCTCAGATTAAGGGTCTCAACCTCCATCTTAAGAAATTTAAGAAAACATGATAAAATTAAACACAATGAAAGGAGAAAAAATAAATAGTAAGGATCAAGACGGACTTGATGAAATAAAAAATACAAGATATCAATGAAACAAAACAGCAATGTATTATTTACAAATGCAAGAACATGAATCAATCTGAAAATAATTATGTTGAGAAAAAGAAACTGAGCTGACGAAAAGAGTGCAGACTATATTCTATAAAATGACAAATGAAAAATAATCTGTGGTGACTGAAATCAGTGGTTGCCTGAGGTGGGGGAAGTTGCAGGGTTAAGGAGGGGGTAGTATAAAAGACTACAAAACAACATGAGAACACTTTTGTAGTTGATGAATATGTTCATTATTTTTATCGTGATTGTGGTTTCATGGTCACATACATATGTCACAACCATCAAATTATACATTTAAATATGTGGAGCTCGCTGTATATCAGTTGTTTTGCAATAAAGCTGTTATTTTAAAAAATGCACTGAAGAACAAAATGACAAATGACATGTATACAAGGCTATTCCACATAAGGTATAAAAGCCATAAATTCAATGCAACCTAAATGTCTAGGGACAGGGAACTTGTTAAATTATGCTCACCCAGTTCTTAAAAAAAATCTCTTTAGGGATGGTTATGAGATGATCTCCAAGATGTACTGTTAAGACACACATCACCACCACACACCCCTGGAATAAAAGACAAAATATAGAATTTTATGCACCATGGGTTTCCATTTTTGTAAAAATAAATAAATAAATAAATGGATGGGGAAACATTTGCTTTATCTGGAAAATGTAGTCAAGGGAGTAAAAATATTTATTAGGATTAGCAATATGACATGAGTGGCTAGAAGACATGTGAGTCAGAGAAATTTTTGTATTATATATTATCTTGATCTTTTCACTCTTTGAAACATGTGCATATCTGACTCATTCAAACATGTTTTTAAGAGTCCCAGAAATAATGTGTCAAACTGATTAAAATTCAGCCAAACTCTGGAATTGGATAGCTTGTGCTGTGTACTTTGGGCAACTTATGCTTAGTTTCCTCAAAAAGAAAACAGATATAACACTAGCATCTTCTCATAAGATCTTCATGAATACAAAGTGAACCCTTACAACATGAAATACTATGTGGTAAATATGCAAGAAGTCTTAGATGTTACTACTGCTACAGGTTCAGTTAAACATGGAATGTTGCTAATGAAGCCTGCCTAGTTAAAAAAATACAAGTTATATAATATCTTTACACATTTGCAAATTGATTATTCTCTTTTTTTCTTACACTGGACTGACCCACTGACTCTAAAAAGCGGGACTAGTGTTTATAGTAGCATGTACATTGTTTGAAAGAGATGGTGATCCAGCAGTAGCTGAGGGATCTAGGGAACACTCTTTGTCATCTATCTCATTCTAAAGGACCATACAATGTGCTGCCATCATTAATTCTGCTACCTATTAAGAATGAAGTCTAAATAATTAAATATGTGTATAAATATATGTGTATAAAATTTGATAATATGTAAACATGGTCAGTCTCCCCATCACCACTGTAAGATCTTGAATGCCAATTTCTTTTAGAGATGATTTTTATCTGGTTTAAAAAATAGCAAATGATGTATTTTAATTTTCCACATAATTTTTATAGGGCAAAGCTTGTTGAGCACCTCCTAGATACAACATGATTTTATCTTGTATTTCTAATTTTTAAAATAACATAATGAATTGATTAACAGGCTTATCAATCAAGGAGTTTAAAAAATAAATGAGTTCAAGGGATTTGCCCCTGATTACTCAGCACATTTGATGGGAGCCAGAAACTGAATGCACATAATGGCATGAAAATTAGTACAATGTAACATAAAACTTCTATCTATCATCTCTCTATCAAATATCTATCTATGTCAAATATCTTCTATCATATATCAGCTATTTATGTATCTCCCTTTATCTTTCCCCAATATGTATATATATGCTATATATATATATGAGTTCAGATATATGAGTTAATTCATATATATGAGTTCAGATCCATTTTAGCAATCCTAATGGGAAAGAGCAGATACTATTTCTGGTTACAAAATGAAACCAAACTATGACAATAAAATTGATGGGTCTAGAAAGTAGACCAAGTAGATCAAGCACAACTGACTGGCAGAATGGGAAACAGATCCAGGTTTTATGAAATGAAACTCTTTTGTTTTTGAACCAATCAACTTCTCTTTTTCCCTTGACTCTAAAGAAATTAAATAAAGTCACAGAATCACAAAATCTAAGAAATATCTGAGTTTCTATACTTTTCATTTCTGAAGAAATACCTATGACAAATGTGTCCTAGTTGATTAGTTATTCACTGATTTTTCTAACTTTCTGCAGCAAGAAGTGGAAAAGTAAAAGAAGGAAAAAGACAGAAAAACATAGAGGAAGCAGAAGAGGGAATGAGAAAAAAATGCAGTGGCAGAGTTCACGTTAAAACTGTAGGGTATCCTATGACACCATAACAGATTTAGAATAAAAACCTACACCACCCATATATGACATTGAATATTATTTATGTATATTATGTTACTATGCTATATAACCAATGGAAAAAAAAAGTGTGTGCATCAGGGAGATTCCTAGATCTAGGTCATTGTCTAGTTACTTTACTTTTGGTTCCTGTGTTGTGTGATGCCAGAATCTCTTGTGGTAACACACGAGGTCAACCTTGACTGTACAGAACGGTAGCTAGAGGGCTGACACTCAGTGCTTTCAACTCCCCTGAACTCAAATATAAAGAGGGAGTCTACCGAGAGTGTCTGACTATAGCATGAACATTGATAGATTATTATTGTTTAGATTAGTATCCCCTAAAAACCCACATGTGTAATAGTACAAGGAAGTTCAGAGGTGAAATGATTGGGTCATAAAATTCTTAATCTAATGAGTGCATTAATCTACTGATATGGATTAACTGGGTGGTAACTGGAGGCAGAGAAGGTGTGGCTAGAAGAGGTAAATCATTGGGGTTTTCCTTTAGGATATTTATTTTGTCCCTGGAGAATGGTGCTTTCCCTCTCTGCTTCCCAGTGCCATGTTCTCAGCTGTTTTCCTCTACCATACACTTCCACCCTGATGTTCTTCTACCTCACCTCAGGCCCCACGGAATCGAGTTGGTCATCTGTGAACTGAGACCTCTGAAAATGTGAGCCCCCAAATAAACTTTTCCAACTCTAATTGTGCTTTTCAGGTCTTTTGGTCACAGAAGTGAAAAAGCTGATTAAAACAGACTCTTAACTTTGCGTGTTTTTTTTTTTTAAAACAAAGACTCTTAAGTCACTTTATATCTTCTTTAATAAAAGAATGAAAATAGCTAATTTTACATCAAATCATTTAATTTTCAGATGTTGTGCTAAGTTCTTTGGATACATTATTTAATTTAATCCTCAGAACAACCTCCTGAGGCAGATACTATTTTCATCCCTATTTAATAGATGAAATTATCAGGCACTAAATGTAAATTAAATTTCCTCAAGATTATAGAGCTACAATATGGGCAAAGCTATGATCTAAAACTAAAGTACTCTAATTTTCCAGGACTATGCTTTTTCTCCTTGCCTAAGAATCAAAAATCAGAGTGATTCTCTAAACAACAACTATTTGTATCTAATGGACATTAATGACTGTGAGATATACTAGGAGATTACAGATATGACAGGGGTAGAGGTGACAAAGATTTCTTACCCTACAATTTCAATTGTAGACCTCTGTGATAGTTATTTATTTGTCATAATTCCTTGAGTTCTCTTGATTTTTTCTTTTCTCATCCATTCATCTGTATTATTTTGTTATATTTTATGTACTCACTGCTCACTGTCTTGTATCCCTCTGTAATCCATAAATACACATAAAAATACATACCACAGCAGTCTTCTCAGAAAGAAAATGGTGGGCAATGACATATAAGTGATAAAACTGCAATTAGCAAGTAATTACTTCATTACATTTCCATCACTCTCTTTAATTAAAAATTCATTGTCTATAGTTAGAGATGTCTACAAAATTATCACAAATTTATCAAACATTAAAGATTTTTAAATCCCTAAATTTTGAACAAAAAGGTTTATATCACTATAAGTAAATGAATCTGCCACTTAGCAAAGCCAATGAGGCTGACAGAATCAACCCTGAAAAAACCAATACCTCTAGAAAAATCCTTGACAATTATTCGGTACATTATATCACTAGAGGAATGATTCATAAAGACCACAGGATTATTTTTTTCTCTTTTTTTATTGATTGTTCAAAACATTACATAGCTCATGATATATCATCTTTCATACATTAGACTCAATTGGGTTTTGAACTCCCATTTTTACTCCAAATACAGATTGCAGAATCACAACTGTTACATATTCACATTATTACATAATGGCATATTAGTGACTGTTGTATTCTGCTACCTTTCCTATCCCCTGCTATCCCCCCTCCCCTCCCCTCCCCTCCCATCTTCCCTCTCTACCTCCTCTGCTGTTGTTCAATTCTCTCCCCTTTTTCCCCCTCCCCCTTGCCCCTCATAACCTCTTATAATTTTGTGTATCATTGAAGGTCTCCTACCATTTCCGTATGCTTTCCCTTCTCTCTCCCTTTCTCTTCCCCCATTCGTCTTTGTTTACTGTTAGTCTTTTCCTCATGCTCTTCCTTCCTGTTCTGTTCTTAGTTGCTCTCTTTATATCAAAGAAGACATTTGGCATTTGTTTTTTAGGGCTTGGCTAGCTTCACTTAGCATAATCTGCTCTAATGCCATCCATTTCCCTGCAAATTCTATGATTTTGTCATTTCTTAGTGCTGCATAATACTCCATTGTGTATAGATGCCACATTTTTTTTTATCCATTCATCCATTGAAGGGCATCTAGGTTGGTTCCACATTCTCGCTATTGTGAATTGTGTCGCTATAATCATTGATGTGGCCGTATCCCTATAGTGCGCTCTTTTAAGGTCCTCAGGGAATAGTCCAAGAAGGGCGATAGCTGGGTCAAATAGTGGATCCATTCCCAGCTTTCCCAGGAATCTCCATACTGCTTTCCAAATTGGCCTCACCATTTTGCAGCCCCACCAGCAGTGTACAAGTGTACCCTTTTCCCCACATCCCCACCAACACTTATTGTTGTTTGACTTCATAATGGCTGCCAATCTTACTAGAGTGAGATGGTACCTTAGGGTGGTTTTGATTTGCATTTCTCTGATTGCTAGAGATGGTGAGCATTTTTTCATATACTTGTTGATTGATTGTATGTCCTCCTCTGAGAAGTGTCTGTTCAGGTCCTTGGCCCATTTGTTGATTGGGTTATTTGCTATCTTATTGTTTAATTTTTTGAGTTCTTTGTACATTCTGGATATTAGGGCTCTATCTGAGGTGTGAGGGGTAAAAAATTGTTCCCAGGATGTAGGCTCTCTATTTACCTCTTTTATTGTTTCCCTTGCTGAGGAAAAAACTTTTTAGTTTAAGTAAGTCCCATTTGTTAATTCTTGTTATTAACCCTTGGGCTATGGGCGTCCTATTAAGGAATTTGGAGCCCGACCCCACTATATGTAGATCGGAGCCAACTTTTTCTTCTATCAGACACAGCGTCTCTGATTTGATATCTAGCTCCTTGATCCATTTTGAGTTAACTTTTGTGGATGGCGAGAGAAAGGGATTCAATTTCATTTTGTTGCATATGGATTTCCAATTTTCCCAGAACCATTTGTTGAAGATGCTATCCTTCCTCCATTGCATGTTTTTAGCCTCTTAATCAAATATAAGATAGTTGTAACTTTGTGGATTAGTCTCTGTGTCTTCTATTCTGTACCATTGGTCCACCTGCCTGTTTTGGTACCAGTACCATGCTGTTTTTGTTACTATTGCTTTGTAGTACAGTTTGAACTTTGGTATCGCTATACCTCCAGATTCACATTTCCTTCTTAGAATTGCTTTTGCTATTCTGGGTCTTTTGTTTTTCCATATGAATTTCATGATTGCTTTATCTATTTCTACAAGAAATGCCATTGGGATTTTGATTGGCATCGCATTAAACCTGTAGAGAACTTTGGGTAATATCGCCATTTTGATGATGTTAGTTCTGCCTATCCATGAACAGGGTACATTTTTCCATCTTCTGAGATCTTCTTCTATCTCTCTCTCTTTAGGGTTCTGTAGTTTTCATTGTATAAATCTTTCACCTCTTTTGTTAGGTTGATTCCCAAGTATCTTATTTTCTTTGAGGATATTGTGAATGGAGTAGTTTTCCTTATTTCCATTTCAGAGGTTTTGTTGCTGATATACAGGAATGCCTTTGATTTATGCATGTTGATTTTTAACCTGCCACTTTGCTGAATTCATTTATTAACTCTAGCAGCTTCTTTGTAGACCCT